>NC_082597.1:65316494-65623994 GCF_030936135.1 Gavia stellata | reverse complement strand
AGCAGCACTGAGATACTCCTTCTCGTATGTGCCTTCTCCAACCCAACACCCACAGGGACTCTCCCATCACTTCAGCAATATGGGCATTATTCAACGTTATGCTTTTCCACAGCATTCACCTGGTCTCTCAGAAGTCTTTCTCAAAAGCTTGCCTTTTATGCTGTGCTTCGTTAAAGTAACCATGTGTTTCTGTTCACCATCAACAGTGGCAACAACCCCACTTTCCCAGGGAAAGCTCTGACATTTGTGAAAAAGACACACTTCAGTGACCCCAGATATGTTTCAGCAGGTACAAGAAGGGAGGGTCTTTCTAGGGCTCTCAACTCTGTTTTGTTAGTCTATGCAGCTCTGTATTGGAACTGGTTGCAGGCTGTGTAAAGAGCATCCAAATTATTTAATCTATTTATTACAGGCTTCTGAGTTCACCCGTGTTTGCTTCTTTTGTCTTTCATGCATTTCATGTGGATGCTAGCTGTGCATCACTTAAATACCCATCCAAACATCAAAACTAGGATTTTTCTGTGCAAGCAAAAGTGTTCACACTCCCATTTCCTATTTATTGCACATTATTTGCCAGTTGTAAAATGTTCACTAATTCAATCAGGGAGCAGAAACCTTGACATGTGACTTAACTATTCATCCCCTGTGAGCAACAAGCGATACATAAATAAAGCCAACTATGTGTGGAGCTGCCATATGCTGAAATTTACTGTTAGAAACTACTTGATGACAGCTGTGGCTAACAGGCATTTGCAGTTTTCTTCCCAGACAGACCCATGGGTAACATCTGTAGAATGAATATTTTTGGCCAGCTTTTCTTATAGTATACCTGGGTTTACAATAATATTATCTATGGCAAGTTCCTTTAGAAATCTCAAGTAGGACTTAAAGTAAAAAAAAAAAAATCAAAAAAATTTGACTTGTTGCTAAAATAATGTATTCAACTAGTTTTCTTGGTGGCTTTATTGGTCTAAAAATGTGAGTCAAATTCCATGAAAAAGTTTGGAACAATATTTGGAACAAAGAAGACTAAATATGGTGATACTTGCTGAAAAGGTTGTATAAACTTTAAGTCTTCCTGGTATGAACAGCACTCTGTGGGACTGTAAATAAAGAGTTTGTTTTTGTTATGTTCCAATCTATATCTATGCAAAACAAAGGAATAAGAATGTGAGTGAACTCATCATGGTTTGAAAACAAACTATTTATTTCCTGTGTTTGGAAACAGAACTAAAAGTAATCCTTTGCTGTAAAACTAAAAAAACAAGTGTCTTTTCCATGAGTATGGATGAGAACCTGATCCTATATAAATCAATGACACTCTTGTAATTCACATTAACAGAACCAGGATTTGACCCTCTGACCACAAAGTGATGAAAGGTTGTTACAGGTTTGTCATATTATTGCTGTATGGTAAATTTTCTGCTTACCTGCAAAACAAAAAAAAAAAAGGGGGGGGGGGGGGTGCAGAGCAGGAAGGAAAAAAAATCCTATTATTTTTAATTATTTATTAGCAAATCAACTTTTTTTTCTCTCTCTCTTTCTCTGAACAGAATACCCCCTTCCTTCAGTTTTATTTTTGGGTATGTTTTGAATGTGGGCAGGAATCACCTCTCTTGCAAATTACTTTCTGCACTGTGGACCCTGTTTCCCTTTCCATATAGAAAGTAATGACATGGTAGCAAGTGCAAGAAAGAGTTTGTCTTTTGTTCCCTGGTGCCAACACACAGAACTATCCCTGCTTGATATCATTTGAAGATGTTATCAGAATGTGCTAATCTTTCAGCAGTACATCGATTTCATTTTGTATTAAATCTTTCAGTATCTGTTGTTCTTTACTTATGATTTGTGGTCACTTCAAATATAAGGTGATGTTTGTCCCGTGTGTTTGAAGAAATTGAACTTTTATGAAGATGCAAAGTGAAAGAATTTTCAAAAGGGTAAATGTAAAGTCTCATTGTACAAGCCTGCGTGTTAGTTATTTTCATGAGCGTTCGTAAGATGTTTGGATTTGGCAAAAATGTTCCTGCAAATTGAAATAACAGTCGATAGAATTAAGAAGAATCTAAAATGGAACCAATTGCATCTTAGGAATTTGTTTGAACTTACATGAAATATTTTGAATGGCAAGTATCCAGCGCTTATTACAATCTTCTCTTCTTAGACCAAAGGCCATGATTCTCCTTTCACTTATATCAGCACTAACTGAGAATAATTACCTTAAAATGCATGGAGCTGCCCTAGTGTAAAACCAGTGTAATGCGCAGAGAAATCAAGCTCCATAGATTTATGTTCATTCCTTGATAATAAAATTGCTTGATCTTCTTTAATTTCTGATTCTGTTTCCAAAGCTAGAAGAAAATGACCCAACATGTTTCCTCAGACACACAGCTACAAGCTTCTTAAAATATCTCCACTTTGGTACAAGCTTCAGAAGCTTTACCCTCTTTCAGGGGAGAATTCTCTATGAGGCCTTGGGAACATTCAGTATCTGCCTCAAGCAAATTAATCCCTTGGGAGGTAAGTATCCAAGGTCTTAGAAGGAATTGAAACTTCTTTTAAGTGAACGGCTTTATTGTCCTTTACAGTCCTTGTATAAGTTTACTCAACAGAGAGTTGCCTAGAGGTCACTGACACTTTGCGTTTTGTACAGGTATTGATGTATTTTCTGGAATTCACAGGAAACCCCTGTAAATCTATAGAACGGTTTGTTCTGGTGCATCCTAGTCACAGCCGTGTGTGTTCATGTCATGTCTTTTACTTCTGTGCAGTCCATGAGAGATGAGCAATAGGTAATCTAAAGCAATCCAAATCCATAGCCGTTCCAATGAGAGGGATCATTCTACTAGAGAAGCATGGGCTTCCTTAGGGCTTTCGGAGCTGACTAATAAGATCAGTAGGGAGGACCTTGCTGGCAGATGAAGAAGCATTGTTGTTAAGAACAGATTTTAACCTCTCTCCTTCAGTCACCTGAGCTGCTACAATATTTGAAGTGTAAAGCAGGTTTTTAGGAGGAGTGAATATAGCATAAAGAAAATTAATCTAGAAAAATCTAGCATACCTAGTGGCATTTACAAACCAGGAGAGCAACCGGTTCATAAGAATCAGAGTGTGAGTGTCCTGCTACAGCTGCAACAACAGTCCAGTCACTGCATCTTCACTACTTCTTCCTTTCACCTTGAGGAGAAAGTTCATACTGGCTGCACTGCTTTCCCATGGACATTTTTCATTTCTTAGGAAATTCACAAGGGAACTTCAGACATGGTCCAACCTCAGAAATATCTACTGAAAAGTCAGGAGCAATTCAGAACTAGGAAAAATATAGAAGAGCTTAGGCCATAAAATACATTTAGTATTAGAAGAAAAAAGAACCTATCCTTCCTCATGCAGACACCAGAAGTTATACATGCATGTGTACGTATATAGAGAGAGATCCCACAATGATTTTATCCAAGGATCCCTCAATGCATGCATTTGCCCCTCTGAAGCCATTAATAAATAAGTCTGGAATTATTTATCTAAATTTTATTTCAAATATAAGCAATAATTGACTCTGTAAATCTAATTTTTAATTTCTACTGAGTTGTAGTCATATTTAATCTTGAAGTGTGAACTCTTTCTGAAAAACAAATGCAAGTGATTTTTTTTATATTCAGACATATGCTGAAATAGGAACAAAAAACACTGTCTTTTTCATAAATCTGATTCACCATGGCAAAGAGCCATCTTCTGAGGGTGACATAATCACTGAATTATTTCTCAGCTGCTATTGTCACTGATACCCTATTGAGAAATGTAAATCTGAAATAGTTAAATGAAAAATTTATTATATGCTACATTAATCAACAAGTGCTGGTCTCGCAACCAGTTAAAACACCATACACACCTATGTGCAACTTGCACTGCATTTTTCTGAAGGAAGAGTCATAATGGACAGTGTACTTCTGCTTAAAGAGCTGAGTCCCAAAAGGCGCCCCTCGCTCTTCCAATAAAGAAGAATTTTGTATATTATGTTATTGTACATTGTCTACCTTGAGACATTGAGATTTGCTCGTGCCAGCTTGAAAAAGCCCTGGTATACTCCTTAGTATAAAAATACTGTTTCTCTCTCTTTTTGCTACATGTCAGACTGCATCAACTCTCTTCCACAAGATATGTCTTGCTACCACAGCCTTACATACATGTTGCCAGAGGAGCCTTCTCAAACCCAAAAGCTCTACCGCTCAGATAATACCCAAAATTTTGCTTGACTCTAGCCTCAAGGTACAGAAAACTCATCTTTTATGCCTCTGTTTTCCAGTTGCTCATCCACAGCCCCCTGGAGATACTTTGGCTATTTCTAGGGAAGGCAGGAAGTATAGCTAAGAAAAACAAATCTGTTCTCACTTAGTCTCATATTTGCAGCTCCATTGGGAAATTTTTTAGGATATATAAAACACAAAAGTTTGAAAACTTCTACTGTAGGATCTTACAGTCTAGACATTAGGCACTTGGCAGTACATGGAAGAAGGAAAAGTAAAAAGGGAACTGGGGAAAAAAGGACGCAACTGGAGGGAGTAAGATCCAATAATTACTCACATTAGAAATGGACATCTCAGTGATCCTGTCAAAGAGGTTGTGTTTTATCTCATGAAAAAATACACATAGCTTATTCTGTGTCCTTTTTAAAACAATGAATTTCTAATGAGGTTAGAATGTGCTGTGACAAAGTAGACTGTTGATTTTAGGCGGGGTTTCACTCTTTTTTTAAAAAAAATGTGTGCTTGAATCAGTACCATTTACCCACTTAATTAGTAGATTTCCCTGCTCCCTAAGATATAAGAACAAACACAGAAATTCCTAAGAGTTTAAGGGCGGAGGGTGTTCTTTTCCTCATCCATAAGGGTGGGGTTTTTACTGAAATTGCAGATTTTGACACGGATGGCATTATTATTATTGTTATTGTTGTTATTAATAACCTAAAAAGCGAACCATAATACTTAAGCAGAAAAATATCAACGTGGGGAAAATGTTCCATATGCCAGTGTATAAATAGATCTGGCAGAGAACATAACAATAACTCTGCTGCTGCTCTCTCAGACCTGGGCTGATCCCAATAAAAACAACGTGTGATTGTTTCTTGCTGTCTTTCACTCTAGATGAGAGAGAGACATTGTAATGATACTGCCTATTAAAGAGGATGTAACTCAGTGAGGTAAACAGTAATTACACAACAGGAAGAACAGACTGGGTAGATTTGAACATGTTCACAAATAGGTCGCCTCTGTTGGAAAGCAGTGGCGAGTTCTGCTTCTGCCCCCCAAATACTTACATGGAAGCACAGAGTGCTTTGTCACTGCAAGTGGTCGCTGCCCTGTGCTGTGCTTTTAATCCCAGAATTACCACTTTCTGTAGGCAATGTCTGTAGGAACCATATCCTTGCTCGGTACACCAATAGTCGGATGTTTTGATGTTGAATTGCCTTGCAGCTGCTGCCTAAAGGTTGCATGGCCTGCCTAGCAATGGTGAACTTTAATAAAAGGCAGCACACCTGCACTAGCAAGGGCAGGGAAATAATACAGTCGTTAGCACTGGCAGCAATTTACTTGTTGACCATGGTCCCCAGAGCAAACGTAATTCTGTGCTTTGCTATTTTGCTTTGCGATTTTGAGACGTTGTGTGGCCTAAAGGCTTAAAATAAGGAGCAAATATCACTTACTTGGTTTCCCTGCCCTGTACAGTGGAGATGCCAGTACTAACTGCCCATTACTGAACTCAGGCAGAATAAATTAGTTCATATTAACACAGGTCTTAGAAACCATGTTTGAACCTGCTTACTCTTGAGCATCTTTATCCCAGAAGCAAAAGGAGCCTGGTCCTTCATATATCTAGAGAAGCATGAGGCGTTCTAGACTCTATTGGTGCCATCAGCGACTTCTCTCAGCTAACCTGGTTAGTCAGAGAGGGCCTTGGATCATGGATGATGGGTGCTCAAATAAAGGATGCACAGATAAAAATACTATTGGCAAAGAGATCTTCCAAATTTACTGCATTGAGGGAAGAGGTGGAATAAATCTTGTAACAGACAAAATGTGAGTAAGTGTTCAGGCCACAAAAAAATAGGTCAGGTACAAAACATCCCACATTCATGTTCATCATACAGTATAAGAAGAACTGAACCTGCTCTGTGACTTCAGAACTAAGGTAGCTCAAAAGATGCCAGTTAGCTGATCACTGTAAAAATAAAGAGGGCAAACACACTTCGCACTTAGCTTAAGCTAATGGGTATTTTCTTTCTCCTGGAAACAAATTATATCAAAATAGCAACTGTTCTTGACTTTTTTTTTTTTTTTTAATATTAATTACCTATACTCAGGAGTCATGAACAAACATAATATATTTTCATTTTGTGGTAATGACTCTGATGACACCATGCAGGGGACCATGCCATGGGCAGTATTTATATGATTTAGTGAAGACAAATATTTATCTTCCATAGAGGTGTTGTGGCTAAGCAGATCATATGCTCATTACACAAATCAGATCTAGGATCTGCTTCTCGATCTACCATTTCACGGGTTGCGAGGTCTGAGCTGTACTTTCTTACTTGTCAAAGTCTGGAGTACTAACACATTTACGCATTTTTTTTTTTTTTTTAATATCTGTCTGAGGACAGATAATGATAAGAACTATTACATCTCTTCAGTTCTTCATCCCTTACTTTTAGTCTCCTTACTCTTAATGGCCAAAGTCTACCATTTAGATCCAATGGAAGTATTGTATGCAGAACATGTATTTCTATTTTTACTGAAGCACATATTCATTTGTGTGTGTTTTCAAGACAGATGGTTTTGCAGACATAAATCTTTCCGATCACTATTGGTTAAGGAGAAAGACCTTTCCTCTGTCCTCCTCCTGAAAGGCTGACTTCTCAGATTCACAAACTGATGTTTTGACACAGCTCTCTCAGGATCAAAACTTTTTTTCAGTGTTCTCATCTTTACAGTGCAGAACAAAAACACATTGTGAAACACTGATGGGTGTCACCAAATGAAACTGGCATTCTGCAGCCACCTCTAATTTCCCCAGTAGGCTCACACATGATTGTTACTTAGTCCTTTGTGAATTCGTCTGTGACTCTCTATGTAGCCATTATTCCAAGAGCTGCCACACATTGTTAGTGTGTCCTCAAATGGCTTCAGTGCTATTTACCTTCAAAAATGTTGTCCACAAAAAAGATATCCTGTAGTCTAGATTATTTTTCCGATCTGAAATCCTGGACAAACAGCACAATGTAATAATAACTTTAGTTTTGATGCATTTTAAAATATTAACAAAGAAATTCTATTAAAAACAACAGTAAACAAGCAGGAATTAGTGAATCCATCTACCGTCCTGCTGATGGTCACTTCTACTGGAAAAACTCAGGTGTTCTACCCACAGTCTGGATGACTTGAGCCCAGGGGTCTAAAGTACACCAACAGACATCTAGAGCTCAGAAGTTCCTCATCACAGTGTAGGCACTATGGCTGGGTTAGTGTTGTGGTTTAATCCCAGTAGGCAGCTAAGCACCACACAGCCACTCACTCACTCCCCCCACCAGTGGGATGGGAGAGACAATCAGAAGGATGAAACTGAGAAAACTCATCGGTTGAGATAAGGACAATTTAATAAGTAAAAAAAAACAAACCAACAAAAAAAAAAAAAAAGAAAAACAAGTGATGCAAAAACCCCCAATTGCCCAACAACAGCCAACTGATGCCCAGCCAGTTCCCAAGCAATGGCAGCCCTGGCAAACTTCCCCTACGCTGTATTTACTACTGAGCACAACATCACATGATATGAAATATCCCTTTGATCAGTTGGGGTCAACTGCCCTAGCTGTATCCTCTCACAACTTCTTGCCCACCCTCAGTCTACTTGCTGTCGAGGCAGATTAAAAAGTAGAAAAGGCCTTAACACTGTGTAAAGCACTGCTCAGCAATAGCTAAAGTATTGGTATGTTATCAACACTGTTGTCATTACAAATCCAAAACAGCACCATACAAGCTACTATGAAGAAAATTAACTCTATCCCAGCCAAAACCAATACAGCTAGCTACCAACAACGTGCACAGAAACTGATCAGCAAAAATCCCAAAATCTCCTTGCCCATAGACACACACAGAGGCTGAAACTTCATCTAGTAGTATATAAATAGCCAGAAAGATTGAGCACAAAGGGTCATTCTTCATCTGAGTTCTTATAAGTGAAGTCACACAGTTGCCAGCTGACCGAACTGATTCTATGAATCTTAGGTCTTAAACCTCCACAGGAAGACCCAAGTACCTGGCTCAGGGCTGTGGAGTCTGCAAGTTAATGTAGTACAAACTAGTTAATTTTGCAGGACTAGACCTAGCTTCTTATCCTTTAGAGGCCCAGAGGATGGCTTGGGATGAGCAAAAGAGGGTTTCTGTTCTGTATGTTTCCCTGTTTATTATTACTGCCTGGAAGTGAAGAGATTTTGGTCTTTGTTCTCCAGCACGTTTTGTTTAAGCTCAATTCATGTTAACAGCTTATACAAAAAATTGGGATTGATATAAGGAACACTTTTGTAGGTATTGCTGTTTTCTTTTCATAAAATCATGCTCAATGTAGATGGGAAGTGGAAATCTCTGTCAGAAAGGACGATTAGAGAATAACATGAAGTCTGTAAAATGTGCTGATGTTCACCAATACATTAGCACAGGGAAGACTCCGGGGGGGGGGGAACCAAACCAAAAAAAGCACAAAAACACCAGAAACAATCATGGGGGGAAAAAATAAACAAACAAAAAACCAAATCACTGTAGTTCACAGATAAAAAAGTATGGAAATTTTCTGATGCATTTTTCTTTGATTTTAAAGAACAATCCAAACCACATTATCCATGTTTTCGGTCACTGGCACAGTGGGTGGGCCCTATTTCAATGAAACACCAGTACAGAGATGCAATATTAATGATGTGCTTGAATCTAACCCTATTTTGTGAGTATTTAGGCACATAAATTTTAACTTTGTTGAATCAGAGGCATGAGTAGGAGGAACAGATAACCCAACCATTAAATGAAATAGATACGTGCCTGCTTGCTGCTCACTTAATAATTTGTGCTATAACAGCTTTTCCACATGTACCTTTCCACATGTTACTTGAAAGACTTTAATAAGTAATGTCTCATAACACTCCTTTGATGGAGATAATCACTGTAGTGATTTTGCAGATTAGAAAAGGAAGGCAAGACAGGTTGTAGCCTATACAGGGGAGGTTTAGATTGGATATTAGGAAAAATTTCTTCACCAATAGGGTTGTCAAGCATTGGAACAGGCTGCCTTGGGAAGTGGTTGAGTCACCATCCCTGGACGCATTTAAAAGACATGTAGATGTGATGCTTAGGGACACGGTTTAGTGGTGGACTTAGCAGTGTTAGGTTAACGATTGGACTTGATGTTCTTAAGGGTCTTTTCCAGCCTAAATGATTCTATATTTTTGCTAAGTGCTGTGTTTCAGTTTTTTTAACAACTAACTTGAAATACCAAAGCCCTGTTTCTCAGTGATAGCTCGTCTGCACAAGAGCCACACACACATTACACATTCAGCAGTTCAGCCAGAGCAGCCTTGTGCTTGGGGCACAAGTGCTGTATACCTATACTTGAAGGAACCATTTTAAAAACTGGCACTTAAGTGATTCATAAAGCAATAATCCTGACTCCCAAGCTTGTTCTTTAGTCCCTGAGGTCCAGTTCAGAACATAACATCCCTATTCAGGAAAGCAACCAAAGATCTGTTAACCTTTAAACCAACAATTTTGTGGTGAACATTGAGCAGTCACTCAGCTGTCTTCATGAACTGATATTCTCATTACACCATTGGGAATAATCATAGAACATCCTCAGGTGTTACAAACCCTAGGTTTGTCTTTCATATGGAAACAGGAATGAAAAAACCTCTCTCTCATAGTTTATGAAAGTAGCCTTTTTACTTGGGTCAGTTGCTGTACACAAATTCACCTTTAATGGTACCTATAATATTTCAAAAGCAGTCATGCAAAATTAAATGGATACAATCAATTAAAATAACATACTGGGCTAGGCAGTTCCGGTAGTCAGGTATGGTTTTTCCCTAAAGAGACAAACCAGGAGCAGAATATTAGCCGTCTCAGTATTTTATTAAGTTTGCACCAGCGAGTGACCTTTTTCTAAAAGTGCTAAAAACATTGACATGTGAATATTCCAAGTGGTTCATAATTAAATGCAACTAGATTTACTTCAACATGTTTGTCTTTAATGCCAAAAAGGGGCTATCTATCTACTCTGAAGGAAAAAACATACTTTCTTCTTTCTAGAGGTCTTATACAAAGTTCCACTGCATCATCTGTTGGCTCTACAAGTGATGCAAGAAGGAATTGCTCTTAACAAAGGCTATTCAGTTGTTGAAATGTGTGTGGTACAGTGAAGAAGAGTACAAATTATGGTAATTTGGTATTGGTGGTAGAAAAGATGGTTTAATGAAAAGACACTGTTTTGACCTAGCAGAAGTCCACACTGATAACCTGGAAGGTGAAAGAACATATGAAAAGAAGTAGATTTTAGCTATTTCTCATTCTAAAGGTTCATACAGGAATCAGACACTAACAGATCCAGGTCTCCATTTCTGTGTAAGATTACCACATGTTATGATCTATAGTCTTGCCGGATCATCAAACAATATTAAAAGTGTGTCTGCAAGACACATTTCTCAAGTGTTCCAGAGCTCATGCAGTTTGCTGGCTGAGCCTGACCATGCATGATTCATTGCTCTTAATAATCATTGCAGCAATGTAGAACTTCATCTGAGACCTTTCTCTTTCTAATTTAAAGGCGTATTAGAAAGGCTGCTTATACTTGATTTAATATCAGCTTGAGCTACAAAAGTATTGTCACGTCTCCTCAAGAGAGTTTGTTCCTTTCCGTACAAAGAAATTCAGCCAATGGGCTACTGCACAGGAATGTAAAAACAAGTAATTTTAAGATGTACAGTATGTAAATACTGCCAGAGGGTCCATATCTTCTGTCTGTTGAGTCAAACTGCTTCAGAAATTGTTGTTGTTGTTGTTTTTTATTAATATTACCATTCTTAAACATATCCTATTGACAAGAAATTACCTAAAATAATAGAAGGAAGCAACGAATGGCTTCTTATTGTCATGTTTCATAGGTGTATATCACCCTTTCTAGATGGGAATAATGTGCAGTTTTCAACAAAGGACGCAAGTAAATTCCCCAGGGTCCTTAGGAATATACTTATTTTTTTTCTGTGATGACAATGAAGATGAGGAAGGAAAAAAACATGGCAGGATTTTTAACTTTTATGGAAAGATATTATTGAATACAGTTCAAAACTGCACAGGAAAAAAAATATTATTTAAGAGTAAAGAAGTGAGTTATGCAATATGTGACAGTAACTCTTACTAATCTTACCTTGATTCTCAAAATGAAGATTGAAATACTGTAGGTATACAGCTGGTGTAACTCAGTACAACTTCATTGCAGCTGCTAGAAATAGGAAGGAGAGGAATTCTGAGCAACTCCATTTGGTGAATTTTTTTTTCTTTCAAAGAATAAGCAGATAAGAAAGGAAAGATATACTAGAGTAAAGAAAGTGAAAGTTACAATTTAGCACTCAACCATTAGTAATAGAAGTGTTTACAAATTAGTTCTGGCAAATGGACTCCAGCAGCAGTTCGGAAGAGTGCAGTGAACTGAGAAGGACTTTTGTGCTGGACTGGAAGCAATAGAAAAAATGAAGAAAGGTGAATACATTAACAAGTTTGGTGGCTGACAACAGCAGAGTGAATGAAGATCAATGTTGATAAATTCTTCTCCAGCAGTAGATGCTTTCTTGTCTGAAGAAAGGTACTGTATTGGGGGACCAGAAAGGGAAAAAGAATTGTCATGAAGCATGAAAAAAATGGAAACTCTCGGCTGAACAGAGGGTGAAGAAAAAATTATGGAATCTTTACCCTTAGAGAGTACGGCATAGGAAAGACTATGGAAAAAGTAAAGATCCAGTGAATAATTCCGATATGGGAATTTGCTATTCCAACATGGGAAATTGCTGTTCTTGTCATGTCAGGAAAAAAACCAACGTGGTGGAGGCCATCAGTTGAGGCAAAAGCTATCAACTGCAAAACTCATAAAAGAAAATACATTTTTCACAAACTTACTTGAACTATAAAACACATAATTACACTGTAGTTCTCAAAATCAAGGATAACCCTGAGCCTGAAAACTTCATAAGGTTCAAAGAAGAACAGGGCATTTCATAGAATCATAGAGTCATTTACGTTGGAAGAGACCTTTCAGGTCATCAAGTCCAACTGTAAACCTAACACTGCTAAGTCCACAACAGAACGATGTCCCTACGCACCTCATCCACACTCTTTTAAATACCTCCAGGGATGGTGACTCAACCACCTCCCTGGGCAGCCTGTTCCAACATCTGACAACCCTCTCCGTGAAGAAGTTTTTCCTAATATCCAATCTAAACCTCCCCTGGTGCAATTTGAGGCCATTTCCTCTTGTCCTATCACTTGTCACTTGGGAGAAGAGACCAACACCCACCTCGTTACAACCTCCTTTCAGGTAGCTGTAGAGAGTGATAAGGTCTCCCCTGAGCTTCCTCTTCTCCAGGCTAAACAGCCTCAGTTCTGTCAACGGCTCCTCACGAGACTTGTGCTCCAGACCCCTCACCAGCTTCATTGCCCTTCTCTGTACATGCTCCAGCACCTCAATGTCCTTCTTGTAGTGAGGGGCCCAAAACTGAACACAGGATTCGAGGTGCGGCCTCACCAGTGCCAAGTACAAGAGGACAATCACTTCCCTACTCCTGCTGGCCACACTATTTCTGATACAGGCCAGGATGCTATTGGCCTTCTTGGCCACCTGGGCACACTGCTGGCTCATATTCAGCCGGCTGTCAATCAACACCCCCAGGTCCTTTTCCGCCAAGCAGTTTTGCAGCCACTCGTCCCCAAGCCTGTAGCGTTGCATGAGGTTGTTGTGATCCAAGTGCAGGACCCGGTGCTTGGCCTTGTTGAACCTCATACAATTGGCCTCAGCCCATCAATCCAGCCTGTCCAGATCCCTCTGCAGAGCCTTCCTACCCTCGAGCAAATCAACACTCCCACCCAACTTGGTGTCGTCTGCAAACTTGCTGAGGGAGCACTCAATCCCCTCATCCAGATCATTTATAAAGATATTAAACAAAACTGGCCCCAATACTGAGCCCTGGGAAACATCACTCGTGTCCGGCCACCAACTGGATTCAACTCCATTCACCACAACCCTTTGGGCCCAGCCATCCAGCCAGCTTTTTTACCTAGCGAAGAGTGCGCCTGTCCAAGCCATGAGCAGTCATTTTCTCCAGGAGAATGCTGTGGGAAATGGTGTCAAAGGCTTTACTAAAGTCTAGGTAGACTATATCCAGAGCCTTTCCCTCACCCACTAAGCGGGTCACCTTGTCACAGAAGGAGATCAGGTTAGTCAGGCAGGACCTGCCTTTCACAAACCCATGCTGACTGGGTCTGATCACCTGGTTGTCCTGTACGTGCCACGTGATGGCACTCAAGATAATCTGCTCCATAATATTCCCCGGCACTGAGGTCAGGCTGACAGGCCTGTAGTTCCCCAGATCCTCCTTCTGGCCCTTCTTGTAGATGGGCGTCACATTTGCTAACCTCCAGTCCACTGGGACCTCCCCAGTTATCCAGGACTGCTGGTAGATGATTGAAAGTGGCTTGGTGAGCACTTCCACCGGCTCCCTCAGTACCCTTGGGTGGATCCAGTCCAGTCCCATAGACTTGTGTGTGTCTAAGTGGTGTAACAGGTCATTAACCATTTCCCCTTGGATTTCTAGACATGCCAGCAATATCCTAAGTTAGAGTAGCAAATGCTAAGACAAACAGCAGAAGAGACAACAAAAACTGTGCAGCAGAATTTATGTAATTCTCTGTGATTAGAAGGAGACTTCTTGGAGGACACAGATTATCTCATGTCTAGGGGAGAAACTGCTTTTTTTCTTTCTATAGAAATACCTGATTCTGGCCATTGTTGGAGAAAGGCTGCTAAATTTGCCAGTCTACAGATTGGGAATTCTTTACTTTCCTTGTGCTGTGAATCTGAGACACACAAAAAACTTCAAAAGTAATTCCAGCTGTGAAGGAGAGGAAGTGAAAAATGTAGAGACAATGAACAAGAAACTCAGTTTAAAGAGCAAGGGAAAACAATAAAAGATGTATTTCTAAGGCCATATTTACAGAGGATAGTGGAGTGTAATGCAGAAACTACCAAGCCAGCCCTTAGATAGCTGGCACACTACAATGACTTGGGAGATACCATTTCAGGTACTGAAAACCAAGCAGTTACCACAATGTGGAGCTTCATTTGAGCCAGTAAGTCCTGATCCATAGAAGAGTTAAATAGAGAATATTGTGCCTAAATGCAGAAGCACCTCTGTCTCTGATGGCTCAGGACTCCTGGCACTGTGCAGTGCAAAGCCTCAGTGAGTGTGTCACTTGTGTCACTACCAGTGGGTGAAAGGAAAAGGATAAAAAAAAAAAAAAGGATATCTTTCCTGACCATGATGAGTGATGTCTGCCCCTGTGCATATGACAAATGGAACAACTTTCACTGTGATGCAAATCAACAGCTCACTAGGCACTAAGGAGAAGGTGCTATCCAGCACAGTTAATGGAAGGTTATTGTTAATGTCTGGTTTTAAGTGAACTTGTTGTTGTTGTTGTTATTGTTACGATTGTTTGAATTCTCATCCCAGCTGTGTGTGTTACCACCATGAAGTTAAGACATTTAAATAGGCAATGTTCTTCTGCAAGCGTCACTGCTGCAGTAAGTGAAAATAGGCATAAAACACAACACTTTCAGGAGGAGAAAGACAGAGAAAACAAGTATCCCATAGGAAAATGCTCACTGGGAACCTAGGAGGTGTGGATTTCAATCCCTTCTCTCCCCCCAAAACTGCATTCATTTCCTGTTTGTATTTTCTATTAGGATGGATCTGAGCTGCCTGCAGAAGTAGTTGACTAAAAAAGTGTTCAGGAACTCCTATTGTAACAACTCTGTTTCTGGATTTATGGGCTTTGGATGGGCTTCAAACAACCATTCACTCTGTATGTGTGTTTGGGTGAGTAGTATTAGTACTAGAGAGACTTTGTGCAAGCCCTGTGGCAGAATCAGAAGTACAAAGAGGAAGTGCCTACAGAATTATGGTGCAGGAGAGCTTGATTCCTGGGCTTGAAGTGCTTAAAGAGCAGCCAGAGCCCTTGACTTCATGCTGGGTGAAGATGAATTCTCGAGTCTGTGCATAAAGAAGTATTTTGGGGAAAATATTTCCCATAGAACTGTGACCCTCTTTAAATCTCTCCACCAAACCATCAGTCCTTGGCACTCCTCTGGAGTCGCTGGAGCTTTGCACATAAAGCTGCCAAGAGTCTAGATGCCCTGAGAAAAAAATTGCATTTGAAATACCTCTTGGTCTTTCCCCAGCTAATTAAAATAAAAAGAAGTGCATGGCCTGCCTGACACCTGCCTTCCTATGTCCATACAACATCTCTGTGTATAATATGAGAGAAGTGGATAGGTTTCCAGTGACTGAGGCTCTCTGCAGAAAAGTTCCGTGGACACTTTTGCAATAACACAACTATTTACTTAGAGGCTGTACCGGAAGGAGCTATGCATAGTCCTGAACTTCAGATTACTGTGTTCTTCAGTGTATGTTAGAGCTTCTCTGACACTATTAAAGGACACAGTGAAATCTTCCTCATTTCTAGCCACTGACTCCAGCTAATGGGTACATACAATGCACAGAGGCAGCCCTCTCCAGCTTGCTGCAGGACGTCATCTTCCAAGGAATGCAGCATTAAAAACAACAGATGTGACCACAAAGAACATCACACCAGATGTGCCGCTGATTACTGGTCTGCATTTGCCTAAACAGCTGCAAACATACATGCGATCAACGGCCGTATGCACAAAGGTGTGTGTCTGTGCGCGCTCAGACACACGGACACACAGTCCCACAGACACACACGGACACACAGACACCCCGACACACGGACACGCAAACACCCCGACACACGCCCGGCGGCGGGCCGGCCGCTCTCCAGGGTGCTGGAGGCGGCGGCTCCGCGCTCCTCCGGCGGTTCCCGCGGCTCTGCCCATCGCAGGATTTTCCTATTTTCTCCCGATGAGAGACATTTCAGGCTATAAACCCCTGAGTTTCAGGTCAAGGAGGGTCTGTGCTCCTATGGCTAACGTCAAGTAAAACTTTTATGCCATAGATAACCAACTCCACACATAGGCACACAATTTAGAGAGGATTTTATATGACTCTTGGCCTTTTAAGAGCCTTGTGCCACAGCTATAAAACATATCTTGTTATAAACTCAATCGTATGACTGGTTGCCCCCTTGTTAATGTCTTTTAGCTCCCATATCACACAAATTGAGGCCGTATACTTTCTTCTTGTTTTCTTTCTCCTGAAAGTCACTTTTCTGTCTGTACTCAGAAGTGCGTCTGACAGACTAGAACATGTGCTGTACTGTCATTTTCAGTAGCTGTCATTCCAAGCCTGGACAAAGGTGACACCAGTTCTCAGCAAATATATCTTGCAGATTGTTCTGAAACTGTTTTCAGATCTGCCCACCTATATACTTACTCAATCACCTGGGACACTGCAACGTTTGCAAAGAGCAACTATTCCTACACAAAAAAGTGCAGATCTGCAATTTAATAGGCAAACTACTTGCATGTTTACATTAAAAAGTGCCTCCTCAGCTTTGCTGTGCCTAGCGGTATGCTCTTCCAGATACTGTGTTCATCCTTAATAAAACACTAGATTTGATTTTCCAGTTCGCCACCTAGCTGCTCCACACGAGAGGGGATCAGTTCGTCTTTCAAAATTAGACTATTAGCCCTTTCTAAACCTGCTGGGAATTTACATTTCATCAGTGCAGTCTGTTTTCAATTAATTCCTAGTACGTCGAGCTTTGAGACTCAAAGGGGACATGAAAATGCTGTTGTCGTGCAGAGGAAAAGTGAAAGAAACTCTTGGTGGTTTTCTATTAGTAAAGCAGTACTTAATGTTGCTAGTGAGTGAAAGCAACACAACTCCTTGCTAGCTGTGCTGGAGGACTTAAAGGTTTTGACTGAGAAGAAGAAACCGAGATGCTCTTAGCTCCCTTGCACTAGTGAGGTCCATGCTGCGATGTGTCAATGTTTCAGCGACTTCCCGTGGCAGATCTAAATGTGCTTTATAATGCTCCTATGGACTCACTGCTCTGGACACAGCTAAGTGATTACATGCCCTTTTCTGTTAAAGGTTTGACCATTAGTTTATTTAACTCATTTAATTTCTGCTGGTAAGTGTCTATTAGTGATTTATTTGCATGGAGTCTGGCTCGCTGTTGCCTCAGTTTGGATTTGTTCCTTCCTTTCTTCTTGCTCTCTGTGGTCCTCACTGTCAGGATGATTTGCTGTTCTGTTGTCCCATTCTCACCAGCGTTTTCCCATCATCTGTCAAACGCCTGCCTCCCCCGTGTGCAAAACCATTAAAATCAGCTGTCTGTTGCAATGCTGGAGGTAAATGAGTGTGGAAACTCCAGAGAGGGCTAAATAGCAGCAGAGCAGCATGACGGGTGGTGGTGAGCACAGCCCTCAGCCGCCTGCAGCTGGGGGCTGGGAGCAGCAGCCCTGGGGCCTACACTGGTCCCTGCTGGGAGTGAGGTGTCCAGGTGCAGCTGCCTCCCCCTCTCATTTTGCATCTTGTTTAACAGCCCTGTGCTGCTTGGGTCAAGTGCCTGTTTTCAGGCGTCTCTTCCTCCACAGAGAGGTTAGGGCTTCTCCCTGCTCTTCCCAGTCCCGGTGGCCTAAAACCAATGTCAAAAATTCCAAGGGAAGAAGTGCTCTGAATAAATGTGGCTCTCAGAGCTACTTCTTTCCCCTGGGAGGCGAAGTGTCCACCTCCAACAGGGATCAGGGAGAGGACCAGACCTCCAAAGGGAAATCAAGTGTTTCAGTCTACAGAGTTGTCTGTCTCCTGGGCTTGCTCTCTCAGACCAACGAGGAAGCTGTCTGCTGGCTGGGAAGCCAGTGTCCTAAGCCATGGCAAATGGGTTGCAGAGTAGCTGAGCCATCTGGACCCCCTCCACCAGGCACCTGCACATCTAAGGGTGCACCGTCCCTCTCTCCCTCCTCCTAGGAAATGTGGCAGGTTGGAAACAACAAGCAAGGGGAGCCAGGCTGCTTTCCTTGGGCATCCTTATCCATCTGTGGATAAAAAGAGGCTAACAGGAGGGGGAAGCTCTCATCTGCCCTGGCTCCAGGTGGACAAGAGTGCTTCTGGGAGTAAGAGGGAAGCCAGCAGTTCCATCTGCGGTCTGCCCTTTTCTCATACCCCCCCTAATCCCAACCCTATTGCAAGGGGGTGAACTAGGCATGGAGAGGGGCTGTGAAGGGGGAAGCAGGTGCGTGGAAATGCAGAGACGACCACCCCAGGGCATTTTGTCGCCGGCCCCTCTATAGCTTCCCTCACCCCTGAGGGGACCTTGAGAGTCTGCAGATGTCTCTGTGGCCCCCGGGTGCGGGTGAGGGCTAAATCGGAGAGGGACCGCACCCTCCTGGGTATAACAGAAAAGGTCACCTTGGCAGTGGTCCCTGGGGACACCCCTCCTCCCTTTCCACCCCTGGCCCACACAAGCTATAAAACCCTCGAGACAGGGCGCTTGTCCTGCCGGAGCGCACCCCAATGAGGCAGTTCCACGCCCGGGGGAAGGAGCCATTTGGTAGAGGTTAAAGGCAGGGACATTGCCCGCAGCAAAGTCTCACTAGAGATTACTCGGCATCACCGGATACGGACGCGATTTCTTTTGGAAACCTCCTCGCTGAAAGTTGCTATCTTTGCCTCCCCTCCCCGGGAGCGTGTCTCGGTTCCTCCGCGGGAGGGGAAGATCATCATTAGCAAAAACTCGCTTCCTCATGCGCTTTCCTTTTTTTCTGCGAGCGAAGGACTGAGCGCTTTGTTCCGCGGTTTTACGATGGATTTATCTCTACAGCTGTTTAGCCCACTGTAAATGAGTCGGCTCCGCCGCCCTCCCTCCTTTTGCATGAGCGGGTGGCGGAGGGGATGCATTTTAAATGTTTTAAGCTCAGGAGCAGTATTTTTTTTTCCCTCGGGAGGTGTGTCTAGCACGCAGTGCTCTAAAGAGAGGAGCCGGTAATAACAGATGCTCTGTCAAACTTAAAAGGCGCTGCTTACCACGGAGACACCGGGTGCCATCAAGATGTATCTGCTGAGATTGATTAAGAGCACGGCTCCGCGGGCTCAGGAAGGCAGCGCTGCGCACACGCGTTTCGGTGGGAGGAAAATCTCCCTCCCCCAGCAGGCTGCAGACAAGGCAAGGTGGAGGTGGGGGTCACACGGCAGGGTTTTCAGCACCGGCCTTTTATTCCCATGAGAGATCACAGGGGGGATGCGTGCCAGGCGGGGAGATGCTCCCCGGCTTGGGTGAGGTTTGCAGGGCGGAGGATGCCCCTCCAGCGGTCCGAGCTCTGCAGCCTTGAGTCCACACGGCGCTGAGCAGCGTGGCATTGGGGGGCCCCCTGCAGCTGGGTAGAGCCGTGCCGAGCCGCAGACCCAGCCCGGAGGTACCTCCTGCCTTCACTCCAGCCGTGGGAAGCAGCGAGCTGCTGGAAGCGGGCCCTGCCCCGAGACCTCTGCCCCTCTCCTGCGACGGGGGGAGGGACAGTCCCGAACAGGGCCGTGTGCTGCCAGGGTCGTCCCGGGGCAGGGCCGCCACCCCGCCCCGCTCCTCGCTTTGGGAAGGGCTGACTCGTGCTCGCGGTGATTGAAGGGTGATCGAATCTCCGGAAATCAACGGGCACAATCAAACACTCGCGACGTCGCTGGGAGGGAAAAAAATAACAATAATAATAATAATAATAAGGGGAAAAGGTGGCTGGCATTGTGCCTTCTGAGGCTGCTGCTGATCTTGATTAGTGAGTGTTAAAATAAGTTAAGCGCCAAGGTCTCGGAGGCGGCCCGTGGGAGGTGCAGGGGGTGGCCGGGGCTGAGGCTGGGGCTCCGTCTCGCAAAGGACAGGGCGCCCGGGCTGTGTGGGTGGCCGTCCCCTGCCCCGGCGTGGGTGCGCCTGCGGCGGAAGAGCCCCTCAGGGCCACAGCCTGCTCATGGCTTGCTTCAAACCCCCCGGTGCCAAATCTCATCTGAGTTACCCGGACAGATGTCTCCTGACTCTGCTGTGAAGTCCAGGCAAAATTTTCTGTGAAAGCTAAGAAACCAAGGGGCAGACGTCAGCTCCCAGATGCCTTGATACTCCCTTGATACAAGTGATCCAACCCTTAAACCCTGTGAAAGTGCTTTCAGGTAGGGAAACGCACACACTGAAGCATGAGTACCTCCAAAATTCAGAGCTCCCCGCCTCCAAATTAGCCCTGCCACCCAAGGTAGGGGAAATACCCACCCCAGAGCTGAGCAGAGTATTTCCAGAGTCCTGCTACCCTGAAGGCACGTCACCCTCTTGGAGTAAATCCACCCCTGAGACCCCTCCAGGACCAACAGCTAAATGTATACAAGCAGTCCAGGCAGCTCCTCTGCCTGTGGCAAGCCCAGGCCAAGAAGTACTTTCTGCAAAGTGAGGGGTTTTTTTTGGAGTGGAGAGGAGGGGAGTGGTCGGGCAGTGGCTCTGATGGCCCTTCAAGAAGAGAGATGGGGCAGGGAAGGTAGGGCAGGCAGCAGCCAGAAGCTGGGGTCACCTTCATAAGGTGCACCTCTTTCTCCTCCGCGCTTATAACTTTCCCCCTATTATTCTTCGGACATTAGATGAGATGGGATTCCCTCTCCTGCTTCCCACCCTGACAGCCCCAACCCCAAAGCAAAAAACATCACCCCAGATCACAAATCAATTCTGGTCCAGGAAAGAGGCAAACAAAGACAAAGCAAACCTAAAGATTTTAATGTCTAGATTATTTTCATCGAACTGGCAAGTTCCCTCAAGTAAAGTAAATACTTTTCAGCCTAGTGACTATTAATTAAAGGGGAATGCTTTATAACCAAGGAGAATTAACTCTTGTTCGCAAAATGTATCTGTTTCCCCTAATTCATTAGTCATTGTGCCGGAGAAACAGCTTTCCATGAATATTTCAGCACAACAGTCAGTTTAAAAAAACTAAACTGGGTTTAGTGTAACAGCATTTTTCCACAGTGAGTGGAGACTCCGATGACTGCAATAATCTAAAATCAAGATCTCTTTCTCTCTTTCTCCTCCTGTATGTCGCATGAGACTTACAGCTATCATGGAACTGCGAAAAAAAGTATCCAGAAATAAAGAAGAGAGTGTTGCGGGGAAAGATAGGGAAGAGGTAATTGAAAAAAAAAAAAAAAAAAAAAAAAACACAACAACTAGCTTCTGATGTGCAAATTGTAGATAAAGACTTCTGATGAGGAAGAGGGGTGTGTCTGATGAGGAATAAGGGGAGAGTGTGTTGAGAGATAACAAGAACCAGTAATTTCTATTCAGCAAAGCCACCAAATCAGAGAGCAGTGCTGATCTTATTGGAGGAGCGCCTTCAACAGCGACTAATCCTGTCATATTGAAAGAAAATTGTAACTGTTCTCTGCAGAAATTGCCTGCCCATTGCAGCTAATCGAGCCCACTTCGCGCGCTCACACACCCACACCCCCCCCACACCCCCCCGCTCCCCCGCAGGCGGGCAGCAAGCGGACCCACAGCCGCAGCACCCCGGCAAGGACATTCACCCGAGATGCTCACCTAGGCGCCCCGTTTCCCTCCCTCGCCACTACCCCCACGAAGGTGGCAGCTTGCCCTCATTTCCTCAGAAGCGCTGGGGGAAGTATGAATTATTACCAGCGCACTCACGAGCCCCAGCTTCTGCTGTTTTTAATTTCTCCAGTTCTGCCTAAACCGTTAAGCCAGGTTTGATAGCACTATTGCTCTACATTTTTTTTTTTTTTAAAGCCTAACTTGGTTGAACTGAAGCAGAGACTCCTAAGCGCCAGAGCCACGGAGGGTGTGTGTGTATATGTGTGTGCCTGTGCGTGTGGGAGGGAGAGAGCGAGCGAGGGAGAGACAAAAACTCCATCAGCCCGGACAATGCCACCTCTTGTTTAAAGCTTCCAAACTGTTATTCTTTCCCCCCATTATCACGGTACCAAGTAATCTGTCTTTCCCCCACCCCAACCCCCCTCCCTCCTCTTGGAAGATACGGAAGAGAAAGATAAAGCGCTGCCTCTGGGCTCTGACTGCGCGCAGCCCGCATGCCTCCGCCGCCAGAGCCGGCGCGACTCCGCAGCCGCCGCTCGCAACGAGCCCCTTGCAGCGGGATGGGATGCAACTTCTGGTAATTGGATCACAGGTAGGAACGCTTTGGTTTTTACTGACTTTTCCTCTTTCTTGTTTTTTTTTCATTTTCTTTTTCTTTCCTTCTATTTTTTTGTCTTCTTTTTTTCCCCCTTTTCTTTCTCGTTCTCTACCCTCCGCCCCTTCTTCAATGCACCTAGGATTTCATCCGCTGCTGTCATAGGAAAGCTCCCGCCAAGAAAATAATGACCAAGAAAAAAGCTTACGTTTTGCTTCTTGGCAGAAGGAGCAGAAAAAAAACATAAGGAAACTTTTGCTGAAAGGGTCTATAGTGGTGCGGGTCACCGGGAAAAGGCAGAGAGAGGAGGGAAAGCAAAGCGATTGCCCCCAGCATAGAGCCTTTCTCTGTTGAGTTACAGTTGTGATATTAATCCCAGAATCGAGTCTAGCATGCTATAGCGGGGAAGAAGAGACGCAGTAGCCTGATTTGGAGAAATCCTCACATTTTCCAAGCGCTGTCCACAGGTTTTTTATATAAATGCTGCATTCCGACACAGGGACGTCTCCCGGACTACCCTTCCCAAATCCCGCTGTGACATGTTTGTTGACGACTCCTGCAAAATGTCACCGGGAGCCGGGAGCGAAGCCGTCCCCGGGGAGCGGAGCCTGCCTGTGGAGCGCACTGGCTGGCAGGCGGGATAGTAGAGGCGAAGCGGCGGGTATCCCTGCCCTGCCGGGGACCACGCAGGGATGCGGAGTATAAGGGGAGGAGGCTTCCACTGTGTCAGTGCGGTCCCTCGCCCCTCAGCATCCCTCCTGGGCAGAGAGCGCCTGCCCGGGGTCAGCGCCCGTCTGCACTGCCTCAGGTCTCAGGTCCTGCCGCGGGGAGCGGGAGCGCGGGCGCGGGGCGCCGCCGGAGGCGGGGAAGGTATGGAGTTTCCCCGGCTCATTTCCGACCTCGCTTCCCTGGCTCGGTGCCCCTGGGGTCCGGTCCCCGATGCGGCCAGGGAGCCGGGTGCGGCGGGGAGGATGCTCCAGGGCCGGGTCCGGCCCGCCCCGCTCCCCCGGGCCGAATGAAACCCTGGCAGGGCTGAGCCGGTCCCGGCCATGCCTCTGGGCTCCTTTTCCTTTCGCCCGTGCCGCCGCCACGGGGTGCTTGTGTTCAGAAGGAACAAGCGATGCCTTGAGAGGCAGCTCAGATCCGGCTGTGGGAGAAAAACTGCCTCCCGGAAACAAGCTCTGGGTACCCGAGGTCCTGGTACCCCCCCAGAGTCCAGCCATTTCGGAGGCTCTGGAGGGGCAAAGTGCTTTCCGGGCTGCTTCTTCTCGGGCAAAACCAGAGCCCCCCCATCTCGGGCCACTCTTCGTTTCGCGTCTCGCCACCGCTCTGCCCCCTCGCCGTGCTCGCCGGCTTCCCGCGGCTGCCCAAGTGCCGGGGTGACGCCCCGCTGGGGAGCAGGCAGGCGGGAAGCAGCAAGGACGGCCTCTCCCCTCCACTCGTCTCCCCGCAAGGCAGCCGGGCCGGAGGGCCCTGCCCCACCCGCCGAGGAGCTCCCGGAGGGCGGCTTTGCCTCCACCGCGCGGCCCGCTGCCAGCTCCGAAGGGAGGCTGCCAGGGCTTGTAACTCCTTCCCACGGGCCTGGGGGTGTGTTCTTAGCCCTTCGCTGGGGAAAGGACAAGGGACTCTCCCTCCCGCCCCCATAAGGTAGGTTTTCCCTACTATTTTGATGTGCTAAAGTTCCTTTAGGGAAAGGAGAGGTAGCGCTTTTTTCAGCTGGAAGAGGACACCAGGGAGGAGGGTAATTCTTGTTGCAAATCTAGCCGGAATAACATCTCCCCCCATTTTTATGTGTCAACCAGCGTGTTTGCACACATTGGCTTGTCCCTATCCCTTAAGGAGGATCTTCCCTTTGCAGAAGGGAAAAAGGCAAGAGGGAAAAAAGGGAGGGGCTAACCTCTACTTGACAGCCTGCTCTTGCAGGGACACCCCCCCCTCCAAAACAAAAAAAAAAAGACTGACAATGAGGAAGGTTAATACGGGAGATTAGAAGTATGCACGCTGTCTGCTTTTATGGTATTGCATCCCCTGCAATCACAGCCTCTGTCTAAATACACACCAGCCCTGATCGTATGGTTTATGACACCAGCCGCTCTTGGTGACTTGTCTGTAAACCGCGTTAAGCTACAAAGTACTCTCCCTCTCTACTTAAAGCTTTTTTTATTATAACTTTGATTGAACTTCCCCTTTGCAGGACCCTTGGACTACAAAATCAGCCCTATTTGCTTTTGCATTAGGAGAGCAAGAAGTGCAGTGGGCTCGCTGACTTGGCGAGCATGTGCCCCACTGAGCTGTCCTCTCTGCCCCTGCCTGCAGTGCTCCATGATTTCTGCATTGCAGTTGCTTGGGAAAGGGGCTCAGTACATGGGGAGGGGGGGCTAGGGTGTCCCCAGGTTGCTTTGGATGGACGGCAAAATAGTAGAAAGGAGAGGTCATGCTCTTATCACATCCAAAATGAAGATTTTAAGTAATATCCTCGACCCAAAAGTTTGCAACTCTGCATCTGGGCAGAGCTTGGAGAGATCTGGACCATTCATGATTGGGAGCGTCCTGAGGAGGTGGAAGGGGGAGTAGCCGCGCCGTGCTGTGCCATCACCCAGGAGGGAAACCAAGACACAGAAAGGGGGAAAACAAGGCCACCAGTGAAAAACAGCATCTGTGAATGAAAGCATAATTTTTTGCCTGCATGTTCAGTCCCATGCCCCACTGTCATTTTGGTTTTCACCTCTGGGCTGACTCCTTGTGTGTGTTTCGTGTCTCTGAATTGCTCTACATGCTAGGATCTTTCAGCCCGTTGGGTGTCTAATTCAATAGCCTTTGAGGACATCTACTATGAAATCCCCCACTGTTGTTGATACAGTCCCAGGCAGTTACTCTGCCCCACTTCACTCCTGTAACCCATTCACCTGTTCACCCAGACTTTCTCTTCTCCACTAATATCATGACCTACATGCAAAAGACTTATTTTCTGGTCCCGTTTCCATAGCAATGCAACATGGGGAATGCAGACAAACCTGTAATAATGAAGCAGATTCCCTTTTTGTGAAATCAAGACGTCTTTGAAAGTTGAGTTCAATTTAAGGGAAAGCAGGGATCCATGGAGAGTTATATTTCCAGCCCAAAGCCCCGATCTCCGCGCCCTCTAGTGCCAGAGGCAGGCGTGGGAGAGCATCCCCGGGCACAGGGGATGCGAGGCTTGATAGCGAATTACAGGGAAGGGAGAGAAACAAGTGGTATGAGATAAGGACATTCCTCCCAGCCTTTGTTTCCAGCCAGCTCTTGCCTCTTCTAAATCCCAAGCTGCAAAAAAAGGCAGGTGGGGTTCAGCTGATCCTGGTTCGGTCGCCCAGAGGCTAACGGTCCTGTGGGGTGGGTTAAATCACAGAGGACCAGGTAGCAAGAAACTAAAGCTGGGAAGCCCAGTCAGTTTCTAGACAAAATTCACAAATTTTGGATCTTTCTGGCTTTGAGCTTCACAGCTTGCAGCAACTTGCAGCTAATTCTCAGAGATTTGAAGACAAGGAGGACGATTACTCACTTGTGAAAATGCTGCCCTGACCTTCTACGGGCTCTTTGGGTGGGTGGATGGGTGGACGACAGTAATCAGGCTCAGGAAAGCTGAAGGGGCTTAGATCCAGCTCATATGAATGACAGGGATAACTTTTCCACAAATGCTTGTAGCCTTAAATCTTAAAAAGCTTAAATTGTATGCTAGCATTTCAAGCCCTGTTAAATCTGAGCCTGGATTCCTGTCTCTAAGAACCAGGCTGCACAAAGGACCAAGCACTGAGAACTGCTGTAACTAAATGAGACAATTAGCACACTCCCCACACACCACCCTATCCACCTTTTCCAGTTCCTGTATTTTGGCAAAGATAGCTTTCAGTTTTGCCAGGGTCTCCATGGCATTTCCTGGGTTGGAGCTGCCCAAAAGATACAGAGTTATCTCCTTGGCTTGTCCTCGTCCCACCAGCTGAATGCCAACTGCCTGTGCCTAGCAGATTGCATTTCCTAGCCCTCCATACCAAGCTGAGCGGGGATTGCTTAGTGACTTATCCCACTGCCTTCTTACACCTCCCTGATATAAGTGGGCAGAATTAAAAGATGAGGCCACCCCTGGAGTTGTATTAAAAGGCTGTGTCCCTTTCCCATGGGCCCTGAGCTTGTTTCTGTGTAAAAATGCTTTAGGCTGTGGAACTGCCTGTCATTTTGGACTGCCTGTCCTACCTTTAAAGCTCTATCATTACCTATATCTAACACCTATATCTATTCCCTGTAGAGATGCATATCAGCAGGTGTTCCAAAGCGACATCTCTCATATAACATGATTTTAAGTCCCAAGAAGACGGGACAGGGTGAAGTAAATTTAATCTCATTTCCATCAAGCACTTCCTAAAGAATGCTTGCCAATGAGACTAAGATACGCAATGGGATTTCAGTAGTCCATGTACTCCATGTATTCATTTTTAAGAATATGATAAGGATAAAATGAAACAGAACATCATTTAGGGCCAGCTGCTTTGCTGATAGCCTTCTGCATGTTTTCTTTTTGACTAGATGATCCTTTGATTCCTGTCTTTCCAGTATGTCTTTTGACTCCAGGGGCTAGATTCTGATCTTAATTACATTCTTTCAAATCAGGGGTGACTTTAATTGCTTCTGGTTTATTCTAGTGCAATTGAGCTCAGAATTTGACTTTCACAGAAACATAGTAAGTGTTGTAATTAGAATATGCCAGTGTTTTGACAACTGTTCATGGAACAGCTCTGTTTCGTCAGCCTCTGCTGAAAGGGAAATGCAATGTGATAATGGGCTTTGGGAATAGTACGGGGTACCTCTGACAGTGATGACAATAAAGATCTCTACGAGAGGCCGCAACACAAATACGTGAGAAATTCTGTAAACCAGCATCTCCCAGGGTTTTCCTCAATTGCAGAAAAGCTCTGAGTAAACTGTGGGCAGGTGTGGGTTTTTTTAGGTTTTTGTTCTTTTTTTTTTTCTTTTTTTTTTTTTGAGAAAGAGGTGGAACAAGACAAAAAATATCTTTGTAGATCTTTCTTCTGAATCATTGTGAAAATTAGTGTTGGAAACCAAGGAGATAAAATAAACCTAGTCATTTAAAAGAATTCTCTTGCTTGGTAATTTCTCTGGGTCAGGATTTTCAGGCAGTCTGAATATGTAAAGCTCTCTTGATTTCTGTGGAGATAGGATGATCTGCAAACTCTGAGGATCAGACCCTTCATTTTTATAATCCATTCCAGCATGTGAGAAATAAAAATTAGCAAAATCTGTCCATGGGAAACAATGAATTTCTGGTACAGCCCATAGCATTTTCACAGATTCCTGAGAAATTTTCTCTTGGCTTTGCAATGAATTACTGATGTCTCTTTTATACTCATCTATCTCATATTTAGTCAATTAGAAAGCAGAGTGGTCATATATTGAAAATTATTCACAAATTTGTTCATGAATAATGGCAACCAGCTCATTCCACTATGATTTCTGAGGTCATTTAGTGCAAGCTAGTGACCAATGATTTATTCATGAAAATATTCATACATCTCAAAAGTTTCATGAACGTTAGAATGAATAATTAACGGAAATTGTGTTATTTGTTACCATTACTCATTATTTTCCTATTCAAAAAGTCATCGGTCATCCAGTTAAAGAACATTAGAACATAATGATTGCAACATTGGATCAGGCAGGTATTTTGTCTTGTCCAGTACAGTGTCTCTATCAATATCCCTTACCACATGCTTCAGAGGCAGGTGCAGGGAATACTGCCCTAGATAAATGCACTGCCCTCAAGTAAAATGTTTTAATACCCACCAGCTTGTGTTTGCTTGCTGCCTGGAGACCATTTCCAAATGAAAACAGATACCCACCTTCCTCACCAAATGGAAACCTCTAGTGATTCTAGACAAACTGGAGATCTGGCCAGATAAGCAGCTAATCCGGTTTTGCCTCCCAGTAAATTCACTACCTTAGTGATAGCATGTAGCAGTGAGTTCAGTAGGTTAATTACACATTTTCTTGGGAAAATCACACTCCAAGCAACCTTTGATCTATTTAAATGAGTTGTCTTTCAATGTTATTGCTACCTCTCTCTTATGTGACATGAAAAGGCCAACAGGAGCACCAAGTTCATTGTATAGGTGCCATTCATTTACTCAACCATGAACCCTCTTGTTCTTTTTTTCTCTCAGACAGTCCCAGGGTTCCCAGTCACTTTGCATGTCTTAAAAACTACTAATTCTTCTATTTTTTTTTTTTTTTTTGGTGATGGATTGACCAATGTGGACACTGTTTTCCAGGTGAGGACTACTGGCTTATGCAATAAAACTGTTTTCATTTTAACACCTTTTACTCCTTCTATGCACTAATGGAAATTTCATCTTGTTTGTTGGGTTTGGGGTTTTTTTTGACCGCTGCTGTAATTGAGCAGAATTTGCAACTGGGTTGTCCACAGTGAAGCTGATAGCCTTCCTTGAGTGGTCACAGCTGGCTTCGAATCCAGGAAGGTTTCTAAGTATTTCAATCCACCTGTGATTGCTCTGCATCAGCCAACACTTATTTCCATTTGTGATCTGAATGCTAGGTATGCCCAACTTAATTAGCGTACTCTGAAATACTTCAGTCCTTATTCCCTTTTTCTAAAAGCAATAATTTCAGTAAAGAAGTTATACGTGGTATAGAATCTTGGACAACCCAACTGTTAATCTTTTACAGTGAAAAATGATCGTGTGTAGTTCCTGCTTTCTCTCTCTTAAACAGTTTCCAACTTGTAATAATAAGCTACTTATTATACGATGACTTAAATTATTCAAAGAAAATTTGTCAAAGAATTTAAGAAGATATATAAATACCTATATACATCCACTTACCAGGTTGTTTTTCTTGGTCTAATAGCTTGATGCTTCAAAGAATATATAGAAAAGACAACATTTCTTTGAAAGAAACTGCCTTTTTTTTTTTTTTTTTTGCTCTCCTCTTGCAGTCAATTTACCTGGAATTAAAATTAGACTTTTCAGTATATAATACCTAAGATCAATCCAGTGCCTGTCCTAAAGATAGGTATGCTAGCTGCTACCCTCCAGTCCTTCTGTAGCGTGTCTGACTTCAGTGACAGCTTGCGTATTTTTGCTATCAGCGCAACCACTTCATTTTCAAATGCTTTCCAAACCCTTGCATATATAACCATGAGGTCCTTGTGACATGCTGCTATTGAGTTTATCAGTTTGTTCCAGTGTTTCCCCTTTCAACATTTCACATTCTGACAGCTCATGTCCTTTCTTGTCTTGAAAAAAATAGGTCTAGTGTGGACATTGGCACAGCATCATTTGAGAGGAAGATTTATCCAAATGAATCATTCAGAACCTGTGCAAAGTCCTTTTGCTCATTAATTATTCCCATTACCCCCTGGATGTGCAGCTGATCCCACAGGATCCCTCCTAAACTGGGTGAATTTAAGACCTTTCATAAATGTCCTGCAGTTCCCCCCTCTGCCCCCTGCCCCAAGCTCTTGTCAGTTAACGCATCCTTGGCCCTCTTCATTTATAGCTGACATTTTGTTTGTGTTTTATTATAATTTCTCTCCCTTAGGCAGGGGCTTCACCAAAGCTGAAGTGTCATTTCCTGAAAGCTGGTTGCTTGGCTCAGACAACCTCTTGGACCTTAACATTTCACAATACCATTTTTTTCCCCATCTTGCCTTTCAGTTTCCTTTCTGCATGACTTCACTGAATCAGAAACTGTCTGTTAATATACCTGTTGTTTTGAATCTATGGATTTTACATTCTTTTTCTTCCATTCTTTGGTTTTTTTCTTCTATTCTTTTTTCTACCCCCAGTACTTTTTAAGCAGTTCACTAATTATTATGGGTTTTAACCTCACGCTCTTAACGTAGTAATAAATTCATTAATATTCATCATTAATGACTGCATCATTTGTTCGGCTACTTAAGACTAAGTTAAGAACACATACTGTTATGTTCTCCAGTTATTCTACAAATCACTTAGAAATTGGGGCGTTTTAATCCATTTGTACCAGTTGAGCTACCAATGTGCAGGTGGGTGAAGTCACCCATGACTGCTATTTTGTTAGACTTAGTTGCCTCTTTGATCTCTCTCCATATAACCCATTGAATATCCCAGACATTTCCTGGAGTAAGTGTGCTAATGCTTTGTGCAAGCATCAGGATTTAATTAAAGAAGGATATTTTTATGCATAGAACACTGTACTGAGACCAACGAGATCACGGATAAGCTCCTGACCATGCTACCAGCTTCCTGCCTGACCTTTGACAAGTTCCTATGGCCTTACACAAACCCTGCTGAGGTCAGAGACAAACTCTTGTTACCTTTGCATAGGCTTTCACACGGCTTCCTGATGTGGGGAGAGTAATTCTTCCTGGTCTCATGACAGTGTCATAAGGATTCACTCACTGCAGTTCGTCAGGTATTAAGCTTCAGCTGTGGTGCAGCCACATGAAAACAGGAGCAGACAGACTCCATCCACAGGCGCTTTTTTGGCACTGAGGTGTTGGAAAGTTGAGCCTTTTGGAGTCAATTATCAGGAAAGTTTTTGTTCAGAACAGAGGATAAGCTAAAATGTTCAGCATCCCTCCAACAAGAAGGTCCTGAAGCTTCTAACTGCTCCAGATCTTGGTGATGAGTAAAAGGATAAAATGGCTAACACGGCCAGTTTTATGTGGAAGAAAGTAGATGTCATAATCTGGTCTTATTTGAAAAAAAATGAAGGAAGAGAGAAATAAATTGAAGGCAATGTTTAAGGAGTAGATCTAGGTCTGGGCTTTACTCAGTTCTGTGTGTTTTCAGCTTAGTCAGTGTTCAGTAGGGGTAAAATTGCCAAAGTAGGGTTTACAATGCCATGACCTAACTCAGATCATACACTGCATCAGTTATTCACAAGTATTATAAGGACTTACTGGTTCTCCTGCTCCCCCCCTGGCCCAGCATTCATTTCTGATGTAAAACAGAATTAGTTGACTCTGAGAGCAGGGCACATGTGTGGAGCAATGTCCACGTGTGGACAGAAAGGGTACAATTTTCTCCTTCACCAGTACCTAGGGTTCTTGAGGATTTGCGTTATCTTTACTATGGTAGGTTAAGCGTAGTGCTTCACACTTCATTTGATACCAAGGCCAGATGATACATTAAAAATGGTTGCCCTTGAGATTTACTTTCCTATGTGTCCAGCAGCATTCTGCCATGGTGGGAAATCCAGTTTACTCCATTTTATACATAATATTGCATAACAGCAAATTAATATATGGGTGGAAAATGAAGGTAGATGAGGGCTGGTGGTGGCAACCCTGGGGAGGGTCTTGTCATGGAAAAAGCATATGGACAATCTGTTCCTCACTGAACTTTAGAACTGTTGCTCAACATGGATGTTGGGGGAAGAGAGGCTTTTAGGATAAGGGGACTAGCCAGGGAGATATCTTCTCTGCTGTTGCTTCTCCATGCTTAGGCTAAGCTGCAGACTGATCTGATCCATTACTGGCATCTTTCACCCACACTAATTTAACTTTTCTAGCAGTGTATTCTCAGCTGATGAAAGCTGTCAGAACAGGAGTGACATAAAAGGAGAGGCCATCACCAAACAAAGTGCTATATTTAACCTGGCAATGTCATGCCTTCTCAGGTCTGACCTTGAGCCCTAGCAGTGAGGATAGAAACAGAGCATCTTGGTTGTAAAGTTTCTTCCTTTAGCCAAGCATGGAAGGCTCTTAAATATAAGGAAAAGCAGGGAAGGAAGGTAATACAAGTTACCCTTCTGCTTTTGACATTTGTGATAGCTAGCACACTTAGCTGCCACTAGAAGGAAAGAATACATGAAGAGCTCACTGTTAAATTCTCATTAAAAATGTCTGTTTGATGTCTGTAAGTCATTTTCACAATCTCATCCACTGGGAGTAAATGTAGGGATGTTTACTGAAAGGTTTTGACATCAGAAGCAGTTCCCTGTGAGGAATATCCTACTGTTATTATTCATTTTGCAATGTGATTCAGTAAAGGGAAAAAACCCCAAAAGTATACAACTGGAAAGACACAAGGAAGGAAAAAAAAGAAAGTGAAGAAAACCATTTGGTCTGTTTTATTTGTAGAAAGCACATAACTGTCTCCCTTTCTTTAACAAAGGGTGAGACTGTATATCTCCTACTTTGAAGCGCAGGGGAATGCAAAATATCTGTCTTCAAAAGCCCCAGATAACTCAAGTATTGCCATTCTTTCAAATGACAAATTTGACAATTAATATTCCACATTATCATCTTTAATGTCTCTTAAAAATCAAAGTGGAGTGTGGAAATGACACTAACTAAAAAGATGAGCAATTTTTTTGTTACTTTTTTTGGACAATGGTGACAAAGGCTGAATTCCTGGTTTCACCACAGATTGCTGATGTGATTTCAGACAAACTCAGCAACATCCTGTACCTCAGCTTCTAACATGGAAATTGTATGAAATAGCATTTGCATTCTCACACGCTTTGCCTGCCCTTCGTCTTTAGATTTTGAAGTGTTTGGTAGAACTTCTGTAACAGTCTGTGCAGAGGAACTAACCTAAATTTGGGCATCCATAGAAAAAAATGAATGATACAGTACCTTTCAAATATTCAGTTGCTTTTTATTCCATATGAAAATTAGCTTATAAGCCTCTTCTTTAGAGGGTAAGAACCTTTCCATTCACCCCGGGTGTTGCTGGTGCAGGCAGATAAACATGGGATACCTCTCAGCAGCCTCTCTCTGGAGCAGGTCTGTGACAGATCTCCTTAAACCTTGAGAGTAGTTCTGCTCATGCTAATGCTGCAAGGGTACAGAGGAACTGGGAAAGGTACACAGGAAGGTGACAAAGATGATAAGTATTACCTGTCTTCCAGAGAGGAGATGTTCAATAGACTAGGACTCATGATCCCAGGAATGATATGACTTATGAGGAATACATGTAGGTCTAAGCAACCTTGAAGAGAGGGAGAAGGCGAACAGGGGGTTATTTAAATTTTTTCAGATCAGACCCAGAGCTCTCAGGTAGATATTAACAGGCATAAATTTAAAAAATCACTGCGTTGTTGAGCTGTGGCATTTACTGCCCCATGATATTTTGCTGATTCCAAAGGTAGAAATGAGTAAAAAATGTCCAAACTAGACAGATTACTGCAAGAAAAACACTACCGAAAGCTTTGTGATTCAAATAAAGTCACAGGGTCAGGGAGCCCCCCTTCAACCTAAGAAATGTAGGCTGGGGTGGTGTCACTGTATGCTGGTTCCCTTTGCTTGCTCTTTGCTACCAGCCGCTTTTGAGAAAGGGCAGTGGGTGAGCTGGCTTAGGGAGAGGTGCTCTTGCACTCAGAGCCTCACTTGGAGTCATCAGGGTAGCCACTTTCTTTGGATAATGCTCAACCTGTTTTACTTTTGCCGCTCACCAGAAACTTGTCCTTCTTGGCTAGATGCTTATCAAAACAACCACAAGGACACTATGGGAAGTTGTTTAATTAACCCCTGGCTCCCCAGAAAAACCTCCTCCACATAAATTCAAAGATTTTTTGGTTTATTTGTTCACTGTAACAGTTGGAGAATTTTAATATACACATGGTTTCCAGGCAGATCTCCATGCCAGCCACAGAGTGTGCTTTCCTGCCCCACTGTCTGTAACTCTGGTATAACAGCCTAAGATAACCTCCTTGCAGACACACTTCTCTTTCAGTTTAATGCTTTTGTGTTCCCTTTACAGGTGTTCCTTTACAGGGGAACAGTGAGTTGAGAAAGGGAAAATGCGGTCACAGCTCTGCCTTTAGTCTCTCTTCTCATTCCGTCTTCTGATTCCAACAAGTAAACTGGAACAAACAACCTATACATGCCAAAAATGAGGAATGACGTGACAGGAATTGAGAGACCTTTGCATCCCTGTAAAGGTGACAGCAGAAAGCCTCCCTTGGCAGTTGCATGTATACAATTTCTTACCTCATTAGAGCAGACCTGCCCCTCCCAAATGCCAAAAAAGAGAGGATTCCTTCTTCTTGTTTTTCATTTGAAAGCTCCAAAACCACAGCCTTCTCAAAGCTATGTATCATTTCGTGTGCTGTATCAGGATTTAGACAATAGCCTTTTAACTAGTGAATCCTTGGAAAAAAAATGAACTTTAGAGAATAGAAAACTAAATCTGAATTTATGATGAAGGACGTGCTTCCTGAAGATGATCTCTGCTTTGCTGATGTCTTTTATGTCTGTGAGTGGTGAGACATTGGTTCATTGGAAAGCTCTCTAGGTCAGATTTTTCCCATTGTGACCATGGTCCTGTGGGAATCACATCATTCTTTCACCTATGCAAGATTGCTCTGTACTGCAACTACAAGCCAATTTAAAGGCATGAGCTTAAAGGTAAGTTGAAAAGCTTTGAAATGAGCAGAAGCCAAGCTTTCTGTTTATTAAGAAACCCATAAAACAGCAGTGTTAAAATTACATTTCCAAGCTCATAATAGCTGAGGCCCCCACATTTTCTACTGAGTAACTGTAAAAATGATTTCTGGGTGCTTTGCTTGCTTAAAAATCAACCTATCAAACTGTTAGTGTGTGTTCTTGACTATGGCTTTAGAAATCCAAGTTTAGGTACAATATTTTTGACTCTAAGCTAAAATCTTTAACAAGCAAAGCAAAATAAATCTCAAGGAAAACATGGGCTTGGTGCCATTCTATCTGGAAGCTAATTTCTTTCCTTGCTACCCACAAGGCTGTAAAAAGCCGCAGCCTTGCTTGGGCTACACTTCAAAGCTATTTTATATACATACAGATGACTGCTAAATACTGAAGGCGAAGGAGAGCTATGCCCATACCAGACAAATTAGCAATGCATTTTTTTTCTGGAGGCAGCATTTGTGGGTTTTAGAAACCAATCGTCAACTTTGCAGGTAGGTAATATAACATTATGGCAGGCCCCAGTGAATTGGAGTTTTTCTCTTGACAAATATTTCAATGGCATTCTCCAAGTTATTCTAAAAAGAAGGCAAGCAAAAGAAGCTAAGTTTGGGGACACATATCCTTGCTTTGCCAGGGTTGACTAGGGAAGACACTGTTCCCAGCCATTTCTTTAGCATTGCCTTTCACCTGTAAGTTATCAGTTCCCATAATCTGTCACCAGATCTGAGTTTTTTACTTTTCCCAACCCATTTCAGTCACTTGGTGATTTCCTCAACATATTTGGTGATACATATGTAAACCAAATAAACAATGTAAACCATGATATGTTAGTGTAATAGACATTCCCTCCCACTATGACTGGTTTGCACAAGTGAAACAGGTTTACATGCATGAAGATCTATTAGTGGAGTCCATAGCTGATGGCCTACATTGTCTCTAACTGTGAAAAACTGGGGAAAAAATAAACCAAAGACAAATAAAGCAAAGAGGAGAGACAGAAGAGAAAGGGAAAAATCTCCTTGTTGCATTCAGCTGGGAAGAGAAGCAACCAGGGTTTCCAGACCTCTCCATCCCCTGCTGTGCAGCAGCTGGTTCCCCGCCATAATACTCTTCCCACTGTAACTATATAGTTTCCACCAGGACATGCTCACACCCTCAGCTGGTTGTCACTGCTTGCCATTAGTGTTGACTGGAGCATGCATTGATCAGGGCAGGGGCTGCATGGCCAGTTGCTTGAATGCACGTGAACTTTATTTTGTCCCTTGCATAAATCAAAAGCTATAACTGAAAGATAGCGGAAGTGGGGGGGGGGGGGAAAGGCTGATTCTCTTGCTGGTGGCAACCACTGCCCATGAGAACCCACCACAGCAAGACTATCAGGGTGTGCGGGTAAAAGGCTGTAAGGATAGCAGCATGAGATTAACAGTGCAGGAACAGTGAGGGTAAAACACTGCCCCAGGGGCTCTGAAAACTTTGCCCCAGAAGCCTGGATGGTAGGATACAGAGCTGTGAGGGAAAGGCAGGCTGCAAAGTTACAGAGAGACGGCTCTTAGCCACACAAACCAGCAACAGCAGTATTTTCCTAGTATGAGATGTGACAAGGTGACATAGTGGCACTCTAGAAGTCAAATGTGCCTCTGTTCAGGGAGAGGCATTGTCTCTGGCTGTTTTAGACAAAAGGTGCAGTTTCTGAAGACTCACTCCCGCTGGAAGCTGTCTGAATCACCATTCCCTGTGCTACCTGGGGCACAGCCTGGCTGGCCACTTCCTCTCTCAGAGGGGATCTTCCTGCTGGCGACTTGAATGAGAACCAGCCCCTTCCCCCTCATGCCCTTTTTTCTCCTCATTGTTTAAGTACCAGTTGAACCATCAAGTTTCCCCACTGCAGGTCAGCAGAAAAGACCAGCTGCAGACATGTTGATTCTGTGCTGAGGATGATAGTGTAATAAATACCTACAGCACAACAGCAAAGGGGAAATGCATCCTCTGCATTTCATTTTCTGATACACTTTAGATGCTATGTTCTGTTTAACTCAACTGGGGGGAGCAGAGACTCCTGATTGCATGTCTTAGCAGGTAAAAAACTCTCAATTTAACTTTTATTCCAGATAGGTTAGATGGAACAAAGAAGAAGGTCTTCACCCCTTTACTTCAAGGCATGAGGAGGCTGTGGTTGAGCCTGTTTCCTAACCCTTTGGCAGTGGTGTTAGTGCAACACAACAACAAGAAGAAGGAGAAAAACCCAGGAGTGCTCTCCTATTTGTTTCTGGAGGGTTTGGTGGTTTGTTGTTTTTTGGTTTGGTTTGGTTTTTAAAAAATTATTTATTTATTTCAGAAGAAAAGCTCTGTATCAAGATTTCATTTGTTGCACCTTATTGCTTCATAAACCAAGGAAGAAAACTAAAAGCACAACAGCCAGAAAGGAAGAAATTTTTTGCAGCTGAGTACATAGACAGAGAAGAGATAATAGCTAAATAAAGAGGAATCATTTACTTATTTTGAAGGTCTTTTAAGACCTCTTTGATAAGGATCACACCAATTCATTAATTTTGGTTGCACTAACAAGCACCCCATCTCTTCAGCCTACTGTACTCTGCCATGAAGTCAGTTCCTGCACTACAGCATTAAGAGGTAATTATTACCCTTTACTGTGTAATGATAAGTTATTGCACACGTAGAAGACTTCTGCAGTCGTCATGCCAACTCTCTCCTCTATCCTGATTTAACCCACTCTGCTGCAACAATCAGCCACAGGTGGGGGGGGAGCATTCAGGTTGTGCGCATCCCATTCTGATTTCACTGCATCCTGGACACTAAAAGAGCGCAAGGTCTCGCCTAATGGGTACATGCACAGGGATTTTAAAGACTGTTATCTCTTGCTCAGCCTGAGCTTCCCTGCCATGATCTGAGAGGATTAATATTTATCCTGAGTGCCAGACCTCTTGCTGCTCTATAGTGAACCCCTCCAGGTGCTTAAAGTGCAGACTCAGATGGAGCCTAATCCAGTCCTTGTCAGCTGGCAGCACGTTTCCTCTGATACCAGGGTTTGGCAAGCTGGGGCTTGATGGGTGTTTAGGAGAGATGCATGAAAGGAGGGGCAGAGGTGCTAAAACAAGGTGGCATCTCACAGAGAACCCAGATGCACTTATTTGCTCCAGCGGGAGCCAAGGTGTCTTTCCAGTTACCTCTCAGTGCCGCTGCTGCTAGGATCTTAACCTGGCTGTTGGTCCTTTTTTCGGGGAGAATTACTTAACTAGAAAGTGAGAACATCACTGCCTTTGCTTTAAAGTGGTGGCTATGTACCTGTGGAGAGAAGGGAGAAGGGCTGCATGTTGTCTTCTCTCCCACTGTTCCTTGAACTCTGATGTGAATTGCACAGTGAGGAAAATGAGAGCTGGTCTTTGCTTAGATAAGCATTCTCCAAGCAAATTTACAAAATAATGACACAGCTGTTTGCACTCCTATGGGAAATTATGTACACACCATCCCAGCTTTGGGTTCAGTTCTGCAGTTCTGCATGCTGAAGGTTGCAGGACCAGACCCTTTGTTGCTAGCTCAGCTCATGAATAGCTGGGATTTGCTACAATACCTATATTTAATGCATTTTTTTCTTTTGTTGCTTACTGAAATTGCTACCTGCAGCCCTTCAAGGGGAAAAGAAAAAAAATCTGTAAAAAAACCTCCACATTCTCCACAACAGAGCAGATCATGTCATGCAGCTACTCTCACTGTTATTTAAACACAGATGATTATGCTATCTGCCACACAGTGAGGAATGAAAGGCTTAATTGGAGAAATAATTTGAAAATAAAATCATTCTTTTCTTGATGATTCTTCAAAGAATAGATTTTGCCAATGTTGCTCCATATTTACTTTTTTCTTTTTTTTAAGTTAATCTCAGTTCTGTAATTAAACATCTAACTGAAGGGAACAATATTTTTCTGAAAACAAGTAAAAGATTTATTATTTTGTGGCAAGCAGCACTCTGGTAACCAGAGCTGATGGGAGACATGAGCAAAGGATGGGGAAAGGAGAGAGGTAAGTTTCTCTCTTCAGTCTACATCCAGGAGACTGAAAACAGAGGACTCTCCCATTCAGTTTCTTTCTTACTGCTCTCTCTTCCATACAACTCTCCCTTCCACCATGCACTTCTCATCACTCTTTGGAAAGAGACAACCCAGACAGTCATCAAATGACATCATCTGCTGTTGAAGTCTTTGGTTACATGATCAGCTAAAAAGCCCCAGTCACATGTACAGTTACTGTTTTGCTTTGTATAGCACATTCATTGTAGGAGAGTACCGCTGTTCTGAAGAGTTTGCAATCTGTCTCTTCTGTTGGGGTTGTCTGGTTGTTATCTCTGACCTCTCAGTCTAAGGAAGAGAGGGCAGGACACAAAAAGTTGTCAAGCTGTAGGTAAAGAATAGATGTGGGACAAAACCACACAATTCTTACATTCCAGACTGCCACCCTTCCCACTCAGCCTTGCTCATGTGGTCATTATAAGCTTGTGCCATCTCCTGGGGTAATGGTGAAGAAATTTGTTTGCAAGCAAGTCATCTGATCAGGCTGATGTGCTGGAGCGTGATGCCAACACAAATGGTTATTATGGGGACATAATTAGTAGGCTTCTATACAGGAAAGTGTCTGTAAATGATTGATTACCATTAACTTGAAGACGTGAGAAAATTTTTGGCTTCCAATAGCCTCAAAAACAGTTGTGTGAAGATAGGCTTTTCTGAGAACAGACATTCTTTCAGTCCTGAATGACTGGTCATTGGTCTCATCAGACGGCTGATGCTCTCTTTTGCTTTCAGGTCACTGAAAATAAAATGACCTATGCTGAACAATCTGTTAATTGTCATTAATTTGTCCACTGGATTTTTTCCCCCTATATTTTGAATTGTTTATCTGCAAGTGTGCTGGCTAAGCTTAGCAGTCTGATTAATAGTTTCAATGATCATGTCAAGGCCAAGAGATTTTTCTAAGTTCTTCATGTTCGGCATTGAGAATTTGGTATTTTTTGCATGTGACTGTTCACTTAACTCATGTGACATAGCCTCCCACCTCTAATTTAATGACCTGATAATTATAAGCAGAAGCTGAAGGTGCTCTAGATGGTGGGACAGGCAGATAAGCTGGCCAACAACTGTTCCCTTTTGCTCTAAGAAGAAAGATCTTGGAGAAAAGACAAAACCAGAGGCGTGGGCTGTTCAGCAGGACTGTATTTATTGTCCCTTTCCCCACAGCAGATAATTATTGCAAATCTCTGGTGGCTGACTCCATATCTCAGCTTGTTCTGGATGATGGCTTGCAGCAGGATCTTTTGTTTCAACACCTCTGAACATAATGTTGATATGTTACAGTTTAAGGCTAGAGAAGTGGTCTAGTCTAGACCTCTAGAAGAGGTCAAGTGCAGGTCCACGCTGTGGGTTTCTTCGGGCCAGTGGTGGGCAGTACTAGAAACTACCTTTGGCGATATTTTCATTGCTTACACCAGGACTGCCACCACACAGGATAGAAACTGTGCTGCATCTCCTCCACCCTGGCAGCGGCACAGAGTTCAGTCCACTCCAAAAGTACAAATCTGTTTGACTGTGTGTGTCCCAGGGGAAAGTGTGTGATCCCAAGACAGGTCTGGCTTCCCTGGGCAGTTAATTTCTGTCTTGTGGTTTCCTTCACTTCAGCATCTGGCTGCTCCATCATCCCCTTTCTTGAATGCTTTGGACCTGCAATGCAAGCAAAGGGATTCCAGTCTTACGACATTTATAGTGTTTTAGCACTGCCTTTTTTTATACCACCTGCTGTGTCTTCTGCTCACTATAGGCCAGATGCTGCTGCTCTTTTACCCACTTTGAGTAGTATATCACTGTCGATGAAACGCCCCAGAAATGTTTGCCTCATGTGCTTCACATACTGTGAGTGAAGGTCCCCAGGTCTGGCACAAAACAAGGACAGAATGAAATGGTATCCAGTCTGAGCAAAGACTGCAAAATCTTTCGTGATGTCTCTCACCCACATGTCTTAGCATCTCTTCTCCCACATGTCCCACCTGTTCACACATGCTGAAAATATGGAGCAACACATTTGAAAATGTTTGCAAGGGATATATTACTCAGTGTCTTTTATGCTGTTAGGTGGCAGACTATGGGCAGTTACTGAACTAAGCAATGTAAGGCATTTTTAAGAAGCATTAGTCAGTCACATGGAAATAAGCATCACCTCCAGGTATACTAATTGTTATGCCTTCTATGATTAAAATTACTACTGGTATCAGTTCTTATGTGCCTGGTTTTACATTTTTTACCAAGTCAGAGCTCAAAGAGGTATCCTTCCACTTAAGAAAAGACTACTGATGGATAAGCAAAGTGCATGATTTTCCCTAGAAGCGTGAAATGTAAATAATTATTATATGTCAGCATGTATAATTACTGTACTCTTGGGTAGGGACATCAGGGCTCTCTGCCTACATGGAGATTCTCATGTTTCAAAAATGTTTCAAACTCATAAAAGAACAACGAAAAAGAGCATGGGATATGCACAGGACACCAGGGACCTCTGAATAGACAGAGAAGTGTCTCAGCTAGCACGGTTAGAGAAATTCTGTTTGAGACGTCACTTCTGAAAAGTCTGTTCTTCATTTGGTGCACTTTGTTAGCAAAGCAGAGCTTATAAAAATCAATTTCTCTGCATCAGAGTAAACAAAGGCAGAAGGAAGAATAAACGGCTCTGTCTAGTCTCATGTTGATGTCAAGGGGACTAGAATCCAGATGTCACGACTCTGAATTCAGCACCGTGTTCTTATTATTGGACCATCATTTTACATGGAGGATTTTGGGGGGTTTTTTTGGGTATTTGTTCACGTCAGCCAGGACTGAAAAATATTATGTATAATTCCAGAGCTAGACAGGCTAAAACGTCACCCATCAGAATCATATAATCTCTGGTATTATTCCCTGTTCTTACTCACCCTCATGTCAGTGCTGCCTCTTTTCCAGCTCCGATCCTTAACTCCTCCTTCCTCTGTACAATAGCCAGAGCAGTATAAATCAAAGCCTAGAATCAGGAAAATTAGAACAGATTGGAAGTGCCAGTTCTTCAAGAAGGAAAAGAAAGAAACAAGACCATGGGAGATCAGAAGAGCGATTGCAGCTTCATTACAAGGGCCGTTGTACCATCGGAACAGGTTATTGCCTGTCACAAGCTGTTTTTATTTTCCAGCTCCTGACTGATGCAGAGCTTGATCTGAAATAAATGCCACTCGCTTTATAAATCTCCTTGCTGTGCTCACATTTAATGTTTATGTGTGTTCACATTTTTCAAGTAAAATATAATTTTATACTTGTGGTATCTTTACTGTAAAGCAGCATGAGAGAGGTTGAGGGCTACATAGGAGCTCTTACGGGTCCATGCTGAGGTGGGACTGAGAGGGAATGAACTCAGCCATGTCAAAGGGCAAGATAAACCATGATGAGACTTCCATGCAGCACACTCTCTGTGTAAACTGTTTCCTTAATCTGTGCCAGGTTCAGACACTAACAACAAATCATATGAGTGGTCAAAATACTCCAGTGCTGAATTTTTAAAGATATTTTTCATTAATTTACTTAGCAGTTAAAAAAAAAAAAACCAAAACTTCTTCCCACCAATTTCATAATATGAAGTTTTTGATAACAGAAGGGTTTCAACAGCATGTCTTTGGGAGTTTTAGATTTCAAGAGACCAGTAAAAAAATACCTGGAGCAGAAAGAGGTAAAATAAGGAGGGTCACTGCCTGAATGCCGTCTCTTTCTCTGCTAAGAACCTTCATTGAGAGCAAATTTTCATACTGCTTTTTGCTTTAGGCAAAAAAAGAAAATCTCTTTAGGATAAAGATTTTTTAATCTAAAAGCCTATGTGTAAAACAATATCTGATCTTTATATTAGCAACAGCTATAATTGTTAGACCTGCTACTTACACAGCCAGCACAGTATACCTGTGCATGCTATTTAGAAGTTGCATTTGATGGTAACTGTAGCAACATTTGCAGTATAGCTCATGAATTAGTGTGAAGGCTTATTCTCCCTATGCGCTGTAAATAGTAAAGTGCTTCAGGTTATACTTTTTGAGTAGCTGCAGTCTTTAAAGCAGCCTCAGTGTCCTTAGCCTGAGGTAGAGTGGGTGTTTTTCTCCTGCTGACAGAGTTTTGAAACTGTCATTCTCACAAGCGGTCCCTCAGATGTAGGTAGGAGATTTGCATGAGTAACGGTGGTTTGTTTAAGTGAGGACTGCAGAATTGGACTCCTTAACAGGGAATGAGGTGTGCTCTTTGCATGAACAGTGACTGTCTCCAAACAGTGAGGGGGTGATCCAGCTTTGATTTCCCACCTGTGTGTTGTAACTCTGTGGAGGAGGGCTGCTAATGACACAGGAATTATTTTTTTTAGAAAATGCAGAATGTAAGCATACATGTACAAGCATGAGAAAATCTGCTAGTACTCAGTATCGTCTCACTGTGAAAGCTGGTGATGAACAGCCTGGTTAGGTTAATTATGCATTGGTGTCACTTCACCACTGCTGAAGTTTTGTCCCCTGGTCCCATTAATCATAACGATTTTAGTACATAGCTAGTCTTGGAAAACCAAAATGTTCGCTCTGTGTTTTTTGAGACCAAAATGATCTTATTTTGGTACTTTAATGAAGTGTGACAGTGTTGCTTTAGGTTAACATGTCATTGACTGGGTAATTGTCCTGAATGGACCTGTCTAAGTTGAAAGTTCATGGCAACAATGGGAGTCAAAAAAATTCATCAGGTTCTTTTCATGTACTCGTTTCTCGCCTAAGATGTGTTTTCAGTCTCTACATGGAATTGAAGAGTAAGATTTCAGCTATGCTTACCTCTATTGAACGTCCAGATTTAGGACTAAGTATTACCATGTTATTTAATTTTTTGTCCCTTTCTCTTTATACTCCCTAATTAATTTTTAAGACTCTGAGCTAACACCACAGTTTCAAGGAGCTTCCCATTTCAGACTCGATCTTTTTTTAAACAGTCTGCCTCTTTCATTTCCAGTCATTGTAATGTTTCTTTACGCATTAAACTACCTTATTAGTATATGTATTACACAATTACTGCTGTCTCTACTGAAAGAAAGTATTTTAGAGCAGAGGGGCTTTATTTCTTTTCAGATGTAGTGATTTCCTATGTATAAGCACTAGAAAACACCTAATAGCAGAGGAAGATTAAAAAAAACCAGCTCAAACTGCCAATAACTGCCATTTATTTCTACTAAAAAACAATTAATGCCAAAAAATATAGAAACACAAAAAAGTTATTACTTTAATATTCTTATTAAAGACTTCTTAGTAAAGTATTTGATTTTCTATTAGCTAAAAATTCTAGTAGAAAATATCTGCCTGAATTAAAAAAAAAAGAAAGACTAATTTCTTCATTTGAAATTCAAAACAATGCATTTTCTCAGTTTTTTGCCAGCTTTTAATTTTGTTTGCTTTTAATTTCTTTCATTTTAAACAAAATTTTAAAAACATTGCTGACCTTTTTTGCTTAACATTTTTTTGAGAGAAGACAGTGCCATCTCAGCAGTGTGCTAGGTATACGTGGAGAAACGAAATAGAATGCCAGAGCAAATTAGTGGAGGCAAAGAAGAAGAAAATAAGAACATCTATGCTTTAGGAAATAATGGTAATTTTATAAAAATATATTTGTTAGTACTGTGATATAGCCCATTAAATTATAAAATTGTGACCTAAAAGCTTTGTGTTTTTCTTGAGTAAAATATTGCACGTATTTTATTTGACTGGATCCATTTACATTTGGAATGCCTTGCAATTTCCTATACAATAGGTAATTTTATCTATTTTTTTGTGAATAGGCTACTATTCTTAAAACAGACTGCATCAATTTGCTACAAATACACTTTCTGAACCTAAAAACACTTTTGCATGTCTAACTTTGAACAGAAATACTTTTTTGTGCCTTCTGTGGGACTGTCCATGTGTTTGGGCAAAGTGGGTATGTACAAGCTTGTAAGTAAACCTTGTTCCATCTTTTCCTGTTGAAAGTCCTGCAGGGTGATTGCCTTTCTATCAATATCACCATAAAACATAAGTCCTTATGTAGGATGAAGTATCGTCACAGTTGTTTGTGATTGCCTAACTATATCAGGGCTTTGACTACCAGGCAATTAAATTGCAGGTTAATTTTCTTCCAGTTGTCACCTGGTTCAGTTTCTTTCACTGGATGGAAACTTGGAGGAGGGGGCAATGTTTTGCGGTTGCTATTTTCTTCCAATAAGTCTTCCCTTTCCACATGAGCACTAACATGTATAGACACTTGCTTGTATACTACTAAATTTAAACAACATGCTCAATGGCGTTTCTGTGGGTGATGTATTTTGGACAGAGAGGCTAGTAAATACAGGAGAAAAGAGAGCAGTTTGATAAACCATCACTTGCACCAAAGCTGGCAGGAACACATGGGTGGGCAGGCGTTTGGCAGAGGGCGGGACATACCTGCCTTGGGGCAGGCATGAAGGTAGGAGGAGCACTCAAGGTGTGGAGGGATCTGACAGTGCTGGAAAGTGGCATTTTGACCAATAGTCATGGAGAAATGGAAGAAAATAAAAGGAACCACGGGCTTACACCAATACCAGCAGGAGCACATGCCATTGCAAAAGGCAGAGAGGACAGACCATAGAGCTGGAGAGAATAATGCTGAAACAGCACTTTTTTGGCTAGACAAAAGCCAAAGCCACCCCATGGGGTGGAGGAGGATAAAATCCTATTAATGGCGTTGCTGTTTTATGGTTTCTACTATCTCATTGTCTCTGGAATAGCAGGTGGGAGCAAGGCAGAAGGGAGAGAGCCTGAAACAATCAACTCTGCTTCTTCAGGAAATAACAGTCTTGAAATCTATTTTCTGTTTGGATCTGGAGGAGGTCACCCATACATATATATTAAAAAAAAATGCCTCCCCAAAAGTTATCTAGTTTACACTATTTTTTAAACATGATTCCAAACCAATTAATTATACCTCTCCATTCTGAGCTAGAATGAGTAACTGACACCTTTCTTATTTTTATCTTATGCAAAAATGTACAGGAAAATAGATAAAAAAATCAAAATGCTTCCCGATATCTGGCCATAGAGAATGTGATTTTAAGATGAAGGAATGGGTTAAGAAGACACAGTTTGAGATAACCACTGTATCCCTCCAACAAAAAACAGTCAAACCAGTTGAGTGGGAAATGAATGATATTAGCAAACTATACTCATTTTCTTAGATAAATAGGTTAAGGATGGAACCAACCGAGTGTTTTGGGCCAAACTCTGATTTGCCTCTTAAACTCTGTTGACCTGTCAGTCGTTCCTTCTTCAGCTGTCTTCCTCCCTACCCCATTTTCTTTTAAATTAGCCTACATTTTTGGCTGGGGTTCACAAGGAGGTTGTATATGTTACCTAATTTACTAGAGTTTGTCGCCTTTTTTTTTTTTCTTTCTTTTTCATTTCTTTCTTCTGTTACATTTCTGTTTTATGTTTCTTTTCTATCCTTCTTTTTCATTTTTCATGAGCTTTTTTTTACACTCACAGAGGGATTTTTCCACCTTTTTCCTGATTCTGCTTTCTCTTCTCCACTTTCCTATCTGATATATTATTCCCTATGGATGTACATTCATCTGTAGTGATTTTGCGGAGTGAATGAGATGGCACAATTCTGTCCTCCAATACTTTGCAAGCTGTAAGTGTCACAGAGGGAATGGTAAAACCAACTGAAGTAGCTAGGATTTGGCTCACAAATCTGGGACTTGGTTTTTATTTTACTTTTAATGTGTACTCTTCAAAGTACAAGAAGTACAAACTTCATTTTAATTTTCTGGCTTTCCTTTTTTCCACCAGCATCAAGGGTTTCAGTATTCCAGCTCCTGTCACACAGGGTTACTGAAACAGACCTATCCCAGGATTATTTACATCTTACATCAGCTTTGTACATTATACCATGCCCTTCCATCATACCCACAGGTAGATACTGACAGAGTCCAGCCTCAAACCCATTGACATTACTAACCTCCACAGCGCTTGGAGTAGGCTCACCCTGGCATTTGTACAGCAGAAGTCATGCTACTGTGGCAGTTTCTGTCAGAGCACTTGCATTTGTATTTTTTTTAGAAATATCTGGATACAAGAAGAGGGTAAAAGCAACCTGTCGCCTTCACACTGCCAGCCTACAGCAACAGCAATTATTTCAGGGGCATCAGATGCCAGACAAACAATCTTTTTCTGCCTGCTCTCACCACCCTTACACCTGCAGAGAACAACCTACCAGCAGCGGCCACTATTGCAATAATATAACAAACACTAGATTAGACATACTGGCAATTGCAGGCCAGAGGGACTTCAAATGTCTTCTACATTAAGCACTTCATAATGAGCCCTGAAGAACACCATTGCCTGGAACAGAAGTGGGAGCATACATGTGTCTGCTCCACCCATGCCATATTACCTTAGCAGAGGTTTTGAGTTCAGGGTATTTCCAGGCTTTCTGGACTGCCCATACGTATCATACCCACCTGACGCTGCCTCTGTGAGTGTCTCTATTTTAGCCTACTTAGATCAATGACCTGACCTTAGATCTGCTGTGGCACATTCTGAGCAGAGCTGGAAGAGAGTGATTTCTCCCCAGTCACGGTTGCCTGGGGTGAACAGAAGCATCTTTCAGCTGTAGGGATGGGAGAGAAATTCTTCTCAAAGCCCAGGCTGCTCTGGAAATAAAGGAGAACAGAGTTCTATTCTTTATGTTTTTATCTATTGTAATCTTCACGTTATCTACAGCAAAAGATAGTTTTTCTGTGTATTTATAAGCAGATTTTAAAACAAAACAAAACAAAAAACTGCACAATGAAACCCTAGCTCCTTATTCTCTCTTCCTCCTTTTCTCTCCTCATTTTTATTCTGCATATGTGTATGGAATTTCAAGTTTTACTGAAGGAGAACCTGGAAGGCTTAGGAGAAGTAAAAAGATTAATCTTAAAGCCCTGCTTGCTGTTCACTTAGTGGTGTTCTTCAGAAGGAGAATTTTCCTTGTTAATGCTAATGTTTGAATAAAAATCTTTTTGTTATCCATGACTGCTTGCAGCTAGCATCCTTTTATCCAAGAACAGTGGGAACAAATCTTCCGGTTTACCCAGAAACTATTTCTGAAGTAGTTTGATCTTTTGATTGGAGAAAGAAAATAGTTCACAAGACAACAGGAGTCCATTGGCAATATAAACACCTACATAGATTTAGAGAGCCCTCTACTGAGGAGAATAGCTTTGTGGTATGTCGGGAAATTACCTGACAGCTGGTGAATGGTGCTTCTGTGTGACACGTTATCCTGGTGTTTATTAAAGCAAAAAGTCCAGAAAACAATTTAAAGCCTGGGATAGCAAAAAGCCCCACAAAAGCAAGGATAATCAAAATACCTTTAAAGAGTCTCTTGTTCCAGGATATTACCATAAGGTTGCTTGCTGTCCCTTACCTGCTTTCTGACAAGATGCAAAATATTTCATGGTACTGCTTAACTGTACAGTGCAGTTCTAGGAATTAACATGACAGTGGCAGGAGCAATAAACATCTGCACCATTTTTTATATTGGTGCACATTGAGTGGAGTTGCATTCTGAATTTTTTGGTGATATCCTGTACTCTACCAGGCTGTTATACCCAGTTACCTCTACTATGCACAGTAGCCTGTTCCAAAAATGCCATATTTCTTGGGAGCTTCAGCAGTCAGAGAGGAAATGAGGTTTCCATCCATTTAAATGGGAAAGAGCAGTTCTTCTAAAACAATGTTTCAGCTGATAGGAAGAACAATCATCATTTTCTGAAAGCAAAAAGTAATAAACGGCTCATCTTCCAGGGTTTTGTTCTGTTGTTGTTGTTTTTTTTTCTTTTTGTCCTGCAACACATCACAGCCCTTTAATGTAATTTTGTTTTCTCCATTTTAATCAGTTTATCTTTTAACTATGACATTTCTGTGCCTGCCTGTCTTTTCCTTTTAGCTTTTAGACAAAATTATTAGAAACTAGGAAAACCAAAAGAAAAACATACCAAACCAAAGTTGGATTTCCAATTAAGTTTCCGAACAGGACCATCTCTAAGTGTGAACATCCTTCTGGAGATATTTCTGTTTTGAAAAAACAACTTTCCCTTTAGATAAATGTCTAATTTTCTGTTTAGTTTGGTCAGTATCATTAACGAGAAAAGAGATCATCGTACTCTACATATCCATTTTTAATTTAATGTATTCTGTAGTAAGCAGCTTATGATTTTTACTGGCTAGGACTGCTGCCCCTTGGATTGTTCTTCCTGCTTTAATAAGTGTGCTTTCTCTTTGCCACCTGTCATGTGTGATACGTAGCAGACTTACAGAAATTAAGAGCTTTCAGGCACTGGCAAAGCAGCACGCCTCCCTAAAAATTAACCTAATTTCCTGATCTTGGCATTACAGCAGAATCACAAGGCTGTGACACAAGAGAGTGATATGCGCTTTCTTACTTTCCTCTCACTGTAACCAATTTCTTCCTGGCATCATGACTGTTTGCCCAGTTAAAAAAACAAGCAAACAAACAAACACCGAAAGTAGCATGAGAAACACAACTCCAAAGCCATTAATCAAAATCTGTTAAAGCCACTTGCGTTTCAGGCAAGATCGTGTCTTTCTATAAAAGGTAGTGTTGAATTCTTAATAGGTCAGGACCCTTGTGAAAGCCCTGGTTATTCTGAGACCACTGTTATTTTCCTGTGAAAAATTCTCCTCTACATGTGGGGTTTGATGTCCTACCTAAAACACACTTATGAAACACACTATTTCTATAAAAGCATTATGAAAAAGGACTACTTCTGCCAGGCCAAAGTTTTTGACGGTGTAATGCATAGAACGCAGTTTGTTAAAATACCATGTGGCTATCTCGAATCTGAAGTTCAGCCTTTTAGTGCACAAAATTACTTGTGCTGTGCTTGCGATTTTTCCGTACATATATGTCTCATTCTCTGGCATTAAGCGAATGACTAGCACATTGAGGACTGAGCTGGCAAGGAGTTAAAAATCTTAATGTGAAAGATAATCCCTCTTGAAATTGCCAGGAGCACCAGGGTGTTCCTTGTCCTACTTGATCAAGATTAAACATCTCATGTTTCTCACAGCAGAAGCTAAACTCATCAAAGAGGCAAGTTTTTGTAGCTGACCCCCAGCAGGCTATTTGTTTGCAATATGTAATGATACAACTGGTAGGAATTTTTTTCAAAGAGTTGTCTGATTTAAGTCCCTAAAGGAAATGAACATCCATGGGCTGGGGTAGGATTGTCTCTTAGATGCAAACAGATAGTTTCTTATTTTGCAAAAAAATTCCTCTAGTGGCTGAAGCCTCTGATTTTCATGTGGATAACTATCAGACTGGTAATATTTTAGAATACTGCCCTATGTAAAACTCTTCAGGATCCAAGTTCTCCTCTCCTTTTACGGATACATCCGATGAGCAATTGTTTCACAATGATGATGTCTTTAATTACACATGCCAGCATGGATTAAATTATTTCAGACCTCTCTTTTGTCTCTTGTTTCTGCCACAGTGTTGCCAGATAGCTGCTTGGTTTTATAAGACAATTAAAGCAATTGTGGTAAACCATTAATCATTTCAGTATTGGTTATAACTGTTTGATGGAAGAGGGCATGCAGCAGTATTTGGGGACAGGCAGTTTACATGGTCAGTTGCTAAGATATCGGATAATGTCAAAGTCATGTCTGAAATGATGGATTGTGCTGTCCCTTAAAAAGATTTTAGCTGCATGTTGGTCTTTATTTGTCTTCAGAAAAATGCTGGCCCTTAGATGAATCATTTCATTTTTGACATACTGCAAAAACTATATGACTCAGCAGAGTGAAATGCCTTCTAGATTTAATATCCATCAGCAACTATTCATTAGTTCAATAGTACACAGTATATAGTTCACATCAAATAAATTCTGCCTGGCTTTGCCCATCAGGTAGAAATCTCAGGTCAGAAGTAGCTGTCATAGGTGAAATCTTGTTTCCACAGAGGTCAAAGTAGATCTCCTTTCGCTTCTGGTCATCACAAAACTTTATCTTATGCCTTTGTGGACAGATAGTATCAGACAACATCTTACTCCAAATTAAAATGAACCAGCAGAGACACACCCTCAGAGCTCCTAAGAGATAAAGAATTTTTTTAATCTTGTGAGAAGACTGTATCTTTATAAAACAAGTATCTGTCTTGATCAAGTTCTCCACAGAAATTAGTGGAAAATTTTCACTCGAGTTCACTCAGCCAAGATTCCACCCTGGTAAAAATTTTGAACAAATACTAATGAATCTCTCTGACGTCCCTTTGACTAGTAACTTTACATAGCCAGGAAAAGCCTTGACTTGGCAGGACTTTCATCTTACATGCATAACTTCCACCCAGAAACTTTGACTTCTGCAATGATTATAAAAATTACTATCATCTAACCAGAGCTTTCATCTTGTCTGTGCTGCATTCCCTCATGTGACTAGCAATAATTGCAGGGAAGTCTTCAGCAGCATTTTAGGGAAGCCCATGAGGCTGATTTTCTGAGACTTTGGGAATCTCTTGTTTTCATAGCCTTCCGTTGGAGCTGTTAGAGCTCGACACTTCCACAAATCATGTTAGATTCTCCGTTATGTTGGATGCTACTGGAGATGGTTTACATTTTCATGTTATCACCTTAAGGGAGTAATAAAATATGTTACCAATTGACTGGACTTCAGTACACTGAAAACTCGCCACTGCATTGTATTCAGTACACTACTGGGCTGAAACATGCCAGCTAGTTCAAAGTATTTAGCAGAATTACATGTTACCAAAGGATAGGAAATAGAGTACGGTATCCCATTGCAATGCCAGGTAGAATTTTAAATATTGGAATTTAATTTTGCGAGTTGTATTAGGGTAGCAGTTCTCTATCTCCTTTAATCCAGCTCATTATCATTTGAAAGAAGAGCCTTCTGAGTCAAGCACAATTGCTGGTTATTAACTGCTGGTGATACCAGTGGTCTCTGGTGGCGGTTTTACCCAGCCCTTGTAATGTTAAAAGAGAAAGACCCAAAACCAGAACCGTTTAAGGGAACAATTGAGGAATAAATGAAAACCTACTTTGAGGAATGTCTTTCACATAACTTCAAATCAATCACTGAAAGACTTTGCAATAACATACAGCTGAGGCCTAGTATTTTGCAGACAATAATATTTTGCAGCGTATGACAGTAAATCTGAACTCTCTAATCCAAACCAAAAAACCACTGGCAGAATTCATGGGTTTTGGAAGGAATAGACTCTCTTAAAACACTTCTTTGCCTTCTGAGGAGAGGGGAAATTACAGAGACTAGGTTATCATTTGAGATCTGCTAAACAGCTTTGTCCCCTTCTCCATAGCAGCAAATTTTGCTTAATATTGGAGATGGACAGTGATCAGTCAGCCAGCAGTTACTATGTAGAATTAAGCATGTTAAAGAAATCTTGGAGCAGATCCCCAGCCAGGATGTTTGACACAAGCAGAAACAAAATCTAAACATTTTCTGTATCCTGTTCCCAAGAAAGAGTATTTCAAGCTTTTTATTGGCACATTCAGACTGGATATTAGGAAAAATTTCTTTACTGAGAGAGTGGTAACACACTGGATTAGACTGCCCAGGGAGGTGGTGGAGTCACCCTCCCTGGAGGTATTCAAGGAACGTGTGGACGTGGCATTGTGGGACGTGGCTTGATGGGCATGGTGGTGTGTGGTGTGGGTTTTTTTGTTTTTGTTTGTTTGTTTGTTAATGGTTGGACTTCATGATCTTACAGGTCTTTTCCAACCTTAGTGATTCTGGGATTCTGTGATTTATCAGTCTGCTCTGTTGCTAACAGTCAGGAAGTTCTCAAGAAACTTTTTCTGGTGGTGCACTGGAATTTACTGCTATAGTGATAATATAGTAAGGGAGAGTAACTGAATGCAACATCAATTACCTTTCCACAGTACTATGATATCTTGCTGTCAATCATCACTGCAGCATATTTGAAGTATAGGTTTACAGCCGTACAAGAGCAGTGAAGGAGGCAGGACATGTAAACGAAAATGAAGCGAGTATTAGAAGGTGGGACTACAAATTTAATCTTAATATGTCTTTCACCTTGCTAGTACCTTATGGCAGCTCCCTATCCCCATTCTTTAAAGATTTTCTCATGCCAATTGCTTTAGTAAAACTTTGTTCAGATTCATGCTTGTTGGAAATGAAACAGAGAAGAAAAAATCTACAGTTCCATTAAATATTAAAGTGATCAAAGGGCTGCTGATGCCTTGTAGGAAATTTCCAGAAACACACAGTCTTGTAATTTAGTTGTTCTATCACATACTGTGTCTTTAATTTATTTTTTCCTTGCAGTTAGATTCTGCCGCATTTTTTCATTCTGAGAAGAGCTGTTCTTCCCATCAGACTCACATGCTTCTGTGGGTTTACTCAGCAGCAGTGCATATATTCCCATAGGTCTACTTTAAGAATAACGTCTTAGTAAGCAGGAATCCCATACATTTCCGTACAGCAACTCAGGAAGTAATATACTATTCACTATATAAACCGAGTATATGTCATCAACATAATTTGAATTACTGTGCATATTGGCAAGTGCATGAAAGCAAGGAATAAGAGTTCATTTGTTCTTTCTGCTTATATTCATTATTATCCCCTGCCATGACATCATAAGCATCTCTGCTGCAACTAAAGTTAATGGCACAAAGACCCTTGTAGTTTCAAATGAAAACTAAGCAGCAAGAACAGATACACATCCCTAAAAACCCCTCAGCTTTAGCTCATGTATTTTATCTCTGGGCAAATATTCATTGCAATACATTGCAGAAGAAAAAAAACACCAACACATTCATTGTAGAAACCAGGGATGCACTGCAAGATGTAGCAATAATTTCTTTGCCTTAAGTCGTACTTTCTTGATACAGTGTAGTTTTCAAACCTGAATTGTCACTGGCATCTCTTTATATATTTTTAGAAATATGTATCATATATCAATACTAAATGTTAGATCTTACTTTCTTGTAATCATAATGTAACATCCTTTTCTACAGTTCTAGAAAAAGACAGGATTAGACAGTAACTTTTACTATGCTGTTGAACAGGAGTCTAAATGGGTGCAAGGTTTCATCTTAAGCTTTTCCTGAGTTATCCAGGCTGTTACAGAGTGAGCTGGCTGTGTGTGCTTCTTCCCTGTGACAGGTGGTGGGGCATGCATGAGGAGCCTTGTCTCTACGTCTTCTCTACCCACGAGGAAATGCTGTCATGTGTTGTCGTTATATATGAGTAGTGAATAATTACTGTCTTCTTCCCCCCCCAAAAGAAAAAAAAGATGATTTGGGTCACAGAAAAATGAATGGCCAACCTACCTGCCAACTTACAGGTATCAGGGCTTTCTAGTCCCTGCTTTTCTATGTGTAGTTGACTTGTTTGTGTACAGCTGCACAATTTATCCTAAGTCTGTCTCTCAAGGTTTGCCTCTCCACTCATGTATCCATAACCTCAGAAGACATTTGTGAGGCATGAAGTCTCCAGCAATTATCCCTTGGGGTGATTTTTTTTCCCTTTTTTCCCATCATTTTTCACTCATGAAAAAAAAAAAGAAAAAAAAGACAAGCAAGGCTTAAACAGATTGCCTTTGCACAGGCACTGAAAAATTAAGAAAACTAGGCTGCAAATCAGTAGGGGAGATGAGTTCCAAAATAGATGCCTATTTGTTCAAAATGTCCTGCTATCACTCCCCAGTGGAGCAAGCTAAAGACTCTTGGCAAGAGTGTATCACCACACAATTTAATCAACACATTGGTCAGCTGTTTGTGTAAAATAGTAATGTGACATTTAGTCTTTCTGTGGACCTCAGCATACCCATCTGTAAAATGCATAGTGTGTTGTAAAATTCATATAATACCTTGCAGGGGTTTTGTAAAGCTAAGCTAATTAATGTCAAGCAGTCAGCTGAAATTTGCTCTGTAAGTGAAATTAATTTACCTAAACCTTCACAGGAAGAAGATTTCTTACTACTTTTTTGTAAAGGTCCTGTAGTCATCATGCTGACCATTTATTATTTATACATCAAAACGAAACCATAGGAGAGAAATGGGCAAGCCAGAAAGCTTGAAAATAATAGTCGTAGGTTGTAAGAGAGGTCTCGTTATGGACACAAAAGTGAAGTACAGAGTCAGTGGAACCAAAGAACGGTTTATGACATTGGACTTGTGTATTTGGCAGTTGTAGGAAATTATACTGGAAAATCATCATCACTCTGCCATAGCATCTGACTGTCCTTGGATATAAGCATGTAATTTGGGGTTGGAAAGACTCTTGTTTAGCAGGTAAAAAGACAATCCATAATCTGACAAGCTTTGAGAAATACTGAGAAACCTCCTTCTTTTACAAAACTTTCTTGGCCAAACAAAAATACCTTTCATAATAATTTCTCACTTCCTTCACCATCCCTGCAAAACAGAGCAGTCACCCAAGCAACTTATTCAGAGATGGTTAGGACGTGAAAGGAACCAGAGATTTTGTAATTCCTGCTGGGGGTCTCCACCTTGATACTCTAACTGATACAGAAGCTACTGAGTATGGAAGGTGTAGAGTGACTGCCACTTATCAAATGCTGAAATGAAGGGCATGTGTCACCTCTCGTCCGTGTGTATTAAACTGCACAATGGTGGAAAAGGGGTAGTAAAAGAAACAAAGGAACTTGCCTGTCATAGAAGAAATGGTAAAGGATTCAGCAATTCCTGGACTGTTTGATGCACCGAGGATGAAGAGGAGCTCCCTCACTCACTGGAGGCAGTGCTGTCTTCATAAGTTCATGGTTCGACACCATGGATCTCCAGGTGGGTCAAGATTATAGAGATACACCAACCTGGAGGACTCCATGCTGTTGAGCTGTTCATAAGCAGCGGAAGCCAATAAACTCTTCTCAGCTACCAAGTTATTTTCCCTCTTTGCCTCTGGAGCTCTTCTGACTACATTGTGCTCACTTTGGAAGAAATTACCCATGGAGAAAACCAAAACCCTTCCACAACTGATGAGAAGGAGCAAACCAACTCTTTGTTGGGGACTAAAGCACAATCAATATTGATACACAGTGAAGGAGATTTCCAGGTTGTTACCAAGTGTGTGCATGTGTGTGTAGTTACTTCTGCAGTGGATTTTCTTACACCTTTCTATGAATGCTGTAAATTTTCATTCATTGTCAAAGGGAGAGGCTGAATAGGCAAGTGATGTCCTCTGTGAAGCAGTTAAAATGCTAAGTGGATAGCTATCTAAAGCAAAGAAATCAGGCATGTTCTGAAAGGGTATGCCTACACTATCAAAAATTTATGATATGAGCCCATTCTCAAACCCATACTTGCCTTCCATCCACAGTGATTACCTGCAGGGGTGTTAAGGTTATTCTATGATTTTTCTGAGAGGAGAGCCCAAGCCCATTCCCAGACTCCGCGTGAACCCAAACTCTTGTTTAAGTGATATAGACAGACCAGCCTGTGGTGGGGCAGAGCATGTTATGCTCCCACAGCATCAGCAGATATGTGAACTACAGCTCTTTCCATATATAGTGTTGACATTTGAGCTATAAATACCAGTGTGGATGGAAAGCTTTGAGGTCATGGGGAATGGCATCCTTACATCCACTTTTGAGCCCTCTTTTCACCTGGAATTGTTAGCATACCTATAGAGGATCATGTCTTCTGCATGATAGTAAGTATTTATACGCATTGGTATAATTCAGTATTGAGTCCTTTGTTGTTCACTTGGGTAAAGGCAAGTCTTGGCATACTGGAAGAGGGGAATTACCTCGGAGCAGAAGATAGCTGCTCAGGTCGAAGACCTTGGTGCTGTTGGGTCACTCACTTGTTGCACCTGAGAGCACTAAGGCTCTTCAAGGAGGTTGACAATGAACCATTGCAAATCAGTTTTGCTCTCAGGAATTGTCAGTGGTAAAGCTTAGGCCGTTGCTTACTGGACCTATTTACATTTTGTATTTACTATAAAGGATTTCTATTTGAGGGTTGAGTAGGAGGTTGGAAGAGAATAGACATGAGCAAGAACTCTATAAAGCAGGATGTATCCTTATGCATGCTGCACTGAACTGTAATTTAAATATATCTGGGCTACCACTGATGAGCAATTTAAAAGTGATGGAATTTTCACAGATCTCTCTTGCTTTCTGTAAGACTTTTCTCTTTTCTTTAGGAAAAAAAAAAGAAAAGAGAGAAAGAATTCTTTGGGGGATAAAATTACTTTCGGAGATGAACAGTGCATCTGTATTATACAGTATTGATTGTGACGTGGCTGTGAGATACAAGGAATTACAAGCTCTCTTGCTCTCAGTTTTGCTAGGGCCATTCCATGTGTTATGAATTGATATGGGACCCACAGCTGAGTGGCCATTTGTTTTATTCTTCCACCCGAGTCCTTAAAGACATTAGTGATGATGGGGAAGAGAGGGGAGCTGATAACCAGGGAGAGTGGACACAGCATATTACTCACTTCGAAGTGCCCTATTAGCATACTGCTGAGCTGAACGGGGATAACAGTCCTCTCCAAAGCAATCTGCAGTAGTGCCACTTGCCAGCAGCAGACGGAGAGCAAGAAGGTGCATGGCGTGTCATTTTTTTGCTGGTGATCTGATGTCATAAAAGAAACTTTTTGGATTCCGAAGTGGCCAGGAGTTACCAGATCATTGTTACTAAGCAAAAGAGTTTTAATCAGGAACAAATGAATGCTCACCTTATTCAAAAGAGCTTTGTGGTGTAGTGTGTTAATTTCTGGCTGTGTGAGTGGATTGTGCTCAAGCAGATCCCTGATGTTTTTGAAAATAATGTTCACCCAGTAACATATCTTTCATTGTTCTCAAACAACTCCTGGAGTGGAGTGGGACCTTGCTGAGGCAGAGGGGCTCAGATCTGTTTAGACATGTCCAGAGATAGTAGGGTGTAATCATTGTCTCTGTTTTATCCTTGCCTTCTGAAGAAGAAAATATATTCCTACTCCCTCAGGTTCCTTTAAGAAACTCTGCACTAACTTTTGTGGCTTTAGGGCTTTTTCCCCTTCTATTTATGGCTTTTATTTTTAGATTGTGATTGGTGCTGAATTACAATACAACCATGACAGCTGGTTATTCACATGTTATAGTTGTAGCTTTAACTCCAGTTCCTCTCTGTCTCATTGCAACAGTCTCTTAAAAAAGCAAACATACTTAAAAAGTAGCTTATATCTTGAACCAAAGGGAAAAAAATGACCATTTTCATTCTTTATGAAATTTCATGGCATATGGATATTTGTTAGCAGGCTAAGTAGTTCCAGCTGGTGTGTTTAATTTACAAAGTGTAAGGCGTACTGCGAACTGGCTAATCAAGTTGCCCTTTTCAACCTGCTCATTTTATAAGGGTTATAAATCTATCCTTTCCATTCTGGTATGGTTGGATAAACAATGCAGCAACTGTTTGAAACTGTTCCATATAAAAATGTTTACAACAAACTGCAAAACCAATCCATCAGACTAATCCAGCTTAATATGGCAAGGGGGAAGGGGGATGCTTCTGAATCTATTCAGCATAGTGCACCTTAATACAGGTTAGAATTCGCTTTTTCCCTTCCCTCCTTTCATCATATACACATGGAAAGAAAAAGGAGTAGAGACAAGTGAAGGAAATCTCACCTTCTACCATGTAAGCTCATAGAGTATAGCTTTTAAGTTATGCCACCACCACCTCAAGAAGGGTTGCTGTCTTCCCTCACTAGAAGCACAAACCACCTCATATATAGGACACTAGACATCAGCACAGAAACCTTTACACAGCGGTAAGGTTTCATCTAGCATTAGATGGCTCCTTTGTGATTCGTTTCTACAAATATCAGATATGGACTCAGCCTCGCCTCAGCGCCGGGAATCTCCCCAGATCAGTCTTGTTGAAGATTGTCCTTCACTGAGCGTTTTTTAAAATAAAACATTTTGGTTGTTCTCAATTCCTTCCAGATGTTGGAATGTTTTGATAGAGCAGAATGAGGACTGGAAACTTACTTTCTTTCAAAATATTAGATGCTATCATTACCTGATTCACAGAACTGGGATTTTAAGGGAGAAAAAACCAAAAAGAACAAACACATGACTCATGTTAAAATTACAGGATCTGGCAGTACTAGATTTTGCATCTGATTTATAGAGGGTTTTTTTCCTATTGGATTATTATTCTTATTTTCAGAAAAAAAAAAAACCACCAAACAGCCAAAACCATAAATAAAGATGAGTTCTCAGTAATGGTTTCTTCCCCCAGCTGGAGCTGCTGAGATTAAAATTCTGTTTGTTGTTCAATATTACTTTATTGGATAAGGAAATTAACACTTTTGAAGGACTTCAGTAAGATGAAAGCCAGTTTTAAATGGGAACAGAACCTATTCACAAGTTGGATTATTGCTCTCCCTTTCTTTCTATAGTTGCATGAAGGATGTAGCCATCTCATTTCTGTGTTTTCTACTCAGAGAGTAGAAACGGTGACCATCACACATGTTCCTTCCTACTCCTTGTTACAGCATCTGTGATGCAGGTTGCTTCTTTGAAGGCTAGGTGACAGGAGACATCCTGCACTAAATTCCCAGTCTGAGCTAGTATCAGGCCACTCATGCTTATACTGCTTGCTGCCTTTTTGAAGATGTACAGGAGGAGCTTTCTTTCTCCTCTGCATCAAAGATCTTCGTTATAGGCACTCATTAGCAGGTGTTTTTGATGAGCTGTGGTAGAGCAATACCATTACCAATGCCATGAAGGAACAGCAGAGCACAAGCCTGCACAGTTAATGTAGTCTCAGTCTAACGTGTGAAAAAGGCACTTCTTGATCCACATTATCTATGTGTCCTTGAAGATTTCTGCTTCATTTACTGACCAAACCAAGATTTGTTATTGTTAGCAATGCAGAGCTATTACAATCTGAAAGAATGAGCTGTGTTCTGTTCTGATGTATGTGCCATCAGCAAAATTGTCAGCTATGTCTTAGTCACGGCACTTTTATTATAGGAGGTTTTAGACATGAGGCTGGGTTTGCAGGGCTTGTAGACACTCAGAGTGTCGTTTTACTTCTGCACTGAGCAAATATGGCATAGAAATCTACATAAGCCAGCAAACATGGACTAGAACCCTACTTGATACTTTACGGTGTGGCTTTTGTGGTTACTACCAGAGTGAGGGTAAAAAAAATCACATTATTACTGTTTTCTTTCCAGAACTCCCTTCCATCTCATTTCCACAAACTGTGAGTTCTGTCTCACACACATAATGGAGAGAAGGAAATAAATCTGAAAGTTTTCTAATCACAGGCTAGAGGATTGACATTTTACCCAACGATAGCCAAAGAAATATATGATGTGCTTTAAAAGCCCTTGCTAATGTCAAAGAAAACAAATAATAGTTTTACTATTTAGCAAGCACCAAGACTTTCATAACACAGTTGTGATGGTGTGTCCTCTTTGCAGTGGGAAGCTCCACAAGTGCAATGTACTCAGTCCAGTGAGGTACTCCAGTTTAGTACTGGAGGTGGGATTTCTCCCAGTTAGGTTTCAAAGTCTACTTACAAGTTGGGCTTCTACTCTGCAAGGTCTGGCTAGTGTTTCTCTATAGTAAACAAACATCGTCTGGTGGCAATTAATTCCATCCTATGGTGGGGCTAAGGAAGAGGGGCATCTCTGTGTTGTCCTTTACTGTAGAGGGACCCTAGATAAGTAGCTTTGATAAAATATATAACTTTCAGAGTACTAAAATCAGGCAAACATTATCCCACTGAAGGAGAAGGAAAATCACTTCTGAAGTCTGTTTTGAATGTTGTCTTCTCTTTCCAGCCCCAAACCCCAATGAACTTTTTTTCAGCTGGAAAGGGATACCTTCCCACAGCTCTTGATATAAGGCTCATGATGAAGTATGAAGAGCAAGGAATGATGGGCAGAATATCGTAGTGACAGAGACCTACTGATGGTTGTAGTCTCACAGACAGTGGGTAATAACGGCAGCTCAGCTGCCAACAGACCAGAATGTCCATCATGGTATTTTGCACAGCAATTTTGAGGGTGAGATAAGAGACTTGAGCTCCGAACTGCAATCCATATGCTCCCATTTGTCCTGTACACCCTCAAAAGGCCTTGGATCGGGTCAGGGTGCAGAAGATAGCATGACTGCCTGGAGCTACATAGAGTGAGGAAATAACAGGGCATGCTTCCCTGCAGCTTGGTTAGGCTGTTGTTTCCAATGGACTGTCCCAGCTGGCATCTGAAGGTCTCCTTACTTCAGAAAGCAATGGATTTTGATTGGATTGGAGAAGATTATTTGTCTACCTCCAACAAACTCTTCTGCCTTAAAGATCTCTGTGCTTGCCTACTCAAGGGATATAGCAAACAGTTTTGTTAGGACTGAAATATGGATTATAAGCAGCTCTGAGAAGTTACGTTTGTCTGGATATTAACATGAAGGGGTACCCTTTTAGGTGGTGAATATGGTTCCTAAGGAAAGCTTGTTCTTCTTAACTGCTTAGATGCTGAGCAGGAACTGGCTTCTAGGGAGAAAATGAGGATGGTCAGCTGAAGCTACTTCAGATACGTTTGACTGTATCAGAAACAGTGTGGTCAGCAGGAGTAGGGAGGTGATTGTGCCCCTGTACTCGGCGCTGGTGAGACTGCACCTCGAATACTGTGTTCAGTTTTGGGCCGCTCACTACAAGAAGGACATTGAGGTGCTGGGCCGTGTCCAGAGAAGGGCAACAAAGCTGGTGAGGGGTCTGGAGCACAAGTCTTATGAGGAGCGGCTGAGGGAACTGGGGTTGTTCAGTCTGGAGGAGAGGAGGCTGAGGGGAGACCTTATCGCTTTCTACAGTTACCTAAAAGGAGGTTGCAGAGAGGTGGGTGTTGGTCTCTTCTCCCAAGTGACAAGTGATAGAAGAGGAAATGGCCTCAAGTTGCACCAGGGGAGGTTCAGGCTGGAGATTAGGAAAAATTTCTTTATGGAGAGAGTGGTGAAGCATTGGAACAGGCTGCCCAGGGAAGTGATGGAGTCACCCTCACTGGAGGTGTTCAAGGAACGTGTGGACATGGCACTGCAGGACATGGTTTAGTGGGCATGGTGGTGTTGGGTTGATGGTTGGACTTGATGAGCTTACAGGTCTTTTCCAACCTTAATGCTTCTGTGATTCTGTGATTCTGTGAATGCTCCCATAGGATATTGCCAAGGAGACGGAGGTGTTCTGGTGGCGTATGGGATGTGCACCGTTCCATTGGTGCTTGAAGTAAGTGATTGTGCTTGTTCTTCTCCCTTGACACCTTGTTTGTTGAGACTTCACATTGTTCTGTGGAAGTTATTGGGAGCTGATTCGTTGATTTCACCAGGAGTTTCACTATCAGGGCAAGGTGTGTCTGTGAAGAACTTGTTATGCATTTGCACTGTGGCAAGCATTTTAGTAGCCTCTGCTTTTGAAAAAGAAAATGTCTGTGATCTGGGAGACTGAGCCTGGATCATATACTAACCCCCAGCACAATATTTGCTAATACTCTGTCTTATTTGTAAGATACAGAGCAAGCTACTTCTGTGTATTAATTTTTTTCCTAACAAATAAAGGTATACCCAAAATTGTCATACCTAATTCCTATTTAATTAATGGTGCCATTAGAGGAGGATTCAAAGTTTCCAAGAAGATTTCCCCTGTACTAGATGCTGAACCAACAGTCAGTTCCAGCTCAGCTCCAGACAGCTTAATTCCCTGGACATTAAAGTTCCACATTAATGTCCCACTGAGATACTGCTGTCAATGATCTTAGTCCCCCTTTCTAACTTAATGTTGTCTGTGCCTCTGAGATGTTTAATGCGAAAACTGATCTTCCAGAGAGGGAAGAAATGTTGTTGGGTTTTTTTATAACTCATGTTATTTTATAAAACTAAGACATGCTGCAGTTGCATTTGCACTGTTTATCAACTACAATTATATTTACCTATGTATAAAACTGTCTGACGTGTCAAAGTATTTCTTTTCCCAGCAGAGAAACCATATTTCAAATTACTAAATGCTATATGAGGATTTTATTTTGGTCACATATTAATTTTAAAATAAACCCATGCAAGCAAGATTTCAGGCAATGAAGTTTGGAGTTCTAACTTTTTTTCTGATGCCAGGCAAAAAAACAGTGAGTGAGTCATTTTGTCCCTGCTGAAATGCACAGATTTCAAAAAATGCCATTGAATTGGGCCAGTAGTTTGCATAGTTCCATTTTTATCTATCCCTTCTCTTGAATCAGCTAAAGCTTTTCTCAATGTTAAGATTTCAGACTGCCTTTTCTCTATGTGGTTTCAGGTTATCACAAAATGAAATTGCTGTAATATAAAATATTGAAGAATTGCTAAAGCCTACAAAATGCCTTCTTCTGTATACCCCACGTTAGGTGAGTTCCATGGTACTAAGCCAGACAGATTTAAATTTACAGTGTAGTTTATTTCCGTGCATTATCTTAATGTATGTATACTGACAATTTCTGGAGTTTACAGTTTTTCTCCTACTGTGAAGGATTGCTTTGAACTCCTAATTCTCCTGATAGCCTTTCCAAAATGGACATATATTTGAATGTAATACCCAGCTGAATGTTTTTAGATGTTCTGTCAGCCAAGAACTGAATCTTAAAAAACAAAAGTACTGGGGTTTTTGCTTTACTCTGAGGTTACTCACTTTCTTTTCCATGCCCTGTGGCATTTTACAAGTATTGGAACTGGCATTTGGCTTCATATTCCAAAGATCTATGCAGGAAGTTTTACATTATTTCCTTTTACTCCTTGACACATTTAATTCTTTATTTGATCTTGGCAAAAGTATTAAGGGAGCCCAGTAAAAGTACAAAGTGACTTGATTTAGAAAACATAAGTAGATAAATGTTTGTAATTTTAGATTGTATGTAAAGATAAATGACTGTAAGTAGAAATCACATTAAGTCAAAATGCATTATATCTTTAGGCAGTCCTAATGTCAGAGTCTCAGCAACTGTTACCTGACACAGCTCCATTACAGTAAATAGAAGGTCAATTTGCTGTATCCAAGAAACTATCCCATAATATTTCGGGCAGCTCAGAAACTACAGGGAGCCCTGTGCAGGGAATTCTTCTTCCAATGACTGCAAGTAATTTAAGTTACCTTTTAGAAGATGCATGCAAGTAACACCAGAAACATTTTTTTGTTCTGTTCTCCTCACTTTTGCAGTCACCACCACCACATCTGTAGGTCTTCTACCACTGGTTGTTCCCATTTATCCTTCCTGAGCTCATTCCAGGGTTTTCTAGGAAGAGAGGTGCATGCAGATGGTTTTACATAGCTACAATGAAATTGTGAAATAGATCTCTTTGCTTCTTCCCATGTGTTCACATGTTACATGAGAAAACCCCCTTCTTCATATGGAAGAATTACTATTTTCTATATAATTTAGCCCACTCTGATATAGAATAGTATTGTTGTTCTGCACACTCATTGACATTCACTGTACTAAAATTGTATGTGAATTTGCTAGTCATCCTCAAGAATGCGAAACAAGCTCAATAAGGTAAAGTTGAAAATCACAGTGAGTAAAAATGGAAAAGATCTATTAAACCACCTATTGGTGTATGCCTCTTCTCTTTCAGGGTTTTCCTGCAAGCTTTTTAATGGTGTCATGATTAGACCTTTTAGAAATCGTACCAGTAGACGCTAGAAGGGGACTCATAATGCTTTTACTCTTCCTTCCTGGAAGCAGTATCAAGAATATCTTGATTATCCTCGATAGATGTTTGTATAACCTGATATTAAAGACCTTCATGGATGGAGATGCTACAAAACTCTTTTGGTACACTGATCCAGTGTTTAACTCTCCTTTTACTTAGAACCTTTCCCTAACTAGGAACCAAAATCTCTTTTGCTGCAGGTCAAAGTAATTATTGCTTGTGTTATTGCTTATGAGTGTAGAGAACAGTTTCTCAACCTTTGAAACAGCCTTCTGAAATTCAAGCTTCTCTAGAATAAAAAAATCCAATTCTCCCAACTTTCCCTCTATTGCATGATTTCTCAACCTCTGATCAGTTTAATTCTACTGTCCTGGACCCCTGATAATACATCTGCGCATTTCTGAAAGTGATGTGCTAAATAGAATGTAGTATTCCAGCTGAGTGTTCATTATTGTAAGGTACTGGAATAATTATTTTCCTCAATGTGCAGATTTACACATTCCATAATCAAATTTATCCTTTCATAGTAACATTGCGTATTGGCTCTTACTAATATCCAGATCTCTTCCACAAGCACTTTATTCTCCATTTTCACAGAATCGCAGAATCACAGAATCACTAAGGTTGGAAAAGACCTGTAAGGTCATCAAGTCCAACCATCAACTAACACCACCATGCCCATTAAACCATGTCCCACAATGCCTCGTCCACACATTCCTTGAACACCTCCAGTGAGGGTGACTCCACCACTTCCCTGGGCAGCTTATTCCAGTGTCTCACCACTCTCTCAGCAAAGAATTTTTTCCTAATCTCCAGCCTGAGCCACCCCTGGTGCAACTTGAGGCCATTTCCTCTTGTTGCTAGTCACTTGGGAGAAGAGACCAACACCCACCTCTCAGCAGGTGATTGATTTTTTTCCCCCTAGTGTATTGGATCATTTGAAATTCTGATCCTTATGCTAGGTGCTTATCATTCTTACCCCCATACTAACATTGGCAAAGTTTGTGAGTGATCAGTTCTCATTAATATACCCAGGGTTTCTGGGGGGAGAGATTGTCATCGTTGTGGAGCCCTCTGCAGTTTGTCTCCACCTGGCCCGCTGAAAGAAATACGCTAGTCCATGTTGTGGTTCCATCACAGTTGTGTGTGAGGGCAACTGCTGCTTTTTGCTTGGTAAATGACCTTTTTAAGGAAAATGTTAAATCACAGTGTTCCTTGGTATCTATATTGCAGTTCAATATACTATCTCATTAATGTTCCCTATTCCTCAGGCCTCTCAATATATTCTTTCTCTCATTTTCATTGCATATTTTTATTCTGACTATTTTTCTTCAAACATGACAATTGATATAGCTTTTCTCCTGCCCTGGTTCCAAATGTCCTGAGAACCCCCGTCATGAAAATATCCCCTTGAAGAAAGTATTTAAAAAGACGTTTAATGATAATCCTGAGTTTTAAGTCAAAATTACAGCATCAGATTTCACAGCTAGGGGGAAAATAACTCCTCCCCTCCTCTCATTCCTGTGGTAAAGTGCACTCATGAGGACATATGGCAAAAAGAGGTGTCATTGTGCAATATCTTCCACCAATATCCTGGCCACTGCCAGCCCTAGAGATATATTCCTAAAATTTGACACATAATTTTAAGCATTTTCCTGAATAAATGGCTGCTTAAGTGTTTTCCCAAATCAGAGCTCAAGCCAATTTGTATTATTTTTCCTGCTCTGTTATTTCCAATAATACATTCACGTTGTTTCATTTCTAAGCTGTTTATGTTCTTGTATTAATGAATATGTTAAATAAAATTAAATCAAGCAGCTCTCCCAGTAGCCACATTAGAGGATATCACTCCCCAGATCAGACGTATCACAGAACTGTTATCTTTATTTGCAGTCAGTAGTGTTCCTATTTAAGTCACATGGGGTTTCTGGGGAGAGCAACATTTCATGGAAATCTACATTAGATACTTTAATGCAATATGCCTTCATTTTGGAAAACTATTTGGTATTCTGTCTCCTAGAGCATTATGTGCAAAATTAATATGCAGATAGGAGATACGATATGAATGCAAATTAAAAAATCTATCTATTACTCATTTATCTTTTAGTACCTATAGATATTGAACGGAGGGTTCTGGTACTCATTAAACACACTGTGATCTTTCAGTGAAACTACATGGTGTTGATGGTCATAATTCAGAGCTGGGTTATAACTTAAGACCAAAACTTAAGACCAAAACTTGCTAACTCTAGCATAAGGTCTAGAACCAGGTAGAGAAAAAAGGCATAACTAGGAGAGGGAGCCAGAGGTGAGAGCCTTGGGGAAACAATCAGCAGCTACTGCTTCTGTCAGGAGCCATCACTGCAGCAGTATCTGCTTTTAGGTGCCTTCTGCTCTTTCCCTCGGCAGCAGCAACTGGGGATTTCCAGAGCTGTGGCATTGGCAAAGCAGGGAGCAAGACCTGGGCTGTGTTACTGCTCTGGGTATCTGACACTGCACACAGTGGGTGGTTCTGGCCATCACAAGACCTGTCCCTAAGAGTACTGCAACCAAACACTTGTTAGACCTTTACTGAGCTGGTTGAAATAATACCACTCTCTAGTACAGACAGGATTCACCCCAGATTCCAGCACACGAAACATCCAACTTCTCATACAGCTGGCAAAACACAGGGCCCTGGTGGCACTGCTGTGATGTGCTTTAGCAGGCTGGGAATGTACAGTCAATCTCATTTTATTGTGAGCACCAGATGCTACCCCTCCGCTCAGGCTATGGAGGTGATAAGGCAGTGTACCAGGCCTATTTATAATTGTAACCTTTAGGGAGTTTATTTTCAGGACTAAGCTCAACATGATAACACCATGGGCCCGCATCTCAGTGTGGTGGTGGTGTAACACAGTGTCACAGTGGCATGGTGTAATGCAGTGTTCTCATGTCATATACTGGCTCATATCACTTACAGATATGAAGCACAATACCGCTAAGTGCTCTGGGGGCAGGATGCAGTCTCCTTTTAGAGTTACTAGCTGATATTAATATGGTACTACACTCAATTGTACTTAAAAGCATTAGGATGAGCAGGAGCATCCTGAAGCACAGTGAGAAAGCAAGTTTTTAATGGTATTTCATTCTTCCATCAATATCCTCTATCAAGATCTACCATATACCTTTCCTAAGGTAGAATTCATGGTGATGTGATGAAAGTAGAGATAGGTGACAGAGCTCTGTTATTTAATGATATGCCTGCAACAGCAATTTTTGCCTTTAGTTCTTGTTAGCTTGAAAAAAGGCAAAAGAAAAAGATCACCAGTCTTCCTCTGTGAACAGGCTTAAGCCTTTCATCCTACACAAGAAAAGAACAGGGGTCTTCACTAATCTTAGGCTGCTTCCAGCTATTCTGTGGCCAGAAACAAACTGAAACTTCTGAAGCTTTAAACATAGGGTAATTCACCAACTACAAACACTGGACAAATCCTGCAGGGAAAACCTGTGCTTGTGCTGTGTCTGTAAAAGCTTCAGAACATCTCATTTTCCTTTTTTCCCGGTTTTCGTTTTTTCTCTCCCCATTTTCATGCCTTTCATCCTCCCCTTTTTTCTCCCTTTTTCCCTGGTCATCCTTCCTCTTTCCCTCTTTTCACTCTTCTATTGTCATACACTTCACTCTTCTATGTGAAGGTTTCAGTCCTGTGATAGGGATGGAGCAGATGCTCTCACAGAAGGTACTCCGAACAGCTTAGAAACATCCAGCATGCTGTAAGGGAAAATCTCTCAGATGCCAGTATTCAGCCAGGATTGGGGAGCTACTCATTGCAATTCAGTTTCTGAGACCCCAGAGACCCACAGTGACTTCAGCATCTGTATCCCTGGTGGGGACCAGCAAGGTACAACCAGTGACCTCAGGTAATTACGGTGAGGATTTCTTAATCAATATACACAGAAACTTCCAGAGACGTAATTGAAAAATAAAGTTCCACTTATTGCAGGAGAGCAAACCTGGTTCAAACCCGCCAGGGGCTGCAGAAGGCTTTCAGCAGGAACGTTTTTACATTGCAAGGAGATTTGTATTCATTAGGTAGCCTCTAGGACCACTGGTCCACTCGAATAACTTTTTTAATAAAAGAGGTCATGTGCCCAAAGGATCTCTGATTGGGACATGTCATTTCTCCTGTAAAAGATGATTACAATAGGCAGACACTGATTGTCTTCTAACATTCCTAAGGTAACAATAGTTCTTTTAAAAAAATAAACAAACGACACTTCTCCTTCAAGGTTGTTCAGTGCTGCTGAAAGCCATTAGACTGATGACTCTGAGAAACAAAGTCCTCTGCCTCATAGCACAGGGACTGTCAGTGTAACAAAATTTTGCATATTCAGCAGCACTGCATAACCAGCAGGGTTCAAACCCTCATTGAGGGACAATCGTCAAAGTCAAGGATAATATGACTTTCAGTTCTTCTGTTCCAGCTAATGCAAGGAACCATTGCCATGGTGCTGCACGTGCTTCATCCCACGATCTCCATATAGCCCTTAGGCAGTGCATGACCATTAGAGCAGATAACCCAGCCTGCAATTTAGTCCTAATAGATTTCAGAAATGGGCATGGAGTGAGGGGGGAGATAGCTAAATTATTTCTGGGAGCCTCCTCTTTGCTCTCTCCCCATATTATCTGACTAGAAGTGGACCCTCTTGCCTCTTGCCTGGATGCTGTGCATGTCATGCAATCAAGATATCATAGGATTGGGCATGAGCCTGGTGCTTGAAGAGGGTGTCTGCAGTGTGGGTCTCAGGAGGAAAGGCCAGGGCATCCAGTCCTTGCATGCTTTCATTAGAGGCAGTGGCGCCTCCACATTACCTTCACAAGATGAAAGGCTTTTCAGCCATGCCCTCAGAAATGATGAGACCAAATGTGAAATGTGAGTGCTATTAAGTGGCAGAGAGTTAGAAAAAAATCTAGAAAGCACAGGAGGCAAATTCTTTATTGATTCTTCCACAGAAGACTGAATTCAGTAGAACACAGCCCAATAGAAAATATAAAGTGTAAATAAACCAAAATTCGCTCCAAAGAGTTCCTCCTCATCCAACTGTTTATTCAGGGCATACATTGTAATGTCAACATTTAAATACATAAAGCCAAAACAGACAGTGAATAGTTCACTATGCTCTCTTTTCTAGCATTTTCATTTCCACTGTCCAGATAAGTTTTCATCATTCAATTTTCAGGAGCATGGTAGGATGAACTAATTCATTTTACGGTGAGGTTGTGAAGTGTTCAGATAACAGTGACACAGAGACTACACAAAACACAGATGCCCATCTTTCTTCTGCTTCTTCCTTCTCATTTGCAACTTTCTTACACTCCCAATTAATGACTTTTTCAATGCTGGAATCCTAAATTCTCATTTACCCTCCCTGGTCAGTCTCTGGGTTTTAGTATCTCACTACTCCTTTCCAAATCTACATACTTTTTACTACACCATACTACTAGTGCAAATAAAAGGGACAAATCAGTCTGATGGCCTACAGAATCATTTTCCTTTCATTCTTCTGTGATGTTTTTATTTCTTTCCTAATACTGTATAATTTTGAAACTTATATCTGGACACTAACCTGTTAAGATGAATGATGATAAAGCTGTTAACACCAGTCAAACCTTTAAACTAAATGACAGTAAAAAGAAAAAAGGAGAAAAGACACCTTTTTAGACTAACACAATGGTTTAAATAAAACAACTGCAGGAATATAGCTATACACTAGCACGAGTAACATTTCCAAATGAGCCCTATACCATATGTGCTGGAGAAATGTAGGAACCCAAATGTTTTTTGGACCTCAATGAAAATTGCAGATACCCTACTGCTCTTTTAAATTTCCAGCCTCCTGAAACAGCTAGGCATGCTTCATTTTTTTCTCTTTTATTTATTGCTAATAGGATTCGCCTAGTCTTTAACTGGAGGTGAAAAGATTATAGTCACTCTAGGTACTCTCTTACTGGGAGTCACCAGGCTCATGGAAGATGCCATGCCATTTAGGAGGGGCTCATCGTAGTCCTGCTGCCAGAGCTTTCAAAGTACCGTTGCACAGAACAAGTCCAAATTCCCCTACAACAAAAACTTGGGTCCACATTTGCAAGCATAGCTAAAATACAATGCTTATTCCCATCACCCTCCTTTCAGACAACATTACAGAACAAAGGACAGGAGAAGAAGAACCTGGAACATATTTCGCCTTCAGTTGTCTCCTTACAGATCCCCAACGTATTCTTTATTGAATTTTAATATTGAAAAAAGGCATACAGCTAAATGAGACATTTGCTTGGTGGTGGAGCAGAAATAATTGCAGGCATTTCAACTTAAATTAACACCAAATTCTTTACTTCAACATGTGTGGACCTTCTGGAAGGACTTCTTTCTCAGATATGCCACATTTCTGTTCTTAAGAGGGGTAATTCCCAATTCCATGAATAATAGTTAACATTTTCCTCCCTCTCTCTCTCCAGAAAGGTGTCCTTGTCCTGTTTTTTCTCCTCACTTCCAAATATTTACTTATTCATCCACTCCTACTAGGTTTGAATAGACAAAAGATATTAAAACTCCTGTCTAAAATAGTGGCATTACTTCTAGTGCTGCACTTTGATAACCTCCCTTATCTTGAGCACACCTCAGAAACTACAATTACATCTGTTCATGACTGGGGATTATGAGCCAAGCTTTCTGCTCATATAACCAATGGATTTCTCCAGTTGCACAGTGGAATTTTGCCAACAAGAGATTTGGCAGACAGTCAGTCTGCCACAACTAGAGAGAAATCATAACGGAATTTAACAGAATTTCCTTGTATTTTTGTTAGAGAAGAGGGGAGGGGAAAAAGAGCCAACTATAAAATCTGATTTCATTTCAATCACAATTTCTCAGATCGAAACCTCAATTTCTTTTCTTATGAGATTAAATTTCTCAGAAAAGGGCCATTCAAATTCCACTATCGACTCTTCCTAGTGACCTTCTCCCTTGAATTTCATATAGCCTTGAAACATTATCATTGGTGGTGCAGAGAGTTTGCAACACGCTCGCTACTGCTAAGACATTTTGTCCCCTGTGCTTCCGTAGCAGGGTCTCAGCCTCATCCACATCATTCTTGAGCCAGAACCAGCAAGCAGGTTGTCACTCACATCACATTTACCTGCCACCAGCAAGAAGAGAGAAGCAATGTTTTCTCTGAAAAATTTCTACAGCAGTGTTGCCAAATATAAATTAGCCAGGACAGACATCTTTCATTTGCTTAAACAAATTAGGCTTCTAATGTCAGGTCAGGGCACACAGACTAAGTATAGGGAAAACAATGTAATTAGATCTTTAATCCCACAGTTTTCCTGAGAAAGGGGTCTGTGACCAGAACCATTAAGCTCAGTTATCATGCAGTACCACACACCCTCTCAGGCCATGGCTATGAGCTGCCTCTTCCAGGCGTCACCGCTCATTGAGAACAGAAATTCTCTCCTTAGAGCTCATTGAGAACAGAAAAGCTCTCCTTAGAGCTGGTGTTGGTTGCAGCCACATTTTCTTTGATGTCTTTTGGGGATACATAAAGGGACAAAGGAATCAACTGTTTGCTTATAATGAAGCCTTATCTTTATAAAGACATTTCCTTAGCTTTATATAAAGTATGACCCCATTGTACCAATAGTGTTGTTTCACCTGAGGCCTAGAGTGCAAGGCTTGGGACAGAGGTGGCCTTCAGCCTCATGTGTGCAGGCAGGAAGGTTTCACACTCTGGATGAAGCCCTCTGCATAATTCAGCTGGAAGGAGAGAGTCAAAATTATGCTACAAATTTCAAGCAGAAACCTGCTTTGAAGTATGCTAACCCTGTCACCCACCATGATTTTAGGGACAAACTCGTAACTGAGAGGACTGCACAAAAGTAAAGTGTGTAGGACCAGCCCTCCACTGCTAGGAGTATATTAAACGGGGTTCAGATGTGGCTCAATCTGTATATTATATAGTCAGGGATCCCTGTTAAACATACCCAGATTCATCCATCCTTTATCACCCTCTGTAGCAAAAGGCTGAAAGAACAAATCATGCCCAAGTGCTTCCTTGCTTTTAGCATGTAGCTTCTCCCTCGTCAACCACCGCATGTGTGTTTAAGACATGAAAGCTGAGAATTATTTCTATTGGAAAAACAGCCTCCACAGGGAACATTGTTTTCCACAGGGAACATGGTGTTTTCTCACAGTTCTCTGTTACCCATATATTGTCTGGAAGGGGACTTCAAATACTCAGGCCTAACATGATAAACAAAGACCATCATTTGCATTATCAAAATCCTAAATTCTGCACTTTGGTGAAGATTTTAAAAGTAACAGAAACAGAGGCATTTTCAATTTACGTCAAATTCAGTGGGGGATTTTCCTCCAAAGTTTTGTTTTGTATGGTCAAATATTTTTTTCAAATATATTTTAAAACAAAAATGCATTTTTTCCCCTTTCAAACAGGGAATTTATACTGTAATTCTGTAAATTCTTATATACACCTAAACAGTTAAAATGAACCCTTCAATAACTCCTAATTGAAAATTACTACAAAATACTTCCTGAATGTTTAAGATAATTCTGTCATAGCAATATCCAAGGTCTTTGTCCCTTCTTACATTCTTGTGTTCCTTGGTTCCTCATGTTCAATGAATATTTTGAAGGCAGCCATTTATTGTAAGATAACTGTTCTTCTAATATGAATATCAATTATGCAGAAATGTGAATAATAAAATTCATTTTTCTGAAGACAAGATAACCTGCAAAATACTTCTTAACTAGTTACAGACACTTAATTAATTCCAAATGCTTAAGCCTTTGTAAACCAGAACTGAATTTGACAATTGCTGCAAACAGTGGAATTAACATGGATGCCTCCGTGAAATGGGCTGTGTGAAACTTCTGTTTCTCTAACACTGTCAAGAATCCAAATAATATATTTGCTCTTTTTGACCAGATGCAGTGTCTGGCATTGTACTGAATTTTATAATTCAAGGAACTTTTGCCAGTATTGATTGTATTTTCCCTGACAAATATGAAACCAGCCATAAATAGTGACGTCAAATTGGCTTCAAGAAATCCATTAGTCTGGAAGAGTAGCTCAGTCTTTTGCATCTTTAATGATAAGTGTAATAGTACAGAAATGCTTTTGACTTATAAAACATCTTTTAGTTAGGTTTTACAAAGTCTCTTACATGTAAAGATATGCCCTAGGGTTCTTTAAAATGCAAACTTCATGTAGGAGATGATGTGCTGTTCTCCCTACAATCTATTAGCTTCATAGTTTCCTTAGAACCATGTGGCAATTTAAAATATTATTTTTTCTATTAAATATATGATGCAGAGAGTCTGATTTTTCATTCTTCCTCCCCGGTTACACTCTGCAGTTTCTCTATTTTTAAACAGCAGATAGATGTCTATGCAGGGAGTGTTTGCTATGGACAAACCATGCAGATGATTAACCTTGGCATGGTCCAATATCTCTCAGTGTAAAATTTTCACCGGGCAGATTTCAGCCCACTTCACTTAATAATAGCTCTTTAACTCGCTCTGCAATTATATCATTTGTGCTCTTGAGCTTGGCCATTTTCCTTCTTCGTTATTTATTTCTCCCCAAGGAATGGCAGTTTAACAGACATTTCCAGTGATGTAGGTAGTTAAATGAGGCTGTGAGTTATCTCACTGACTACAGGGTTTCTCTCTCATGGCAACCACTGCAGTCTAGTGTCATGTTCTTTTCAGGAAGAATTCATCTTCCAACCTAGGCCACCTGGGAAGACTTGTAGAACTGGTCCTTTCCCTGCAAATATGAAGCAGAAGGTTGGACAGAGAGGTCCATGGTTTGTGCCCCATCCTGTGGTTCCTCTGGTGTACCCATCCAGCCTCCAGAAAGCCCAGAAGCAACACTGCTCAACAGCTGGCAGAAGGCACCAGAGGGATGCTCCAGCCTATGGAGGCCACCAGCCATCCATGGCTGCCCCACTGGGCTTTCGTTTTGCAATTTCCAAATCCCTGCCAACAGGTTGCAGAGAATGTCACAATTCCAAACCTCAATTTTTACTTGAGGTATCCACACATTTTAATGAGCACGTTCTTTCCCCTTCCTGTAACGGGAACAGTCACCATGAGGCAGAACACAAAACTATACTTACCTCACCCCATTTAAGCTCAGATCCAGCTCCTGGCAACTGTGGGTCCCTGACAGGGTCATGGTATCTTTTACCCTTGTGCTTAAGTGGTCTTATTTTTCTATGGGGAAGAGGCCTTCCTTTCGATTCGCTGCTTCTCCTTCCTCTCCTTTGCTCTTTTAAATGGTGTGGTCATTTAAAAAGTTGGTTTCTCATACAGCATGGGTGTTCATGCATCTGTGACACTCAAACCACCACCACCTGATTCTAGGTTACCTCTTAATTGCTGTCTCATTTTTGCAATAAGCAGACCCAAAATCTTTTGAAAACTGCTGAGAGGCAAAGACTGCCTCCTGTTTATAGCAAGAAAAGAAACTGTCTTCTTGGGCAAGAAGGAGTGCTGACAGGGATGTTGTTACCAGCATTTGCTATGCAAACTGCAGTGAGGGGTTCTGGTAGGATGGTGAAATATTGTTAGAGTTCTCATATGTTTCCACATTTGAAAAGGAGTATTATCTTGTGGTTTACTATTTGTTTTATCTGTGACTCCACAGAGTCACATAATAGCCCCATAATGTCAGCAGCTATGATTATAAAGGGAAAATAATTAATATACTTAGCAGGCTGCCTGAATCAAAGGCATCCTGGTCTGATAATAGCTATTTTGGCACAGTTTCACTTCTGTTGGAACGTTTGAAGAGTCCTAGTTCTGTTTCAAACACAGAATAAAAACCAGTATTAAAACCATCAAAGCTGCCCTCAAACAGAATGGTTTCCTTCTGACAAGTGGGAAATAACACCCCAAACACAGATCCTGTGTACAATAAATGGTTGTAAGTGAACTGAAATTCAGAAAGTGTCATGCCCTTTAGGGTGGGTTTCCATATGTTTAAGCACATGATACTGTGGCAGGATCAAGTGCATACAGAAGTAGAATAGCCAAAATATAACAAAGACTTTTAAATATAAGCAGTCATAAACCAACCAAAAGATTAATAGGAAGAGTATGTAGCGGAGATTAAAATCTATGTTCCTGTGATCTAAACTGAAGGGAAGTCACACTGAAGAATATCAGGACACAAATACAGTAGTGGCTAAGAAATCTCTAAATGTGTCATGGAATTATTCTTGTTTTGTCTTGGAATTTGTCTTGGAATTATTCTGATTCCTTTGTATCTGTATTTGATTGACAAAATGTCATCATGCATTTTTTTTTTTTTTTTGCACAAAAATGTTTTGGAAAATGACAAGGTACTCCCATAAGCACGAACAAAGATATAAGAAATAAAATAAGGAGGAAGGGCAATTTCATGAACAGGAGATTTAGAAACATCCTTAAAACTGGGTTCCAAACCGTACTCTGTCATTGACTTCCTAGGCTTTCCTTTGGAAAAAAGTTCAGAGCAAAGTTTTCTTATTTTTATTTTAATTCACACTACCCATGAAAAAGATTGGTGTCCTTACTGCTTATACCCAAAGGGAATTCCTCAGTGCAAATTAACTGCAACGGGAGTTTGCATCTGTCACCTTCCTTCTCCACTTCAAGGGGGAAGGCACAGACAACAAATCTCTTTTATATCAGGTTTCCAGCCATGGAAGTCTTTTTAGGAGACACCAAGCATAAGAGCTATTCCAAGATACTACTTGTCTGTGACTGACCATGTAAATTAGTGTGCTGCAACCATGTCCCTGTCTTCCCCAACTCTGCTGCAGAGATTTCTTGGTGAAGAAGAAAATGTAGCTCTCTATGATTTTATTCCTTAATTACTTACCTGTAATAAGTAAGTTTTATTACAGACAGTAATATTTCCTTTCTTTCATCCTATCTATCTAGTTGATAAACTCATTGAAAGGGAAAAGTTTCCGTCTTCAAAAATTCAAGGGCAAGATGCTCAGGCATTGGTATAATTGAATTAAAGCTGCAATGGAGTTGTACTGATTTATCTGAGCTGGTGATTTTGCCTTGACAATTTTAAAGGAACACTTTCTGTTCCTGCTAGATCCCAAAGTGAAGAAGAAACCTGTTCTGCCCTGAAACAAATTTAAGAAGTACTGCCATCAGTTCAGTCAAGCAATATGTTGAAAACTCTACACTCTCCAGGCCTTTGATGTGTTTGATATCATCTTCTGCAGTCACCCTGCACCTCTTCACCTTGGTGCTTTCCATTAGATTCTGAAAAGTTAATAACGTTGTCAAGACAATCATGCAGTTACTAGACATTGTCAGTTCCTATGCCTTTCTCCTACCCTGTTTTACTTTCGGAGCAAGGGTACTGTCTATATACATAGGAGACTTAGATTAATCTCTCTATTAGCATCATTGTTTGGCCATGAACTGTGTTACCTGAAAGTAATTGAAACTTGGAGAAAGTTGTGGTTGTGAATACAGGAGAACGCTAATGAACTGCAGCTCCTTCTCAATCCATAAGCTCCCAGAAAAGTTATTCTTGATGAGGGAAAAGCTCACATTCAGATTAGGTTTTGGCCGAAGCTAAGAAAGATTGGTGTTTGATTAGTGGAAATAAACGGTTTATCTAAAATGAGAATTGACCTTAATATTAACCTAAAGCTCCAACTAAATCCATTTTCAATTATGAAAAGATTTGGTTCATGTGTGCATTTGTCCTTTCGTTATTTATCCATGCATGAAAATACCAACAAAGCAAAATAAAGACTGTTCTCATCAATTTAGTTCAAAGAACAGAAGAAATAGGAACTCTCAGAAATATCAAGGAAAGAAGTGATCAAAATTTCAAGGAATGAAGCCAGCAACATTTTAAATTCTGGTAAACAAAGCGGAGAGCTATTCAGTAAATGGATTTCTATTGGATTTTGGTTCATTGTGACAAAATAAGTGATTTTCATGAGATTTTCAGTAGGATTTGTTTACCAGGGTTCAGAGAAAGTCAATTTCTCTTCAGGCAGAATTCTGACCTCTCAGATGCTTATCTAAATTCACTTAAGCACTCGGAGGGTTACCTACTGCAAATTCAACCCAAAACCTTAAAAAAAAAAGTCAATTAAATGTTCAAACAGGTCACCTGCTCTACATGACCCTACTTGACTGGGAGGGTAGACAAGATGACCTCCACAGGTCCCTTCCAACCTCAACCATTCTGTGATTCTATGGTTATTTTTTTTAATGCTAGTATCCTAAGCTCACCCTGGTCTTTAGAAAAAGTACAATATTTTCTGTTTTTTATTCAGATATCAGCACTGAAAATTAAAGAGACTGTAATCCAGCTATCTGGCACCTTTACTGATGATGCATTAATGTGCCTCATGATTTTGAAGGTTAAGCTGGTATGTGCATTTCTGTGCTTCTAATTTTGTGTGCAAAGCCTCAAATTTTCATTGTCAAAACACTTATGGAGTGTCGAGGTACCTATTCAAAGTTGAGGTTGCAGGACAGCAGGACTGTAGAGCAGGCTTGGAGCTGCTGAAGCTGCTTGTCACAACTCTTCTTTGAATGAAACTCCATGAAGGACAGTAGCAGCTTTAGTGCCACCCTTCACCCAACAGCCTTTCCAGGTGCTGTAGCTATGCAAGGAGCATGTGGGCTGGTACTCCAGCCTCTGGTAGTATTTGGCAGTCATTGGTAATTCAGAAGGACTTCAGAGACCAAAACCTCGGTGACAGGGGGGTAGGGATCTTAACAAATAGCAAAACACACTTCTACCTCCTCTTCTTTTCACAGGTTTCAATCATTTTAGGCTACAGCCCTAGGATTTCTGTGTCCAGAAATCTGTCATACTGGCTACACATCAAAATTGCCTTTCAAGCATGTGCCAAACCCAGCTACTCATTTAGGCTCACTGTGTGTTTGTAGAGTTTGAGTCCAGCTATATTGACCGGTAGAGTTGAGGAAATGTCCAAGGCACAGCAGTGATGAATGCCTAAAGACTTGAAGTCATGTTATCCCTCCTTATAGGCCTAAATATGCCATGCCTGCATTGTGGTTGGGGAGATACTGCTACAGACTAACCTTGTCAACTGGGTGTTCTACCACATATCTCAAAAGCCAAATCTCAGCAGACAAAACATATCTTAGATAGGCCTAAGCACACATGAAACAAGGTGCAGTGGGTGTCATTGACAAGTGCCATATAACAATCTTCACTGTTGTGATATGGGCAGATGGAGCACAGAATTTGGATATTAAGTGCTCTTCTTCACAAGTATCAACTAGAATAGCGTGTCCTACCCCACTCTCATGCCTGTTCCTAGTGATAGCATAGAGATAGCCGCTGCAAGCATTGATGGGTGTACTCATTCATGTGTCATTTCCATGCAAAAGTGCTTGAATTCCCTTGTATGATAGTAACAGTTGCAACTGTGCACCTTTCCACTGTTAGAGAGTTGTCGACGTTGGCTAACTGAAACAAAGACAAATAAGCAGAAAGATTTCAGCACTCAAAACATTAGCAGCAAGTATGCAAGAACCCATCATTGCAATGCATTTGCAGAGAAACAGAGCCTTCCATAGGATAATTTAGATGACACCTACCTGAACTGTGCTGTTAAATATTTTCTGGAGTTAGTGTCTATGGATTTTATTATAAGTGACAGCCTCTACTACTCCTACTAAGTTCTTGTTTCAAGAGTTCCTTGACACTGTCATGTATGAACAAAATGCTTCTCATCCTGAGCCAGAGGAAAAGGCAGGGAAAGGATAATGGGCCCAGCTCAAACAAGTGGACACATGGAAGAATCACAAATATTTGTATTCTGTAGTAAGACTGTCCTAACTTTAACTTCAGTATAGTTTTTCCTGATGAAGTATTCAAACTAGGAAAGCATATAAATATTTATGTGCAGAGTCAAATACACAAACACGCACACTATATACATGTATAGATGTATATATATGTACACACAGACACACTTGTACGGCAGGTGTGAGTGAACTAAGTTATGAGGTATGAAGTCTGGCTCACCACTGCTTTATTTCAGTGTTATGCTGCTGTAATATAATTTATTTTGATGTAGGCATACCAGTATAAAAGTGCATTAATATAGAAAGCATCTATATGCTGTCTGTTGCAGATATAGGGGAGGGCCACAATGGTAGTATTGTTCACTTCTGGAGTCTGAATATCTTTGTATCGGCCTTAGGTTTTCTCTAGGAATTCGCCACCATGATTCCCATGAGAGCACTCATGGCACTGACAGGTACTCACAACATGTAGCAGAGCGGCAGTTAGTGCTAGGAGGTAGGAGTCACTGTACTTAATGCTGTGATACTATAGTCATAGGCTGTAGACCATGGGAGCAGCAGACATTTATTCCAGTATGGTGTCTTACAAAAGACAGTTCAGGTGTCAAAGTGTGTTGGTCAGAAAAAGAGATCTGCATTGCTCTCTGTATCAGCAAGTTGAGGCAGGAAGCACTTCTTTGGGGGCTACAGGAGTTTCCCCTTCTCTCAACATCCTCTACCATTTACACGGCCGAAAACTCTGGAGCTTAATGGCAAAGAATGTTAATCAGACTTCTTAATCCAAATAACTGCTGAAGAGAAACTGCAGTAATAGAGCTAGAGAATAGAATTGCTGCCAGGAAAATGTAAACAGGTTTTAAAAAGAGAAACACTAGGAGTGGAAAAACAGCTTTGGAGGGAACTATGTTGCATTGACCAGCCCTTCCTTGCAGGATTTTAGCAATTCAATTAGAAGTCTTTACAGGTTTAGCAGCTCGTTGTTGAAAATACACCTCCATCCTACAACGCCTGCTGTTGACACATAATATCTGGTTCTGTATAATCAGGATTTCTCTGTGGCTCAGTGGGCAAGTGAGCCTGAGGCTCTCACATCTGCTGAAGAGCACTTGAGGTTTTAAGAACGGAGCAAGGATAACCCATGGAGAGAAATGATGAACACTAGCACCTAGTCCCAGTATGGGAGAAGAGAAGGAAAACAAGCATGCATGGGAATTAGAACTACAGGGATTTGCCCCCAAAGGAGAAGCTGTCTCCTCAGGGCATACTATTGAGTATCTGGGGTAAAGAAGTTTCAGTGTTGCTTTTTTAGCTTTTGAAATGTGCTGCATGGAACTACAGGGAGGTAGGCAAGCAGGAAGCAATGGGGAGCAATGGAGGAAGTTGGGGTCTGGGAATGAAGTGTTTGTTTAATCCAATAGGTGGTCAACTTGCAAATTCCCATAGAGGAGAATTCATCTTGAGTTTGAACCATAATAAAAAAGTGTTATGAATTCAACTCTGATTTGGGGGGAGAGGGGCATTACTTGCCTCTTAAGTGTCTGGAGCTTTTATCTATGCTGATAAAACTGACGTTTTTCAAGTGGCAAAGCATTCAGAGATATGTTTGTTTTTCACATAGAGACAGCAAGAAGTGAGGCACCAGGACTTGAACTGTAAGAGTATATGAGTTTTATCACTTGTAAGCTATGGCAGACCTCTCCTTCTATTTATTGCTACTTTAATTTTGAATGTTAACAGTTAAATATCCCAGAAAATCAAAATGGAATCTTATATTTCACCCTATTTTCACTGGAAAGTCTAGTTTGTTTGAAACAGACTTCATATTTGCAAAAACAGGGTATGAGAGACAATGAGTAGGAATCAGGCTTTAAATATGTTGTGAAACATAAAGTCAGAGGCATGTTTTGTGGGTAGAGCTTTGCAGAGAACTGCTTACACTGCTGTTGTTAAAATTCCTCTAACCCATCCTGGGTTACCATAAGCTTCACCAGTTCCCTTAACTTGGCTGCAAAATGTGTGAATTTAAACCCATCTACCCCATGCAGTTACAGAAGAGCTTTCAGAATTTATATTGTGAAAGGCTTTTGTATACAAGTGATTTTCTAAACTGTAATATATAGCAATATTCTACACAGTCGGCAGTAAGAGCAACTAAAACCAAACCACAAAAGCACAGTTGTACTGACTCTTTCCACTTACACAAACAATGAAGGGGGATAGAAGCAAGGCAGATGAAGACTTCTAATATGGAGTTGGGTAACCCAGGAGGATGGATAAGTGAATGAAAGGACAATGCTAATTTAGAAAATGAAATGGCTTCTTGATGATACCATGTTTACTCTGTGGCTAAACTCTTCAGTCACATCTGATCTGGTTTCCCTGATCTGACATCCTCATATTTCATCACTAAAAAATTAAAAATCTCTTTCCACTGTCTCAGATGGCTCTGCTGGAGGCCAGTACTGTGGGGTATCCTTGTGCCTCACCTGGTGCCATTCATTCCCACTATTAACAATCAGCATAAACCTGCCACTTCCAGGACGAGGGGGAGGTTGCCAGCCAGCGTGAAACACTTCAGAGTTTTGTACAGGCCAAACTTAGGGAGAAAAAAAAACTTTTGGGGGAGGTAAAAAAAGTTCAATTAAAATATTAAATTTCTGTCATATGCAAAAGGTCAGTGTAATTAAACCAAAACCTGTGAATACATACATATGTAGCCTCTGCTGGCATCAGACACCAACTTATGGGGGAAACATCTGTTGCTAATGTCAGACAAGACACATATGGCAATGTTTTCCAAAACCCCACTTTCCATTTCATGTAGGCACAATACCCAAATGAAGCATTTGTGACTAAATTAGCTGGCTATTCTTCCTAATGACTTCTGTGATCAATGCAGAGAGATGAGCTCCTCCAGAGAGAGACTCCAAGGAAGCACCTAATGTATGTGTTCAAAGCCATCTCACAGGGGCCCCTCTTTCCTCTGGCTCTAGAGAAGACAACAGAGACAAGACAGCTAATTCACATGACTGCAAGTGGGAGTGATTAATCCCCCTCCTCCCCATTCATGTCTCTCTGCTCAGATTTTATTGTAGTTTCTCAGGGAACATCGTTAGTTCAGGGTTAACTCAGGTTACCAAAGATGGAGGCATGCAATTAAAAGCAATAAAAACTTTGTGTCTTATTGAGTTACAGCTCATCAACTGATTAGAGGTAACTTGTTAAGCCTCAGTAACTCAATTGCTTCCAGTCCTGTGCATGTACCCTTAGAGGCAGCTTGATTCCTCTGGAGCTGGCCTCCCTTGGGCAAACATGGTCACACTGCAAACATTGAAGCTGTGGAGAGAGACTGGCTAGTGACACAATCTGTGCAGGGATTAGCAGCAAGTGGCTGAATTCCCCCTTGCCAGTTTGAAAATAAGCATTACTCAACCTTTAGCCTGGGCCTGCGATAAACCAGCTAAATCACTCTGTTGCAGCATGGCAGACTGTGCTCCAGCTGTTAGCAAGCCTCCACACCCACATAAGCAAGACACCAGGCACTTCAGTTCATCCGCCAGCACAGATGCAAACCACAGCAAAGGCATCTAAATTATTGCTTAATTCAAGTTAGAGACTGCTCTGTGTGTGCAGGAGTTCAGCCAGGAACAATGCTGGAGTTATACCTTACGCTAACACTTCACTCAGGACAAGCCCTCCTCAGAGAAAGATTAACTGCAGTGACATACAGGCTCTTAACACTCAAAAAAGAACGCCCGCAGGATTTTTAATGCACTTTAATTCACACCATTAACTGAATCATTTTGCCTTTCACACAGAATCACAGAATCACTAAGGTTGGAAAAGACCTGTAAGATCAAGTCCAACCATCAACAAACACCACCATGCCCACTAAACCATGTCTCACAATGCCTCGTCCACACATTCCTTGAACACCTCCAGTGATGGTGACTCCACCACCTCCCTGGGCAGCTTATTCCAGTGTCTCACCACTCTCTCAGTAAAGAATTTTTTCCTAATCTCCAGCCTGAACCTCCCCTGGTGCAACTTGAGGCCATTTCCTCTTGTCCTGTCGCTAGTCACTTGGGTGAAGAGACCAACACCCACCTCTCTGCAACCCCCTTTCAGGTAATTGTAGAGAGCGATGAGGTCTCCCCTCAGCCTCCTCTTCTCCAGGCTGAACAACCCCAGTTCCCTCAGCCGCTCCTCATAAGACTTGTGCTCCAGACCCCTCACCAGCTTCGTCGCCCTTCTCTGGACACGCTCCAGCACCTCAATGTCCTTCTTGTAGTGAGGGGCCCAAAACTGAACACAGTATTCGAGGTGCGGCCTCACCAGCACCGAGTACAGGGGCACGATCACCTCCCTACTCCTGCTGGCCACACTATTTCTGATACAGGCCAGGATGCCGTTGGCCTTCTTGGCCACCTGGGCACACTGCTGGCTCATCTTCAGCCAGCTGTCAATCAACACCCCCAGGTCCTTTTCTGCTGGGCAGTTTTCCAGCCACTCGTCCCCAAGCCTGTAGCGTTGCATGGCGTTGCTGCACATCCCCAGGTAGCCAAGCCTGCAGTGAGGGTTAGTGCACCACAAGCTACCTGTCTGCAGTGACAGAGATGAGATAAAACCCCTTTAAAATCTGGAACGTGGCATGTATTTTACCACAGAACTCTCTCAGCCAAGTAAGCCAAGGTAATTCAAATAAGCCAAGGTCATTGGAACATTTAATTTCATCACCTTTCTCTTTTTGTTGTTGTTGTTAAAAAAGATGTTCCAGTTCCACAGGTGTTTACCTGCATTCAAAACCAAGATTTTGGTTCCTATTACCAGGGTATTAGGCTCCATCTCCACATTGCAACAAGATTTTCTCTTCTGTTATTTCCCCCAGTATTAAATTAAAAACAACAGCAAATAAAGAAAGCACTATCGTAATCTATCAAAAGTATTTTAATGAAAATGAAAACTAGACACAGTTAAGAAAATGTGTTAAGCAGGGTATCAGCAATAATCCTTGGCCCAAGATTATTAAATGAGATAAAGTGAATTTCTGAGTTCATGCAAAAAGATGTGGTGTCTTTCAAAAATGCACGTCTTTTCAGAATGCCCCTTCCCTGGCATACTGTAGGAATAGTGCTTGCATGGATGTGCTTGCATGAATGTGCTCTATACCTTCAGTGAAACACATGAGAGTCCTCTCAAAGATTCTCTTTCAATTTTTTTCTGCTAGAAAATAAATAGAGAGTAGGAGAGAAGAGAGAAATCTAAAAACTGTTGACTAAATATTTTCCTTAAAAATGTAGAATATCAAAGAAACAAACAAAAAAACCCCAACAAAACAGGGTGTTTTTCCTGTAACAACAGTTATAGGATATTTCAAGTAGAACATTTCAAACAGAACTTCTTTTTAATCTAAAAAAACCCCCACAACACTGATATTTCCAGTTGTCAGAAGTATTGTAGATATTTTGAATATCAAACACATCAGCCTTTAGAGATTAATAATCTTCTCTTTGATCAAAAGAGTAAACATTTTGCAGTCCAATATTTCCAAATTGAGATTGTTTTCCACTTTCTTTTACGTGAAAATAGTTGAGATGTCAACATTTCATCAATGTGGGTTGAAAAAAAATTATTACTATTTCCTACAGAAAGGCAACTTAATTTTCCACATTTCTCTGACTGAGAAGCTATTCAAACCAATGTGTGGTTTTATAGCACACAGGCTTTGATGTTCTTAAATACCCTCATGTCCTATTAAGACTTGGTTTATGTCCTGTGTAAGCCAAGACTCTTCACCATCATCCTTCAGCTCTCCTCAGAGCCCATGCTCTCAAGGAAAGAACTTTCTCAGAGAGATAGTAAGCCAACAGAAATAATGTCACATCAAACCTCAGTATAAGGTCAGGCAAGTAAATGGACTACTACCTGGATTAGTTGCTTTTAATTAGTTACAATTATTAACAACCTAAAGAAGTCAATAGGCTAAAGGGAAATGTTGAGTTGGCAAAATGAGCTTATAGCAGTTGTTAGGTCAGCCAAGATAGAATAGCTGGGGTTGCAAGGTACTCCTAAAGAATAACATTACATACCAAGGTGGTAAGTATGGACACACCTGGGACTGCACGTGTATATTGACAGGCTTTGAAATCAAAGTAACCTTTCTAGGGAATTAAGGACCTCTAGTTAATCAGAAACAAAACACTGAAGAGGGAGAAAGTGAATAAAATGGAATGTGAAATGTCTCATCCACAGTGGATTCAGCCCTCTCATCTTTGGTTTCAGTTGTCTTGTCTTTAAGAAAGAAAAGATAGAAATGGGAAAATCTAAAAGCACTGAGAGAACACATCAGTATAAGAAGGAATTGAAGAGTCTAGGAGACCTTACTCTGAAAAGAGTTATATCAATCATGATAGAGTTATAAAATAAATTAATTGCATAGAGAAGGCCAAATAGAGATGTTTGTTTACCTTGAGTTTAATAATACAGGATACATTAATAAGCAGCACATGTACAACAAGGGAAAAAAAATACAGTTTCATGCAACATTTAATTAAACTGGAGCTTCTCACTGAAGGAAAATTTTACTGACACTAAAAGCTTGGCAAGGTTTAGAAAAAGGTTGGTTTTGCATGAATTACATGGGTTATCCATTCCAATGTTTTGGAAATCAGTTGATTACAGAGGGCATATTATTGCTGAACGAGGTACATGGCTGGAAACCTGGGGCTTGTTCCCATTGTCAGTAAAGTATGTGTAGAGCTTTCAGGATGGGAAGAATTTCAAGCTCCTGTCCTGCTATGACCTCACTGCTATGAATGTGACGAGTATGTTGTTATTGACTTTAAATGGTAGCAAAATAAAGCAAATTCTAGGCACTTTTTGGAAATCCCTTCTTTAATTCTCACTCTGAGACATTCGATGGCAACCAAGGTGGCAGACAAGTTATTGACCTTTTCCAGCATGCACCAAAGGTCAGCTAAATATTTTTCTTCTCATCTTTATTCCTTCAATACAATCCACCTCGGCAGTCTGCAGGACTCTGCAGTCTATAATACTAACTGACAAGAAAGAAAATAGAATTGTTTATATGGTTTACCCCAGTCTGTTATTGGTGATTTTCTGACACATCTCCTACCATGACATACTGATAGATAAGCCACCAGTGACATATCAGCACTCACACATAAAAGCAATACTAGTTTTGCACTGGAGACAAAATAATTTTAACAACCCTTATAAAGTGCTGGTTTATATAACATAAACATAATATAATAAAAAATATAAAAATATTTTTAAAATAAATAAAAATTCCCACAGAAGCAGAAGTTCAGCAGTCTAATGATCAAGAACCCTATTTTGCAATACGCCCTATTTTATCTTACACGGGTTTACAAGGCCGCAGTCCCAACACTGTTGAAACACAGTGGAGAAAATCCCTCTGAATTTAGGAAGCTTGGATTCAGCTCCGGAAATAAATTTAATTTATGACATAACTTTTTCCTTCTATCAGAAAGCCAGTTTTCTATGTTCCTTATCAATCCCACATGCCATTCATTTGCAGCTCTAGATACTTATTCTTTATAAATATACTTTGGGGAAGATAGGGAGAAATGCCTGGAGAACACTTACTAGTTTGGAGAACGTCTACCAGTAGAAAGTTTTGCTGCAGTGAGTTAACCCTATTGATATGTGTCCAGAGGTATGGAGTAGTACTGTCCCATATTAAATTTGCATAAAGCAAAGAATTAATGAAACATGAGATTTGTCTTATCCTCTTTTCCATAATACTTACTGTTTTCTAGAAAGTTTTTCTTTTCCAAGCCTGGCCTCAAGCAAGGAATTGGTCTCCTAAAGGTCTGTGGTGTTCTGCCACTCTTCATTCTTATAATTGTTTCTATCTTATTTCTCTTTCTTCTTAGCTTTTGGAAGTCCAGTCTTTGGACCCAAGTGCAATTTTTAATAGTAAATAAATTTGGACTTGGATAAATTCCCCAAATGAAAGTGGTGAAGGAAGAGTGCTTTTATCTCCTGTGATATACTTCTGACAAAGTATAATTAAAATATTTTCATGCTGGCTTGCCTGCTCTGTCTGCCTTTCATGAATGATGAAGTCTATCAAGCTATTATTTGTCTCGACATTGTGTGAGGAAGGATTAAGCCACTGAAGTGTTCAATATCAGTAAATGATCTGGAACTCCATAAAAACATCAATTATTATGCAGTTAAAAATGTCTCAGTGCTCTCTGAGGAAGCTGGAGTTTTGTCTTCATTCCTCTGGTGATGGAGTGTAGGGATGACTGTCTCCAGAGACAGAGACCGCATGTGTAACTAAAACGTAAGCTATGGGATTGTGCAGAAGAAAGGGAATTTTCTCATTTATTTATTCAGATACACTGGAAGAAAAATGGAACCTCAGTCAGTGCAGAAAAAGGTGCCCTACTCAGATCTCTGAAAAGATGTGCTCCTCTGCCTGAGCACCTCCATTCTGGGCTGACACAACATAATGGGACCATGTCCCGGGGTCAAATAATCTTTGAGATTTTTTGATGGAGCAACCAAAGTAATTGTAATTCATTTGAATGTAGTGGTGCCTTGCTGAGTGGCAGGCAGCCTGGAAATGTACTGACTGGGGAATGGAGCCCTGCTCAAATCAGTATCATCAATTTTTTTTTTTTTTTACTGGTAGGACTCTACTAGCTTTAATGCAGCTCTGCCTATTTACAGCCAAAGAGGATCTGAAACATCAAGCAGGCAGACAGATCACTAACTTCTCTTTACATGCTCTGATGTCTTAGCATCATGGGTCTCAGACCTGGTAGCACAGGAATAGCTCTTCATCTACAACTGGGGACATACCACAGGCTTCGCCTTTAAGAATTTCCACCATTCCCAAAGTTTTTTCCCTAAGTATAAAAACAGTTTGAACTAAAGCAAATAATATATTTGTATTTGGTGGGAATTGCATATAAGCCTTGATGTAATTATAACATACAAAAAAATAATGCTGGTGACCTTAAATTACACAACAAAATAACAGAGGACATCTTAAAATTAATTCTAACTAATTAAATCATTACTCATTTAATGAATGATTCATGATTCATATTGCTCAAGTTGCCAAACATTGCCTCAAATTACAGATTGGGCATATCCTTTCACCACTATTAATAACTGCAATTATGTCAGTATAAGTACTTTCAGCTACAAAAGCCAATATGTTATCCCCTCCAAGCCTTCCTGCCTCATCCTCAGAGTAGGACTAAGCTAAGGACCCTGCAGCACACAAGGGTGCAGAAGGGGAGGACATTTTTTCAAGAGAATGGCATCTTTGGGAAATCTAATGGTCTAACAAAGGCTGAAAGATGTGCATTGTCAGGGGTGATCTCAGCACGCCCTGTGCTAGCCAAACAGTGTTGGACCGTAGGAACATAGGACTTGCCCAGTGAGTTTTTAATCCTCCCTCTGTTAGTGTCTGATAGCACTTCAAATAATTTTATCAGAGATATCAGAAGCTCCTAAATAAATACCAGGATGAATAGCTGTTACTAGAAAAAACCAAAAATGAGTGTAAGTCAGACTGCTTAGAAATAGTCCTAACCTGAAATCCAGCCACAGGTGAGTTAGAAGACCAGCATGCTACCTCCCCCTGCACCATTCAACCTTGTATTATGAACATTTTACATATATTTGTCATGAACACATATGTTCAGTCCTTTTTAAATGCTGATGAGTCCTTGATCACAAACCCCTCTTGTGGCAGTGAGCTCTGCACCTATATGTGCAGAACATGAAAAATCCATCTCCTTGTACCAGATTTGTATCTGCAGTGTTTCAAATTTCTCTGAAGTCCCCCTGTTTGAGAGGGATCGGGCAAAATACATGTCCAGTTTAAACTCTGACACTGAGTGCCTTTCATGGGATCACTGCATTCCCTCCTTTTTTTCTCCAAGATAGAGAGTGGCAGTCTCTGATCTCTCAGTAGGTCAACTAAATAAACCTTGGTAGAGGCAGAAGAGGTGAAAGACATTTTGATCTGAAATGTTCAGAAAGAAGAATCTTAGCTCTGAGTAGCCATTATACAGATCGGAAAGAGTTGCTTGGAGTACCTCACGGTAAACATTGGAATGAAGCTTTTCTTTCCTTTGTAGTTAAATTGCTTATTTATTTATTTAGTCACTTGTTGGACCACAGGGAGCTTTTAAGCTAACCTTTGAGGTAATGAAAACCATAATTGAACCAGGATATGAAAGGAAGAATATAAGTTGTGCTTGGATCTTTTCTAGAAGGGAATTTTTCATGACTCAACAGAAAAACAAAGAGCAAAACGTCTCTGCCTGCTGTAGTGCCAGGGTTTGAAGATGTAAATATTGTGGAGCTGTAGAAGCTTTAGGATTTGAGATTAGTTAGGTGGTTTGATTTGGGTTTCTGAAATACATTAACCAGAAAGTTTTATTGACCTTTCTAGAGGTGGGCATGGTTTAGTTTCATTAACTGCTAAAAATCAAGGCACTCTTTCTTCATGTCGAAAGATTGAAGAGGGCAAAGTCACTTTGCTGCTGATTGAAATAGATACTGAACTGCCATCACGGCTGCCATCACTGCATTCACTGGCCTTTTGCCTTAGTTTGACTCAGGGTTGAAAACTGAGCAACTGCTTTCACAGATATTTCCATTATTATTTTCTACAGCAATGTGCTTGAATTTTTCTGATTTCTTTGTTCCCCCTCCCCTCAAAAAACATACAAATATATCCTTTTCACTCCCAGGTGAATGTTAAGTCACTAGTGGAGTACTGGCAAATTTACACTCCTTACTTTAGTAGTAGGTAAACTCCATTTTGCTGTATTTACCCTCAACTATGTTACCACTGCACAATGCTTAGGTTATACTATAGCTTTTATTCCTCACCCAGAATCCCTCTGCTATTGCTCGGGCATCTCAAATAAACGATGCATATCTGCCTGACATGCCAAGGCAATGAGGAAAGTCCAGTTGCAGTCATCTACTCCACGGCAACAAAACAAAAAGTCAGGAGAATAAATTATGGGGGAACCCTCACAGTTTTATGATACAGTTTATTCACCATGAGCTGGCCACTGCTGGATCTCTCCACCCCCAAGAGAGCACAAGTGCATGCAGATTTGACTTGTAACCCAGCACAAGATGAATGGGCAGCATTAGAGAAATGACACTTGAAGCTGAATGTAATAAAAAGCATCTCACAAGGGAGGCTGGCTGGTCAGCTTTATTGCCATGCTGTTTACTCCACTCATTTCAAGGTATTTATAACACACTTGATTGACTGTCATTTTTCTGCAGGTGAGGTTGCACAATAAGTCATGGAAGGGAGATGAGGCAAAGATGAGAGATTGAAACACTCCCTGGGATTAAACTGGATAACAGGGACTAAACAGCATAGTTCATTCTTTGGTGTGGTGGAGATTCATGCTCCACATCCCTGGGCACCCAGCTGAGGTGCTTGGGTTAGAAGCCTAGAAGAGCAGAGAGAAAGACTTCAGGAGGCTAATTCAGAGCTCTGAAGAGCCAAATCACTGTGAAGGAACCTCTCTGTCTTCATTCATTGCAGAGCTGAAGATGAGGCTGCTAATTTAGGTACCACAATTAAACACCAACTGCTATAGGTATGAAAACTCTCTCCTCCATCCTTCTTTTGTTCTGCAGTAATTAACCAGTAAACCAGTAACCATCGCTAGCAGCCAGGTATTGAAGTGCATGCTGGCACAGCAAGGCCCTTACACCTCTGTCATGATACCATTCCACCTGCATGGCTTTTATTCCCATCCATGGACAAGGACTTTCTCCTAATTTATCCCCTTTTTGACTTTCACATTATCTCAGTCTTTATTTCTTTACTTCCTACAACTTAGTTGCATAATACTGGAGTGAAGAATCCTGAGTAGGCTCATGAAATTTCAGAAAAAGGAACTGCTCATTTCTTACCCTTCATGAGACTGAAAATGTCTGTAAATGTTGTTAACATCACCATTACAGTCAATGCAGAAGTGACTTTAAAGCATGAAGGTAGCAGGCTCAGTCCTGCTTGCCAACAGAGATGAAATGTCCTCTAAGCTGACATATATCACACATCCCACTTGCAATATCCTGCCCTGTGATTTTAATTGCAATTTGTAAAGCTTTGTATACAGTCCTGACAAGCAAGAAAAGCAAGTCAACAGAACTAGGTGAGCTGACCAGATCAGGCCAGAGTTCAGAAGTCTTAGATGCTTGTCAGCTGCTCTTCAAAGGTCAACCCCGCTACTAGACATTATTCCACTACCAATCTGTTTCCAGTTTTATCCTGGAAACGTCTCATAAGCCAATGCGTGCCATGGACAGTAATAGTGAACACAGGTTATCACTAATTGGGTTTTTCTGAAGACAGGCATTACTCCATTGCTAAAAAATATGACTCCTGTTTGTAGGCATGTGTTGAACACCGCACATCACACAGGGTAAGGGTTTGGGATTTTTTTTATTCTTTTTTTGAAGGGAAGGAATTAAGAATTTGTTCATCTGTGCAACTATTGTCTACCACTCTTTCTATAATCAGAAATAACAGCATACCCTGTCTGCTGTACAAACTAGTTACAAACCAATGACATGGTTTAAAAATGTAGTTTATAGCTGTGGTTCTGAATTTTCTTTCCTACTTCCTTCTCTCTGTGTATCACAAAGTTCCCTTCTAGCTTTCAGCTCTGGTTTGATGTACCTTTCCTTGGCCTCCTGTTTTTTCATTCTTTTATTTCTTTGTCTTCTACTATGGTCCTACTTTTGTTCTTCTACCATCTAGCATATCCCTTGGCATTTCTTTCATCTTCAGCCGAAGATTACTACTCTTTACTATACCTGTGCTCTCCTTCTCTGAACAGTTCAAGCTCCTTCCTGCAGTGTCACATGTGGCAATGAATCATCCCAAGTTGTCCCTGCCTTATGGAGGCACAATCATTCCTCACATTTTTTCCATCATGTTACTGGCTGCATCCTTCACACAACCCTTTGATCACCAACTGTTTGACACATGCACTAGCAGCAGAAGACTTAATTTTGTCAGGAAGGCAATGCAGGAATACTTTGCCAAAATATGGGTAAGAAATAGATTCCAGTATATACCAGACCACAACCAAATATGACTTATGAGCAAATAATTCAGTGATAGAAGTACAGAGGCAAAACAGGTAAGATGAGCACATGATGCTGTAGGAAAGTCACCAATGCAAACTGTAGAGAGTCACTTTTTCCATAGTAGTTGTCCTATGAGAGAAATAATTTTCTCAAAATAAATGAGATCTGGTAAATCCAAGACCCTGTAGCAAATAGCAAGGGTGATTTTTAGAGGTGTTAAGCCTGTAAGTCCCCTCTGATGCAGGGGAGTGTATGACATGACTCACTCACATTGTGGCTGATGACAGAGACCACCTTTCAGGGTTGCTTTCCACCTTTGGAAGGATGCAGGTCTTCCAGAAACAAGGATCTTTACCTTTCAATAGGACTGGAATAGTGACACATTGTAATGTCTTAACTGTAATGTAACATTATAATGTTAACTGCAACATTCAAATTGGCAACATTTGTACAATAGTCACCCATCGCCTCAGTACTTTTCTTTTTTCCTCTCTGTATTAACATCTTAGGCAATTTCAAAACTCTTTAGTGAAATACACGATTAAGCTAAAAGCATGTTAGCAATTTTGACAGGGGCTGAAAGTGCAATGGAAAGGCTTTAAGAAGAAACTGTGTTTTAAAACACCTGTATACCATACAGAATTACCTATGAATATGCAATAACAGAAAAAATATTTAAATCCGTGTTTTCATTAAAGCTATTTTATGGAGCACTCATGAAAACTGTATTGGAAAGGCCTGCATAAAGTAATGAAGTAAAGTGTCCTCTGGATGAATCATGAGCTGACCTCCTAAAACAGTGCCCGAGATGTGCTGTCATCAGGAAGAAAAATCTTCTCTGGGTTTGCGAGCCTTTGTCATTACAACAATATTCAAATGGTTCCTCAAAATGAAACCTTGATAGCATATTTCTGCAAATACACAGAAGTAATCTCTTCACAGTATTCAGAAAAAGTTGAATGCTAATATTGGGCGCTAGATCCACAGTTTAAAGATTAATTAAAACACTAAAAAGAAACTAACAATACAGGTATGTGGTAAAAGTCCTCACTTACAACCCCATTAGAGAAAGTAGGATATTTTTCAGTCTATATTTCCCCATAAAATCTTTCTGATATTTCCCAGTACTTTTTGACTGGATGAAAATGTCCCAGAATACTCCTATCTTGTGCTTTATCAGATACTATTCTTTATACAGATCCTGTGGGGCAGTCTGAAATGAGACTCTGCTCACAAGCAGACCCATTGACAGCACTGGGATTATTTTCAGGCTAAGGACCAGGTATTATTGAGTTATTCATGTATCTAAAGTTGTGTATCGTCATTTAATGGGGCTTACAAAAATGCAGGACAAACATCTAACACACAGAAAAGCTAAGAGATTCTAGAATCTGGCTCCAGGACATGATGGAAGTTCATCTTTAAAACTAGGACTTGCTGGGGCTCCATCTTCCAGAGAATTTGATCAAACACTTTGTTGCACTGGCCTGATTTCGCCCTGACAAGGGAGGAGAGACACTGCCCCACAATGTCCCTCGTATTGTGAGGCTGAATTCCGCTTGTGGTGATTCACTGGGAATTAAATTGCTGCAGAGTTACAAAACTGCATATTGGCTGAGGATACAGGGGTGCTTAAAGAATCTACAGCTAACATCAGCAACTTTACAGTCCATTTATCAAAGTGCCAATGGCTCCCATTTCAAGGCAAGTGAGGCAATAATATATAAGGATTGAAGAGATTATCTGTTTCTGGAGTAGTTTAATATACAAAGAAGGTGATGGCAGTTGGGGGTGGTGAGGCTCTTTTTTTTTCTTACTGTTTTTGGGGAAAATACTGCAAACCTGTCAGGCTCTTGCCAGTTCTTGTTATTACAGCTGGAGCTCAACACTTGCTTATTTACTGTTTCACTGAACATAGCAATATACCTTCAGCATGTACAGATGAGAGAGAAGGGGAAAGATAAGCATGAGTCACTTATTATTTAGCAGTCTTACTGGGGCCAGTTCTGCCAGGCTCACACCAACTTCATGGTATCATTTCAAGGCTTTGATCCAGGTTTTAGCTCAGCTCCACTGCATTAAATGAATCCTCTTATCTTCCCATACTCCATTGTCACACCCTGCTTTCTTCTTTATCTTTGAGCATTGTTCTAGCCCTCCCTTAGCAAAAGCTCTGTGCGTGTACATGGAAATGCCTGCCATCATTGATGTGCCCCAAAATCCCACCACTTCCTAGCAAGCACAGGCTCTGTGTAACAACAGAGAAGCACAGAGTTAAAAATAAACTCAGTCCTTGCCCAGTTCACTGGATGTCCTGCCTGAAAAGAAACAAGCAAGTGAAAAGGTGAACAAACCTCCAGCTCCTTCCTGTACCATGAACTGTGGCATGCTGTGTAGTTATATACTAGCTCTAGTGTCCTGAAAACCTATTGCGCCTGACATTGCTCAAATGTGAGTGAGAGATCACCCATGCCTTGTAGATCTTTCAGGTCTGAGTTGCAAGATAAACTTGGAGCAGGAGAAAGAGATAAAGCACACAGACAGAAGACTGAAATGGAGTAAAGGATTGCCATAACCAATAGTATTTGGGTGCCTGAGGTGCCTTTGATGTCAGGGGTGATGCGCTGTGCTCACATTTTCAGGGACAGACACTGATTTCAGACAAGCTCAGTCTAAGTCATTGCTTTTACTGCAAAACCCTTGTTCCTTCAAAGCTATGTGTCACCCTATGTAATACTGTCATCACTTCTAGTGTAATGGTTCTGTCCTGACACATCTTCCCAGTTTTTTCATACTCAACTATTTTGCAAAGTATATTTCTGATACTATTAGGACAGATAAAAATGTGAATGCTGATCTGGCCGGGTTTTAATCAGAGCTGGACTAATTATGGAGGGAACTATTCACTGAACATCAGTATCATTTTTGGATTAGTCTTCAAATGGAGTGAATCTGTATACCCTCATCCTCTTCAATGATGGATGAAAATCAGGACCACCATCTTAACAGCTGAAATGACAATACAATGAGCCTGGCTACTTTCCTGTAAGCCTTTGTGGTTGAACTGTGTGTGGTTAATCTTCTTGATGTTTCTGTGCTGAGCCTTTACATTGGAAAATGAATCTAAGCCGAATCATCATTGCAGACTGCATTCCTGTCGAGGCTATTATACTCAGAGGGAAACAGCTGGTCTTTCAAGGCCTGCATGCTTGGGACCAGAGATGGACAGCTGTCATTGTTGTTGGTAAAAGCAATTTGGAGGGGAGGGAAAAGATACACACCACATAATAGAGATGGAAAGGCTTACCTCTGTGTGATCCTGTTCACGAATATTCTGTGGGTCTAATAGGGCCTACTAAAACAGCTATTTCTCTAGTTTATATATAAGCTAGCACTTGTTTGGAAGACCGTACAGAGCTTGGGATCTTCTTATTTGCTTCATTACAACACATATGTACTTATTGTAGGGCAAGGAAAGAAATAAGGGTTAAGGGCAAACATGGGGCCTGATTCACCTGTGCTTAAAGGCACTTTGACATGACCTGAGGTATGTACCTGAGGAGTCACTCCTGTGGTTGAGTTTCCCAGCATATAGCTTTGTTTCCATCATAGATGTCCTGCTCACATTGTGTCTCACACCAGGAAAACTCTGGAAGTGGAGCAGAACTGTAAGAGCCTGATCTCTGCTCCTTAAATCACTCTCCACGGGCCCTTCCTCCAACCTTGTGGTCCTTTTCTTTCAGACTGGTTGCAGAAGGTAACTGGTGGTCATCAACAGGTCAGAGGTGTGGAAATCAGGGCAGGTGGGATCTTTTTCTGATTCTCTAAGGCAATCTCTTAGCTTCAGCTCCTGGGAAGCGGCAGACATCCCACATAGCAGGCTACAGGCTGGTGACTCCCCCTGCGCCAACCCTGGGGCAGTGAATTCTAGTGCAGATCAGATGCTGCGCAAGCCTTGACTTGTATGTGTCACCTCTGAGTAAGAAGCCAAGGATCTGCATTACACTGATTCCTTTATCTCTCTAGTGTGCATTTGCCAGACACTGACTGCTTTCTGCACAATGACATGGGTGGCTTTCATAATATCTGACTCCATATTAAACAAAGGGATGTGTGTTCCTGCTTCCCTGGTCCTGCAAATTTCATGGCGTATGATAGAATCTCATAACCACAGAAGCACAGAATAGTTCGGGTGGAAGAAGCCTCAGGAGGTATCTACTCCAATTTACTGTTCAAAGCAGTGTCAGTGTTGAGCTCAGACCAGCTTGCTCAGGATTTTACCCACTGTGTCTTAAAAAATTCCAAGGATGGAGCCTGTACAAGGTCTCTGGTCAACCTAGTCCACTGCTTTGCTGTACTCATGGTGAAAGAATTCTTCCTTAAATCCCATCAAAGCCTTATGACTGTTTTCTTTCATCCTCCCACCACACACCACTATAAAAAGACTGGCTCCATCTTCTCAGTAGCTTCCTGAAGGTATCGGCAGGCTGTTATCAGATAATCCCAAAGCCATCTCTCCTTCAGGCTAAACAAGCCCATTTCCCTCAACCTCCCTTCACAGGCCATGTACTTCAGGCTACCAAATATCGCTGATCTTAGAAATATGCTCTCAAACTACCTTCCAAGATGCATCAATCACCAGATGAAAGCATTTTTTATTAGAAAACTTTGCTAGATTAAAGATATTTCTAGTCTGCTGGACATTTCAGCCCTCCCTGGACATACCTTCTGTCTCACGGCTGATGTGAAATGAGGAGGTATTCAAAGCCACTGCCCACTGGATGACAGGCACCACCATTTACCATGTGTGGTAACTTTTAGGAGAATCAGTGCAGAAAGCAATGTTTGTTGAAGGATGAAATGCCACATTTCTCCCAGTGGTGATTCTTACCCCCAGTCTTGCAGGCAGAGCCCAGTTGTCCCTGGGAATACTGCATCGCTTCTGCTACTCCATATGGGTTCAGTAACTGAACTGAAAGAACCAATCTTGCACCCAGCAGTTCTCTTAGAAATTTCCTGTAGTCTCCACCGATTTTTTAGGAGAGGGAAACACACATATAGCATTGCCTTTTGCCTTTCCTTTTACACAGAGAGGACTTTAATTAATGCCTTTTGTGTTAACTGTTAGATGTGGCCACCTGTGGTATCCTGAAGTTATTCAGATTTTTAAGTGTTTTTAAATGTTGGGTCTAAGCCACCCAGAGATTTTCCAGCAGGAAAAAAATATTCAGTTGCCTGGCAGCTTTTCCATTACCTTACACCACAGGAGTGGCATAAAAGAGCTAAAGAAAAGTCTAATGTTTCTACTGTTTTTCTTTTTTTGGGGGGTGGGAGGGCAAATGTGGGGGATTTCAATTTGTTTTGCTGATATTTATTTATTCTTTTGTCCTATTCACTTAATAACAAAAGCTGAGTAAAAACAGTGATGATTTAGATCTATTTTGTTTTATTCAGAGAAAGACTTGCCCATGGAAGTTACATCATTTCTTTCCCCTCCTTCTGTTTGCAGTATGATGACCATGTCTTTGCCAGGACCTCCATCCCATCCCATCCCATCCCATCCCATCCCATCCCATCCCATCCCATCCCACTAGCTCTTCTCCCTACAGCTGTTTCTCAGTTTTAATTCCCAGTTTATAAAGGAATGTCTGCTATCCACATCTCCTCCACAGAATAGGTGAATGACAAAGATGAGATTTTATTCCTTAGTTGTTCTGCTGCTTATCATGTCTGTTCATAATACTATTACTATGCTCTTTGTTACAATGCTTTTGCTAGCCTCTGTCATTTACAAAGTCCTTTTATCAGTTAAGGGCTCTATGTAACTTTATGAACTTGAAATGATTATATGCACAGAGATCTATTCGGCCATAAACAGAATGTGTTGGGTGAACTGCAGCAGGTGCTTAAAAGTGGGGAAGCACTGCCCAGTAAACACACCAGGAAAAAAGTCTGCAAAGCAGACTGCATCTACAGCTCTAGGATACTCCGCAGCCTATTAGGCCCCAACCCTCAACCCAATGGTATACTTTGAAGATCTGTTTTGCAATCAATTATGAATGTCAACTGCCTGGTAACAGTCGCAGCCTTTAGGTAGTTCTTCACAACCCTGTGCTAAGGGGAGAAAAGAGAAGTGTTGCCCTTTAGAAGGAGGAAACGCTTGGCTGGACATTCTGAATGTTACGAAGGGGTACTGGAGACGGACTTTTCTCCTAAGTGATGAATAGCAAGCATGATCCCAGGACAGTTTACAACAGGGAACAGAAGAATATGACTCTGGATCTAATAAAACAATGAACTGGGACTAGTCCCCAGACACCAGTCCTGTTTTTTTCCATTTTTCAGAAAAGTCCTAAACCTACCAAAAGCAACAGAAGTTTTGCCATTGGCATACACAGGCCTTTTGACATTTTGATTTTTTTTCAGAGCAATTTACCATGGGATTTCAGACTCTGAAATTAGAGTTTGGATGAGTAACGTAGCCTATATGGTAGACCCCTGCTCTCAGCGCTATCCAAGTCAGGTTTCCACTGCCAATGCTGATGTGCGGAAATTCACAACTCACTCCATGAAAATTCTGTAATATCCTCCCAGTCGCTGCTGTTTTCATGAGCACCTTGATATTTAATTCATTCTTAAGAGTATAAACCTGCACAAAAGTAGCATGTTTGCAGAGCAGATGAAGTGAATCTAACACAAGCAAATATTATCTGTTCATTTTTGTCATGAATAAATAGCTCTGTTAGCTACAGAGGGAGCTCAAATTAATTCTGTGAATCTCAAAACCAAACAATACAGAGGAAGAGACATCGACGACACTGCACATTCAAGGGGTGTGTGCTTTCTGACAGAAGCACCAGTTATTGTTGATTAGCTCGTATAATTTGTATTATATTGGATTTACTGTACTTTGTCTAAAATTCACAGTTCTGTCCAAAACCCTTGTGTACACCATGACAAGAAGACAGATAAACAGGAACAAATACAATACAGATCAACTATATCAAGAAATATATCAGTAAAGAGGACAAAGAGGATAGGAAATAACAAAACTGCAATACAATATAAATATGTCTTCCATACATACACACATGGAGAAAGAGATTTTATTTTGCAGGCATTGTGGGATTTTGATTTTCTATCTCTCTGTTGCAGAACAGGTTCCTTCTAAGGAAGCAGGAAAAATAATTGTTTGAATAGTGATTAGCCCTAACCACCTTTTGTATTTTCTGGAGTAGCTGCTGTCACTATTGGTGATATAACAGCTCCTTGAATAAAAATAGGAGGACAAGAGGAGATAACCAAGACAACACAATAGGAATAAAACATCAGGGTCCAAGTCGGAAGAGGAAAGAAGGAAGGAAGGAAAACACTCAACTCCATTCCTTAAAAAGAAGGAAACACTCAACACTGAATTAGGATGGTGTCAGCTGAGCTAAGTAGGATCAGATATACAATGCACAAGAGAACCTTCCTGCTGTGTGAAAGAGCAGATGCCAGAGATACCTGACACCGCGATGCACTTGCTTTTTGTTCACAGACTTCCTACATGTGTCCCACGAGAAAAAAAGGCACAGAGATATCTTCTGAATATTCTCAAAGTAGCAGGAGATGGGCTGTGCTGCTTAGCTAGCTGTGCTGGTTGGATTATACTGAAAGTTCCTCACAGGTACCAGTTTAAAATTGCCTCCTCTCTCCAGCTGGTATGTTTGCCACTGTGAAAATAGGAAGTGAGGGAAATCTTGGAGATTAACTGTTGCCCAATATTAGTAATAATCTAAGTGAAACTGTACAAATAACAAAGTCTAATCTGCTGAAAGTACTCGATAGGCAAGTAATGGATGCATTTAAGAACTGTAATTAAACTTACTTTGAGAGAAGTACATTTGCAACTCTTTTGGAGACCAGAAGATCTCTCCATATACCTTTGCTATGATTTTATGGTTTGCCTGTTATGAACACAATTATTTTCTAGTCGATATCTTGGTTATGGCATGAGGCTTCAGACAGGGTAAGGACCCTGCTCCCCTGGGCACTGCCCAGCTGCTCCAGAAACAATTACAGCTGAAACTCACAAATAAATTCAGTGAAACTGTACAGTGGCTCACCATACTATGCTTAGTTCAAATCAAGGTATCAAGAGCTAACAGATCCTAAAGGAAGCCATTAGCCAGCAGATGCCCATTGTCCCCAAAGATAACAACAACCACGTTAATGCCAAGAGCGATGAGACAAAATCTTTTAAGCTCAATGGATTGGGCACAGCAGCCTATTTGGTTCACGAGGTCTTTCCCCAAGGCTCCCAGCTGCAGAGTATGCAAGGGGAAAATACATGATGTGAGGCACATCCCTAGCTGCAGTCTCAAGGGCTGAGCTGTGCCTGGGCAGGAGATGGATGTAGCTTCAACATGATTTTTGTGGAAATGAAGGAGAGGGCTTCTGGGGCACAGAGGCTCCTGCAGGGTGCCTGCCAGGGACAGACTTTGTTAGTGCTCAACCCTGGCCAAGGAAACAGAAAGGACTCCTGTAAATAAGGAAATTTCACTAGCAAGTAGTTGCCTTGTGTCACCAGTTTCTCACTGTGAAGAAAACAGTCCCATCAGAGTCAGAACACTGTTAACCACTCAGGCTGGCGAGGCAGAATCATGCGGGCTCATTCTCTCATAGCTGACAAAAGCATTTAGAAAAAAAACTCACAAGAATTCAAAACATTTCTTAAACTTCAACACTGGTTTTAACCTACCCCGGTAGGGAGAGACAGACATACCTTATTCATGGCAAGCTCTTATTCAAGATGTTCTTTTGAGGCTGGAGAGTACTTTTATTTAGCTTGTCTCCCAGGAGACTTTCCACGGTCCCTTTCCTGGGCTCCAAGGTGATGAAAGAGAGGAAGCCCCAAACTGTATGTCTTGACTGTCTGGGAACAAGAAATGCCACATTCTTATGAGCAGTCTTGAATTCATAGGCTTAAGAAAGTCATATATGAACATCTTAACAGTCATTTAACTAAAGTGAAGCACTAAACTTCTTGGCATTCCCATCATTAATACTGCTACCTTCGTCAGTTTGCTTCTAAGTCTCAAAACAACTTTATGAACTTTCTTTTCAGAAAGAAAAAAATCTCAAACACTTTTTGTCACTTCCTCTATAGAGCCTTGAAAACCAAAACTTTTGGCTCACTCACCCAAATTTACTACATAAGTTTTATTTTTATACTGACCGTAACAAACACAGGTAGCTTGAACCATTTTCTGCCCACAAAAGCACAACATGCATCACAAGATTGCAAAAGAGAAACTACAAAACCTATGAGTTTTTCCTCTTTTTACTGCATTGCCTTTATTCTCAGCCAAATACTAGCACACTCTTTGCATCAGAATAGACTGGATGACTATTTACTTGTTCTCAAACATCACCCTGTTTCCCAGTATTGAAAGAACAGAAGGTATCGCAAGCTTTGTGCAGCAGTTTCATGACAACTTTGCTAGAATGCCTGAAACTCAAATTTCTATTTGTGTTTGAAGTCCATGTGTATTTGCATGGGAGTTTAAGCATATTGGCTTTGTTTAGTTCAAGGTAAATTGCATCAGTTTCTCACTGTCCGGAGCACTAAACCAGTCCATTGATGTAAAGCAAAAAACCCCCTTCACCTGTGAAGACTACAAGGCAGCAAGAAGAGATTCTCCCAGAAAAAGTGTAAGAGTTCAGTTCTCTTAATCTCTCTGCCAAATCTGTAGTTGAAAATAACTATGGACTGTGTTACTATGTTTGGTTATAAACAGATTGTGCAGAAGTATGGGGTATGAATTAAGTAAATCACAAGACCCAGCAGGAGTACCTAGAAAAGACATTTGTCTTATTACCAGATATAATTGTGTTATTTGGGAATTCCTTTTCTGAATGCTTGATCTTCTTTGAACAGGTGATGCAATTCAAATGTGCTGTCTTTGATCTAAATGGATTATGCATTTGCAATACCTACCTTGGAGATAATGAAAGAAAGAATACACTTCTGTGTTAAGACGTAAGTAAGGAATTGTCCTGTATTTTTCCACATCCCTTACACTTCTTTGTCCCTTGCCTGTTTACAGCCTGTGTGGATAACTTAGGCATCCCTTGTGTCAGGTCTTAGGGGCATAAGCAAGATTGTTGATGGAAATGAAGCAGCGATGGTACCACTCTTCACTTTCCTTTCTGTCTCAGCAGAGAGTTCTCAGGCCCCCATGGAGCCTCTTATTCCTGTATGCAGGAGTATGAGAAGAGGGAAGATATGCAGTTATTTTTTGACCTAATTGTGTTGTCATTCTCCACTGACTACCTAGCTGACAAGAGTGGTCAGCATGGATCATGTTAGCTGATATTATGAGTCAGGGTGTTGGATACCGTTGGAAGTTGTGTTGATGAATATTTCCTTGCCATCTATTCCTACAGGGCTCATCCTTATCACATAGTTACAACAATGCCATTTTCAACTTTCTGTTGCACCTGACAGTCAGAATGGCAACTGTTTTCAAAAACAGCAGACCCTCCACAATATCCGTCATGAAAGGTGCTCTTCCAAACATTTGAGAAATTGATATGAAAGTATAGATAATGTACTGACATAGATTGTATCTTAGGCAGACTCCATACCAAGTTACTTCCTGAGATTTATTTTCTATTTGTCGGAACATTAATAATTTAGAACTCTTTCTGGAATAATTCTTTTCTCAGGACAATGCCACCCATCCCCAATTAGTTAGTGAGATTATTACTACCTGGGTTACTAAAAGGCTCTTCATTTAGATGCAAAACCATAAGCTTTTATGTTTTTAGAAGATTTTAAATGCTTTTAATATATGGTGGGATAAAGGGGGTAGCACACTATCCCTTGAATTACATGGTCCAAGATACACAAACCTCAGACAATTAAGAAGAGAATAAATGATGCTGTCTGTGGCATGGTGGGTTGAGTAGCATTTGCTTAGGATGACCAGTGTCATTATAAGTGGATACAAAATTATTACAGATCTCTGTAAAGAGAGATGACTGACATTTTTAAATACTCATTTACAAAGTAGTAAATGTAAAGAAGCAGATAATTAAATTTAAAGGGCATTTTCCAACCATAACATTAAAAATGTTAAGAGGTTAAATATTAACCTGACTGTAAATCGCTTCATTATGCCTTTCTACAAACAAGAGTGTATGCATTTTAACCATTCAGTGTCATTCAGTGCATCAGCCATTCAATGTGATTGCATTGCATATCACAGACTAAAAGATTCCAAATTAACTCATTTAAAATGTGAAAAAGAATTTAATCCTACTTTACATATAGTTTTATACCCTCTCCCCCCTAAAAAAAAGATACACTTCCGACACTTTATGAAAGACATTCAGAAGTTCATTTGTATAGAGGGCGTTGATGTTACGGAGAACATGTTTATAGCCTTCAAATGGACTGAGTTCAAAACTGAACCTCATTTTCACTCAGAAACAAGAGAAAACATCATTTCAGTGATGTTGCCTATAGCCTGGAAGGGCACGACCAACCCTCAGAGGCTTTTCTTGCTTTATCACTGGATATGCAGCAGGGAGCAATCTATACTTTTGCGTATGATACTACAGAAAGTCCTGATATGAAAAAGTCTGAGAGTTGCTGTCTGGACATCATTCCAGCTCAACCCAAGGAGCCTGCTTAGAGATGGAAAGTCTCTTGCCTGCACTTTGACAAGCCCAATCTAAGATGACAGCATCTGGATTGGCATTGCACAGCTGTTTTCTTTCTCACTGCCGATTTCTTTCTGTGGTCTTTGTAAAGTAAGAAAGAAAAAATAACCCACTGAGAAGCAGTTATACTGAAGTATGTTAAGCCTGTTATATCATGAGCAGAAAAAAAAGGGACAAGGAGACAATTTTTCTCTCTTTTTTTTTTTTCCTCCAAACCTTTCCTTTCAGATGTCTCTTTGAAGTCACAAGCTTATAATGTGAGTGACTGAGAGCAAAGAGCTGTGAAATGTGCCTTTGAGCCATAGACTTCTCAAAGAGTATCACAAGGCATATATGACTGAGGTACATGACATCTGCGAATCAGCATGGCATTACTGAGGCTTTGTTCAGCCTCAAACTCTGGGAGCTGCAGAGAACCAAAAGCTTCAGCAATGGAAAATAATTTCTCCCATCATGATTCTACCTTCCCACGTGGGAGGTCTCACTGCTACTGGGTGCAGTGACTGTGTTGGTGTAATTGGTTTATGAAGAAATAATTGAAGATACATGTACATTCTATATAGAATATAATTATTTATTGTATGTGCATACATTAGGTATAGTTACCATTTTCTGTTCCGCTCAGCCCTGTTATTGCTCTGCTAGTACTAGATACTTTCACATTGTTAAAAATACACTGCCACTTCTCTGCTGTCCCTTCAAACTACCCTCACAATACACTACTCTTCACTAAAACCAGTTCCTGCTCAGATGGATCTGCTACACTTCATAATCAAACACACAGATCTACAGAACACCCCAGTCCTGACTGGTTACATCTCCTGATTCTCCACTCACAGGTCTTCTGCATTTCTCATCCAAAACAATTTTCATTACTTCTCTTACATAAAGGATATTATATAAAGGATACTCTGCCCCACTGATAATTCTCAAACAGGGAGCAAAACTGACTCTCATGATTTTGGAACAATCAGTACTGACATATCAGTTTCTTACAAACTTCAGAGAAATGCTGATGAAGGTTAGGAGTATTTCTGGAAGTTGTCTGGTAGAGCAGCCTCACCCAATATTCATCTCGAGTGTGAGGGCAGCACCGTAATGTGTCATTACAGCATTGCTTCCTTCTAGCCCTGGTAGGAGGTTTGTATGAGACTGCATGAATCTTTTCTGCCTTTTTGCAGTACAAAGTGCTCAGAGAAATGGGAGCTGAGCACTGCTGGCAAATGGGGGTAACAGTTAGACCAGAAGATGAGAAAAACAATACAGTGTAACCTAAGGAAAATGATAGCCAGAAGACTGATCTGAACAGCAGAGAGGTGGAGAACAAGATGAGAAAGACCAGAGAGGCTGAAGGCTAATGAGGTGCTGCACTAGGGAACAAGGAAAAATGAAAAGGGAATGAACAAGAGGAGTGGTGTGGGTCTCTCCCAGACCCACAGGTTACAGATCAGATCCTGTTTCTCCCTAAAGCAGAGCCACTGCAAAGATGCAGAGGCAGCACTTAGTAATACAACCAGGAGTGGAGAAAAAAAGATACCAAGACAACTCAAATTCCCAGGACATGACTTCATGGATAGCCATGGCTGTTCCACGGTGGTGAGCTGTGCCTCTGCCAGTTTAGTTGAGACAGCAGGGATGTGGTGTGCTGGTCACCAGGTTCCAGGGGTCTCCAGAGTTTGGTCACAGTTTCCCTTCATTGCTTACTTTATGTAATATCTTTCCATTGAATTTTTGCACGATTTGCATTCCCCAGGGATCACAGGCAGAAATACAGAAACCCTATGAGAAATGCCAGCATTACCTGGAGATAAACATCCAAATCCTGCTTGAATATCTGAATCTCATACCTTTTGGAGGCAGACCCATCATGGAATTGATTGCTAATGGTCCTAGACCCAAGGTTGTGGCTTTGCTGAAGAACTGAGCAAGAAAAGGATGATAGGGCAAAAGGGAAATAAGTTCATGTCCACAACATAAATAATAGCACAGGAAACAGCAAAAGCAATCTACAGGAGGAAAAAAATATCTCTTTAGGAAAATTGAATACACTGGAATTCCTAATTAGGGAAAGAAGGGAAACTTTAAAAAAAAAAAACATTTCTAGTCTCTTCTCCGAAGAGGTTATGGAGGCCAAGTCTCAGTGAATGGCAGCAGGATTTAGGAAATTAAATGTTTGAATGATTATTGGAGGTGCAATTTCAGATCTTCAAGTCACTTCAGTGCTTCGACAATACTGCTCGGTGTACAAGATGTGAAGGAATGCTAGCCCATGGGCTGGCATGGGATAATACAGAAAGGTACTCAAACTAGGCTCAATGAGGAATTTCTACTGAAAACGGGCACTAAGGGATGGCAATTAATGATAAAGCTTTTTTGAACTGCATGAAAATATTTGTAAATAATTTTCCTATTGTTTCAAATGTTCCACTGTTTCAAAGAAACAGTTCAAAACAAAATGAAAATTGGCCTGGTTCAACAGATAGAATTGAAGGGGTTTTATTTAGGAGGTTTTGCTTGTGTGTTTGTTTATTTTGTGTCTTTTCTGCTGGGGAGAAGGGAGGTGAAGCGTAAAAAAGGGCACCAGTGCTTAAACAAATTTTAAAAAATATTAATTTTGTTGTTATTCCATTCTAACAGAAAAGACAAAAAAATATTTCATTGAAAAATAGGAAATGTCAGGAGAACTGCAAACCATATAAATTTTCTTTTCATCCGTTTGTTGTAGAATTCATTCATATTTTTCAAAGAGCCCAGGTAAATGCTCTTTGTTTCTCTTGAAGTCACTCTTTCTTGCTTTCTCCTCATTAACTTACTTTCTTTTTCATTCACACCTCAGTCTTGTCCCCATTTTCTTCCTCTTGCTTTCAACCCATTTATTTTCTCTTTTCTCTTGCCCCACACTTCCTGATATGTCTTTCTTTAGGTATGTACTGGTGCCCATCAAATAGGTTTGTGCTGCGTGGAGGCACGTTGCAGTGCAGCAATCGCTGCTGAGTGATTCTGCTGCTGTTGCATGGCACAGTGGGAGGGATTTTATCTCAGACATGACACCCCAGAGGCTCAGCAGTTTGATGGAGGAGATTGACTCCTAAGTACATTACTAGATATTATTCCTTTCTAGATAGTATTTCACTTCCCATAAGTTTACTTTACCATCAAGTCCCAATTTAAAGATTTGTTAAGTAAAGATGGAATTAGATTGAGAGAACTGGACCATGTAGGTGACACTGCAGAAGATGAGGGTAAAGTAAAAGCTCAGGAAACAAAACATCTTAGTAGTCTTTTCCTCCTCGGACCTGTTTGCTGTGGAAAGGTGGTCTGAGATGAGGAAGCAGAAATGGCAAACCTGCAGACAATAACAGCTAAGCCTACCAAAGCAAGGGAGTGGGTAATTCACAACATAATTATGGAATTTCAGGACATTAATGAAGGCAATCTGAGATTCTTAATACCAGAAATGGGAGAGCAACTGACTTCATGCAAGTCAAGTCATTCTAGCAACAGTCTAGGTGAAGCTGACGTGCTGCTTCTGCCATGAAAGAGGTTCCCATGCAGTAAACCATAATGGCACAGTCTCTAGAAGTCTGAATTTGAAAATCAACCTATTTGTCTCAAAAGCCGTTCTCCTTTTTTTTTTTCTTTTTTTTTAACTCATCTTTGAATTAGAATGAAACGTGCAAGGGCCATCAGGTATATTCATCACCATCACCCTGTGGAAGCCCTGTATCTCATAGACTTCATTGCTAAAGTGACAAGATCAGTTTCCAAATCCCATGTGGGATAACAGTATTTTCTCTACACAGCTGTGTCCAAGCAGTTCCTGTGACGGGGGCATAAGGTTTTGTGTTTAGTAATCATAGCAAACTGTCTCCCATGAGGGAGAAGCTCAGCTGAAGCATTGCACCTAGGGACAGTATTCTGTGTAGCCTTTTCATGCCTCACAGGGCAGATCTATGCATACAATAATTGCCTGCTCTTCTCTGTCCTGTGTTAGTTAATGCCTCTCAGGCTTTTAATAGTTTTGATTTCAAATAATCCCATTTAACACTTTTCAAACCTTGTATTTCAAATGTTCCCATTATTTTCTTTTTGCAAACATGCAAGAGAGGTCAAAGTTTGTGAACAACCTTTGCAATGTCTCTTTAAAAATCAAAATGGGCAGAGAGCTTGAGAATATTTGCTTATGCATTTTAGTCTTCCTGGCACAGTGATGCTGAATATATTTTTAACAGAAGGTCAGAGATAAGTCCACCAGTTTCCTGTTATTAACTTAACCTTGTTAAACATTATTGTTTAACATAGGATAAGGGCTTCTCTTAATGCCATGGTGAATTATTCATATGCAAAGCTAAGGTATTTTGCCTTGTTAAGTGTAACTCCAGTGTGGTGAGACCTGTATCTGAAGCCATGCATCAGAGCCAGAATTAGACACAGATTTCTTAAACCTGTACTGGAGTAAAAATGCAATCAGTCTGCAACTACAGTATATGTAATTAAAGTAGGTAGCAGTCATTTAGTGAAACATAACACAGTCAGAGACTTAAAGAGCCTACAATAATGTGGTAACTGTGAATATAAGTGCTGCAGAAAAACTGCTAAATAAATATTTTCTTCCTTTGACAAGGAATATGTAATCTTTGAGGTTCTCTGTCCGCAAAAGGGCAGATGATCATGCAGGCTCACAGTAAATATTCATAGCTGTGATCAACATGTTTATAATTAGCTGTAACAAACACTTCATTTGAGAATTTAAAACATTTTACAAACATTTTGTTAAGTATTGTTAGCACCTTTCCATCTCTAATAAACAGACTTCTCTCAGACTGCAGAATGGGCTTGGAAATATGGATTCTTATTTGGGAATTTAGGTACCACTCCTTTCTGGTAAGGTTAAGAGCTAATTAGGTTCTTTCACTATTTCACTATCACTGCCTTAAATGCAGTTTGCATAAATACAAGCATAAAAAAAGATTTAGCTGCCCTCTCAGAAACAAGTTTGAACTTGAATTCAATATATGCTTAAATTCTTGCAAAGAATTTAAGCTAACCCCTTTTATATCTGAGTCAGCTTTCTTCTCTGTGCTTCTAATCTACATCTTAGGTAAGTTGTTAAGTAAGATGGAAGGTGTGTAAAAATCCCCAAGATGAATGGACACAGAAGCAGAACGGACTAGATTTTCAAGCTCTTGAGGGCTTCATGTAAGAGTGACCATGATGGACTTACAAGAATTTTAAAAACATTTGCTGAGTGAAGAAACGGGGTACTTTCCAAAGCAGGTTTGAGGATCATCTAGAGGTATCACAAGTGAGTCTGCTAGTTCATAAGTGAGCAAATAAGAAAATCACTGATAAAAGCAATGTACTAACATCATTTCCAACCAAGGGAAAAGGAAAGATTTTCTTTAAATTCAGTAAGACTCCCTTTGGGTGCTTAGTATGTTAATATTTCTGTCAGAGACACTACTGAAGGCTGCAAAATCTCTGGGGAACAGTGAGAGTCTCCATGGGTTTATTCAGGGTCCCAAAGGGACCTCCATGTCTTGGAGGGATTTGCAGAGATACACTGAAATATCACAGCATCTTTGGTGGACTCACTGGCAGGTTGAGGGGGTTAATCAACGGTTATTTGAGAGACCCCCCCTGTACTGTATCATAGTTCTTTGTTATTTCATCACCAATATTGCTTCAGGCTTTGGCAGAAAAAAATAATTTAAACCAGGAAAAAACAGAAAGAGTGTGGGTTTGGGGTTTTGTTTGTTTGATTTTTGGGGGTTTTGATTTGGGTTTTTTTTAGATCTACCTGTACATGTTTTAAATAAGAAATGCATTTCTGTTATGCATTAACTCCAGGTATTCAGAACAAATTGTGAGCTGGTTTCAGTCAGCCTTCTGAACCCTATCCTCTTTCCCTAGCTTTGCCACTTGTCACCCAGGGACTTTGAGTAGCTCTTATAAGGTTTTTCTATTTAATAGCACAGGCATGATAGCTGATACAAGGATAATGAAGTAACTGTGCCTCCAATTCATGCTGGGCTGCAGAGGGAGTTCTTACCTATCACAGCACTGTTCCTTCAGAGAATATATCCTGGAATCTAATGATTTTCAATTCGATCTTAACAGAAGCTTAAATAACTCTTCTGCTGAGGGAACCTTTCTCAGGGCTGAGGACAAGTATAATTTTAGGCTAACTTCTGGTATGAGTATTTTATCTAAAGTGCTTGAAGAAGACAGTTAAAGTCAGATAAAACTTTGGGGTTGACTGGTGTGAGGAGCTTCAGTCAACTTCCAGCAACAGTGGTGCAGCACAAGGAGGGAAAACTGACATCTGTCACTTTGATCTCCCTTTTCTAGCTAGCCTATAACTTCTGCAAGCAGAAATCAGCATAGGTCCACTGATGAAATGTGTGTGTGGCATGAGCTAGTCCCTTTTGATGACACCAGCCACTCTTCTGAGCCATTTATGACCTACTCTGAAACAACACTTTGGGTTGGATCATGCCTAAAGCGACAACTAAGTAATACTATTGCAGTGGGTATACTCAAGCCTGAGCGTGTGTGTCTGTGCAGTGGCTACCCCAGTCTAATTATACCTGAGTATTCAAACTGTTTGCTACAAGAATATCTAACTGTAATGGTTTCAGAATTTCATCAAATTATATACCTGCTCCTTAATTACAATAAAATGTAAATTTTAATAAAATATGGGGATCCTCCACCTGAGAGATACTTAAGTTGCACCTAAATCTTCAGCATATATCGAAGCCATCCTACTGCTGGAAATGACTGCTTTATGTGGTAGCTACCTTTTTGTGCCTCTAGATGGAGATCCTATCCATTTAACTCAACCCTCTAGAGAGAACTGTGGGATGCTTCAGTAAGAGCTCCATTCTGCCTTTATACTCCATAGACCAAATATTACTTTGTTCTCTGATTACTGGATTACAAAATTCTTTTGATCTTAGTAACTAGATTTCCAGACCCCACACACACACACTTCACAGCCTACCTGAAAAAGGAAAAAAAAATGCTATTCTATCCCAGCTTTCCACAGCGAAAGTGTCCTGAACTATTTACTTTGCCTGAAAGGTAGTGGTGAAACAGTTTGCCTTTTCAATTGCCATTCTGCAAATGCCCTCCAACGTGTAAGCACCTCTGACTAGCTGAGGTGCACAGTATTGCAGGTAGGACTCAGAAGGAATCATATGGACCTTTGTATTTGGTCACTTTTACAATACGGGCAACCATATCATATGGTCCCACCAGAGTGCAGAGAAAAGCCTTGCCATAACTTCACCAAGAGGCTGGGCTATTTGCTCACTGGTTTGGGACCAAGGGTTCTTTATATACAATCCTAGCAAGAATAAGGAGGCACACAAGTGAAGTTATCTCCTCTAGTCCAGGAGGTAAAAAACCCTTTTTGTAGCTCAAAACCAGTTAGATAAAACCATGCCTATTAAGCATATTTTTCAGGTTTGCCCAATGCATTAAAATGCAGAATTTAACTTGGAATGATGTCAGTTGCCCAAAGACGAAATGCAAATTCTCTCTTGATTACACAGGTCCTGAAAAACAAAGACCTATCTGCAGCTAAAACTATACTTACAGAAAGAGAATAGATTAAGTGTCCTAATACCAGTGGTTAACTATCAGCATAACAGCAACAGTAATAACAGTATCAATATAGTAGAAATACATAATTATCCAGACCTTTGAGGAAAAACTGCTTCTTTTTGGTTATTTCCCAAAACTTTTCCTTGTGTGATTTTGTATCAGAAATAGTGTGGCCAGCAGGAGTAGGGAAGTGATCATCCCCCTGTACTCGGCACTGGTGAGGCCACACCTCAAATACTGTGTTCAGTTTTGGGCCCCTCACTACAAGAAGGACATTGAGGTGCTGGAGCGTGTCCAGAGAAGAACAACGAAGCTGGTGAGGGGTCTGGAGCACAAGTCTTATGAGGAGCAGCTGAGGGAACTGGGGTTGTTTAGCCTGGAGAAAAGGAGGCTGAGGGGAGGCCTTATTGCTCTCTGCAGCTACTGGAAAGAAGGTTGTAGCGAGGTGGGTGTCAGTCTCTTCTCCCAACTAACAAGTGATAAGAAGAGAGGAAATGGCCTCAAGTTGCGCCAGGGGAGGTTTAGATTGGATATTAGGAAAAATTTCTTCACTGAAAGGGTTGTCAGAGGTTGGAACAGGCTGCCCAGGGAGGTGGTTGAGTCACCATCCCTGGAGGTATTTAGAAGACGTGTAGGTGTGGCACTTAGGGACATGGTTTAGTGATGGACTTGGCAGCATTAGGTTTACAGTTGGACTCCATGATCTTAAAGGTCTTTTCCAACCTAAACGATTCTGATTCTATGATTTTGAATACAAACCAGTTGGGCTCATGGCACTGTATTTAACAGTTTTAGACTATTAGACCAGCAGTGAGCAACATCTAGCTGTAGAAATCCTCAGACCCTAACAATAGCACTGAAGCAGCAATGCTGATGCCAGCAGTGTCACCTACTCATGTACAGCTCCCTACTGCTTTTGGGGGAGTATTTTTATTTTTGCTTTATTTCAATTGTTGTTAGTGGCAGAGTTAGTCTGCTTTTGTTAATGCTCTATGACTCTGATCTACTTGTTTTTTCAAGATATGTGCAGAAATTGTTTATTTTGCCCTTAGGTACCCTTCTTGATGAGATGGGGAAAAGTAAATCCAGACAGGCCCACAGAATAACTTTTTTTGTAGGACATGTGTTGATTTAGAAAAACAAACATGCATGAAAATGAGAAGAATGGACCACACCGAGGCAGTAACACTTTGCAAAGATGTTTCTAGTTTCAATGGATTGCAGAAGGTAACCCATGTGGTGAAGATTTTAGTCTTCTGATACTAGGGAATTTTCTGAAATGTATTTTTTACCAAAAGCCCAGACTAGATCTATAATCTCTCTGAAGTCTGCAATAAATTCTGACTAACGTGCCTAGTGTATTTGTCATGGGCTTAGGGGTTTTGTTTTTCTCTTTTTTTTCACACTGTGGCTTTAAATGGTGCTAGGAAGGAATTTCAAATCAAAACCAGTGCAGTTCAGGATTAAAATCTGTTAAAAAAAGATTATTAATTGCTAGAGCAAAAATCAAATCCATTTTACATAGGTTTGGACTGGAGAGGAACTGGATCAAAGAGGAGAAGTTAAAAAAATATTTTATTTTTATTTGAGAGTTGAATGCTGAAAAGTGCTCAGAGTAGCAATGCACACAGGTTCCTGGGTAATCCCATTTAAATCACAATTATAACTTTCAGGTACAGATCGTTTATTTCCTTTTTCATGTCTTGACCCTTATATGGTTTCAGAGGATTCAAAGAAGCCATTAAATCCTTTCATATTTAACTTGGCAATATGCACAATACAGGGGAAGGATTTGTCTAACAAACTTTGACAGGCATGGCATATCAGCCATTTTTTTTAAATACACACAACATTTACATAGTCTGTTTTGTGACAGATGTTAGAGATATATTCTAAATTTAAAATTACAATGATTGCTACAAGATTCATCTGCACCAAAGGGGTGGGATCTTGTCAGGGCAAGTGGAAAGCACAGTCAGCAGGATGTAATACCTAAGTACCTCCTGCGTGAGGATCATGATCCTAAGGGTCACATGCAGTCCTTGTCCCTTCTCCTTGCCCTCCCACTTCTGCAGGCCTCCTCCTCAGGGTCTGCAGTGGAGTAGGATGAATAGCCTCAATGGCATCATTTTCTTCCTCACACTCACCGTGGTTCCTTTTTACAATGAACCAGCTTACAGAATTCACCCACCAGACCTCTGGTTTGCTGTTCCCAGTGACTGCCAGGGAGGTAAATGAAGGAAAGCGAAGCAGACTGTGGCTGCCAGCATGCTCTGTGAAGGTTTACTCCATCCTGTGACAGCCTGGACAATGTTTCTCCTTGCAAGTGGCAATGGGGGTCCAGGGCAACCCACCCGTGCCCTGCTTCTGCCTGTCTACTACTCACTGCAGAAAGACCTGGAATCACACCAGGCCAAAAGTGCAAGTACCATGTGGCCCACCAAATCCCCCAGTTGTGCCCCAAACCCTTGTCTAGTGAAAAGAAGGGAAGGGAATGATTTTCAGCACTATGAAATAATTCTTTAGAGGGGAGAAACTACTGCACTGAAAATGTTTCCCGACTACATATCAAATATCCAGCAATGAATTATTTTTTATGTGGATTTCTTAGCTTTGGACATTCTCCATGCAGTGATTATGGTGTTTACATTCCACAAAGTCACATATATTTTAAAATATATTCCAGAAAATTAACTTGGTTGGTTTTCAGGTCACAAGAGAAATTTCTTGCCTTTTCTGGGTATTCTCTGTTTAGCAAGAATGCACTTAGCATACAAGGATAAATTATGGTAGCCCACGGGAGTCAGTGCCATATTGTGCAACTTACACAAACACCCATGGGCTTGCGGAGGAGAGATCTGTTTGTTCAAGAATAAGATCTGGTACTTCTCATAACAGGAGGTCATATTACCTTAAAATGCCTCTGCCCCGTAGGTCTGCCTGATGAAAAACATCTGTTCCTGTAACGACTACCTCTCCAGGAGGAGAGATGGGCTCAGTGGCATGACAAAAACAAAAGCAGTCTACAGGCAGTCCTGTGCCAAGGGAGCAAGTGGCCACAATAAGAAACAGAAACCTCACTACGGGACTGATTTAAACCCTGCTGGAGCCAACAGGGAAGAGTCCAGCAGATTTCAGGGAGTCCTGGATTAGGAAGCATGCATACCCCTGTCTCTGCTGATAAAATGGTAGTACTATCAGCAGCTATGATATATGTCATTTGAAATCAAATGTTTCTCCAGCCCTGTACCTTCTTGAAAACACATACAGCAAAACCTGGTTCTCTTTACAATCAGATTGATGCAAGCAAAGGAAGATTTTACCTGAGTAGTGATAGCAGGTATGTTTCTCCACACTTAAGGAAGCCGTAACGGCCAATGCAATTTGCAGTCCAGAACTACCAGCCTTCTCCTGGCAGGAAAGTTTTGTGCAAAGACAGATCACTGGGAAAGGGACTCCTCTGCTTTTCTTCCATTCAAAAGAACACAGTGAAATCCTCTTCCAAACAAGTAAAATCAGCTTTTAGCTCTCATCCAGCTCCTTGCACTGGAGATAATAAAATCAAGGAAATCTATACTCAATTACCAATATTTCCACTGGAATTGCATAAAAAAAAAACCTTAGGAAAAGACTTAGGAACAAAGTTAGCTGGGAGATGGCATTTTGAATCACAACAAGTTTTAAGGCTTTTAAATGAATTCTAGTTCTTCAGTGTAATGAAAACAAAACCTCTGAACATTTTGTCATCATTAAATTGTAGAGAAACACTTGTTTTCTTATCATAAACCACATTTTTTTCAGCGCTGATCCTCTCTCATTCTCTTCCTTTCTTGCTCCCCCTCTCACTCTCTGTCACCAGAGGTAGCTGCAGAGCCCTGGATCACAAACTCCTTTCAGCTGAAGTTTTTTTGAAATCAATAGATCTCTGTGAGTTACTTTGTCTTTTCATCAAAAATGCATTCTGTCAAAAATGTTCATAAACAACTCTGCTTGGGAGAAGTTCTTAGCTTGTCCCAAAAAACTGATACCTTACACATCTAACTGGATAGCCAGCTGCTCAGCTGTGAGGCTTTGGGTGAAAAGCACACAGTGAATTGCTGAAATGACAGTCCTATACATTAAAGATGTCTGGGCTATTCTCCTGTCTATTTTTTGCCCAGAGTATAAATACGGTTATATTCCACTCAGCCTATTCCTACTGTACAAAGCACATACTTAATTAAAGCATTCCTCCTCACAGTTTTGTTGTCTTGAACCAGATCCCAAGGATTTTAGGCATGTACCTGTGAATAGATATTAGGAAAAAAATGTCTGCCTAACCTTATGTTCCTCTATTTAACCATGTGTTCTCTTCAACATGGAATCGGCAAAAAAATCTTAGCTGTTTTTAAAAGCAAAGGCAAATACATGAGCCCCACCTTCTGCCAGTTGTATTTCTTTATGTATAAATTACAAGATTACAAAGTTGCCTTAGACAGAAAAGCTTTACCCTGGTGTATAGCATTTTGACTTTTCCACAGAGACAGACTTGCTTATTTTTCTTAGAGGTCAGAGGGGTTTTGCTGTTGTGCTGACATTTTGCATCATCTTCTTCCTTTTGCATCTGAAAGAAAATATGCAGTGCTGAAATGACAGTGAAAGTGCATTGCTCCATTTAAGTGACGTGGATTGTATATGTCTGTGCATCAGCAGGTTAGTCACAGAGGCCAGAGGAGGATTCCTTAGTCTCTTACGTATAGAGGAGCCAAACATAATGGAATTTTCTGTCTTCCTTTGATTGCGCCATGACTTTTAGAAGCTCTGTCTTAAAGAAGTGATGCCTTATGCATGGGGAAAAAAGGAGACTATTCCAATTAGAAACAACCTAACTTCTTTGTCACATCTGGCCTTCACGCCTCAATAATCTCTTGAGCACAGCTCATAAATAATGAGCACTCGGAGACTGGTTGTACAATTCCACTGCATGCTATTGAATTCCAGGGGATGCACAAAAGGATAGTATATAACCTGAAGGCAAAAGCATGTGCTGTTTTCTTGGTCTTCTATCAAATGTATATTGCTAGTAGTTTAATTACTATTTATTGAGTACTGCTGCTAGGCTACACAGGGCACAAAAAGAATTGCTGTGTATAAACAGAACTTATTTTTATCTGTTTCTTTTTTTATTACCCTGCTATCCATTTCAGACCTCTGTAGCTGTATGTGATACAGATTAAAAATATTGTGATTTGAAAGAAATGAGAAAAGTACAAGCAAGCAAGCATCAAGAGATAACCTCATCATGTTAAAAAAAACAACCAAACAACAAACATTTTTCCAGGTACAAATAATGAAAAGGATGTAAAAAATACCTTTAATCTCACTGAAGTGGAAAAAATAAAAATAAAAATTGTACACATCTAACTAGATAGCCAGATGCTCAACTGAGGTGAGTTTACTAATTCTATTGACTTCAACAGACCTACCCTTTTTTTGTTTATTGGCCAACTAATAACTTTAGTTTGGTTCAGTGCCAAAATCTGCCAAAATCTTTGCAAGTGTTGACAAAAAAAGTAGCTGCAGTGTAAGAAAATTAGAGGGACACATCACAAAAACTTGTTCCATAAACCTCTCAGAAGCATACCCAGGTGGAACATGAAGGAAAGATGGAAACGTAAGTCACCTTTGTGTGATCTGGCTCCTGGTAAACCACATCTTCACCTCAGGTTATAAGAATGGCATACTCTAAGGACCGCATTCTTTTATTTGCAATAGGGTTTGAAATGAGCAAAGTGAACTATTTTGTCAGTAAGAAAGGAATCAATATGCAGATCCAGTTCCAAAATTTTCAAGTCAATATTATTTTTATAACAGGACAGAGAGAAAAATGCATCTGAGAACTTGAAAATCTAGATCTGGATTCCTTGTTGTGTCTTTGTCACACATTTAGAGATATCCTATTGGTACGTTATTCCTAAGGGGAAATTATATGTTGTAAGGTGTTTTCATTATTCAAAGCTGACTGGTCCTTCTGCACATATCTTCTACCTTTAAATTCTTTCCAAGTAGTTTTTCTGGGATCCATTTCCTAAAGGCTAAGGGACTCATTTCATGATGGTGTCTGTTTTGTTTTCTTTCCTCTGCAGGCTTAAGTGATAACTGGATATCTTGTTAGCGGAACAGAAATGAATAACTCAACGTACATAAACTCTTCCACTGAAAATGTGATGGCTTTGGAAAGCCCCTATAAAACTGTTGAGGTAGTCTTCATTGTCCTTGTAGCAGGGTCTCTCAGTCTAGTCACCATAATTGGGAACATCCTGGTCATGGTGTCAATCAAAGTCAACAGGCACCTACAGACTGTCAACAACTACTTCCTGTTCAGCTTGGCCTGCGCTGACTTGATCATCGGCATCTTTTCAATGAACCTATACACCCTCTACACTGTGATAGGCTACTGGCCCTTAGGGCCTGTGGTGTGCGACCTCTGGCTGGCTCTTGACTATGTAGTCAGCAATGCCTCTGTAATGAACCTCCTCATTATCAGCTTTGACAGATACTTTTGTGTCACCAAGCCTCTGACGTATCCTGTAAAGCGGACCACTAAGATGGCAGGCATGATGATCGCAGCGGCGTGGGTGCTGTCCTTCATCCTGTGGGCCCCTGCAATTCTCTTCTGGCAGTTCATTGTGGGAGGAAGGACTGTCCCAGATGGAGATTGCTACATCCAGTTTTTTTCCAATGCTGCCGTCACTTTTGGCACTGCCATTGCAGCCTTCTATTTGCCTGTTATCATCATGACTGTCCTTTACTGGCAAATCTCTCGAGCCAGTAAGAGTCGGATAAAGAAAGGGAAAAAGGAAGCTGCCCAAAACCAAGATACAGTTTCCCCCAGCCTTGTCCAAGGTAAAATAGTGAAACCAAACAATAACAACATCCCAACCAGTGGGGATGGGTTGGAGCACAGCAGAATTCAGAATGGAAAAACCACTGGAGAGACTGTGACGGAGAACTGTGTTCAAGGGGAGGAGAAGGAGAGCTCCAACGACTCCACTTCTGTCAGCGTAGTCGCTTCCAACATGAAAGAGGATGAAGCTGCCAAAGATGCCAGTCAGGCTTCTGCCTCCCAAGACCATCTCAAAGTGGAGAACTCCAAGCTGACATGCATCAGGATAGTCACAAAGTCCCAAAAGGGTGACTGCTGTGCCCCCACCAACACTACTGTGGAGATTGTAGGTACCAACAGGGAGGAGAAGCAGAATAGTGTAGCCCGGAAAATTGTCAAGATGACAAAGCAGCCAGCCAAAAAGAAACCACCTCCTTCTAGAGAGAAAAAAGTGACAAGGACTATTTTAGCCATCCTCCTGGCCTTCATCATCACCTGGACACCATACAACGTGATGGTGCTCATCAACAGCTTCTGCACATCCTGCATCCCCAGCACTGTATGGACCATAGGTTATTGGCTCTGTTATATCAACAGCACCATCAACCCTGCTTGTTATGCGCTCTGCAATGCTACTTTCAAGAAGACCTTTAAGCACCTTCTTATGTGTCATTACAAGAATATAGGAGCTACAAGGTAAAAATAATAATAATAATAAAAATAATAATGGAAAGGGTGAAGAAGTTCCAAATTAAATTAAAAAAACCCTAATGCCATAGCACTTTATGCTCTTCTATGGAATGTGCAATCCAGGATATTAGTGGAAATACTGACATGGAGCATCAGCTCCACCCCTCAGAACTACACTTAAAAACATTTTTTTAATTATTGAAAATAAATCTTGAGGACATGGGGATGTATGAGGAATTATTCAAGTATGTGGACTGGAGGCACAGTTCCTTGCTTTCTGAGATTATTCTGCAGAAGGGCTTTAGAGTCTATGATCTTTTGTCATTCTGTGTAAAATTCTTGTTCTTTTTTCTTTTTTTTCTGTGTCTGTTTAATATGTCTTCATCTAGGGAAAAAAAATTAAATTTTAACAATAACTGTGTGGAAGAGGCATAGGAGTTTGGAAGATCCTTACATAATCCAAATGAATCATGGTAGAAGGTTTCTAAAGCTCAGAGTTGTCTCAAGTTTTTTTGTCACTGTCATGTAAGAACCTTAATATTAGGTAACTCATGATGAAAGTTATTTTATGTTGTTTATGACACTACCATTTCCAAAACTGCATCAGTTCTGAAAGTGTACTTATGCTTAACATGTAACCATTGCCTAACCTGTGTATCATTCAAACTCTGCTACTTGCCCCCTTCTAGGGGATTTTGTTCATGATTCTTTCATCACGTCAAGACAGAAGTGAAAAAAGGCAGTCTTTTCCAGATTGCTACATCCCGAGAGTATTTCAACATCCATGTAAACCAAAGCTTTTGAGACAATTTTCTTCACTTTGTTTGTCATATAACATCCACCCATGGATTTGTCTTTTACCTCCATCAGCCTTTTCTTCCTTTTTGTACCTTACTTGTCCAAGGCATGAAGATTGAATGTCTAAAGAAGTTGTAAATTCAAAGGTCTCATCCAGTCAGCCACCATGGTGGCCAAACAAAGGACCTCAGCTGAAGAACAGAAACAAGGTTATTACTAGGAAAATGGAGGTTACATCCTTTTAAAGTTGGATGTATGGATGAAGAGGTATGCTGAGGCTCCACAGAATGAATAGTTACTATTAGATGACTATGCTCTTGACCAGTCAAAAGATGATTCACACTTATTTATTGAGGAAAAAAATAAGATGGACTGTGATGCCCACATGGATCAAGCTCTGCCTAAGACCTCAGTGTGAAACCAGGGTACTTCTTAAGTGTATCCTGGACAAGACATTTACTTTGTGGAAAAGATATTGGCTACATTGCCTTTTGTACCAACTGGGAGCAATATTTTCACTGTAAGCCAAGGGATAACACCAATAAAAAGGCAGAGAAGAAAACAGTGATTACACAAAACCAGATACTGAAATAGTCTGGATGGGGGGCTGGCAGGGATAAAGTTCAAATATTATCTGCTACTCCACACCAGCTCAAATTCAGATTCTTTCTGCCCAGCAAAGAATTTACTATGATATATGATATTTATTGTAGCACAACTGAGCACTGTGTGGATAGGACAAAGTGTATCAGATTACTGAAAACAGCAATTGACTGTGAGTTAGGCATATTCTAGTTACCTCCTTCTTAGTAACTCTAACTTTGAGGCACTAGTAAAGGTACACCTAAATATTTCGTTACCCAAAAAAGTAGTTTGCTGCATAGACAGTGTCCTGAGGGACTGTCTTCTGGAGTGAAAGCCACCTACCAAATAGGACACCAAATCATTCTGTTATTTTATGCTACCCCATTAGAGTCTTACAAAATGTACTTCAAAATAGCAGCCTTCAAGATTACAGGGAAATTAATCTTGCAGACTAAAGTTTTACATTTGACAAGCTTATTGGAACACAGTGTCAAAGCACTTTGGCAATATGACAATTTTGATGTTTCAAAGTACAAGTTCCTAGCAGAAAGTGAAAATGAGGAGGATTAAACTGCAGTAAATTAAGGTCACATTAAACTCAGGATTAATGTGTCTTAATATGCATTCATTGATTTTATACCCCTAGTGATTTCATCCTAATATATCTAAGTGTCTCCATGCAGCCAAGGATCTAATTTAGCAGCCCTCACTTGCCTTGAGTCATATTTACTATCACTATTTTCATCTTCCTACTTGTAAGGAAGAATTACTCAATGATAAAGCTTGCAAAACTGAGTACTGCTTGTCTTTCAAAACTACATTCACTAGGCTTATCTTGACAGGTCAAGGGAAATACTTACATGATCAGTTCTAGATCATTCATTCTGTTGCAGTGTTAAAAAATCCAGATAAATCCCAAAAATAAAATGAAATCTGTTCATTTTCTAAATCCTACTTCTTTAGAAAAGTTTCATAAAAGAAACACACCTGCTTCTTTCTTTCAGCAAGTGCTGTGGGTATCAATAGTACAAGTACTCAAATTGGGAAATAATGGTTTGTATATTCTTATTTAATCTTTTAACTCCAGTTTTCCAGCAGGTGTGCAAATCCTTTATTCTGACCTTTGAAGCTGTCACTTGTTCGTAAGTTATGAATTCCTCTAACAGCTAAGGACACTTCTAGAGGTTAAGAAGTGCAAGCTATAGACTACAATTATACTTCTTCATCAAGTGATGGGATGAAACTCAAAATACTATGCAGAAAAAAATATTTTGGGGCCAGCTTTCATAAACAAACAAAAAAAAAAAAAAAAGAAAAATCTTCAGTTTGAAGCTTTCTAGCACTTTTCCCCAGCATCACCACCCCTTTTGATACTAAAGGACAAGATGCTTTGGTTTGTGTCATAGTGTATTTAAAAGGCTTGCAAGACACACAATCCTGTGTGTTTCCACCTTGTATCAGTTCAATGAAAAAATATTTCCATGGTACATCCACATTCACAACCAATTAAACAATGTAAAAATAGATGACATAATGCACCTATGCATGCACACACAAGCATGCAAACACACCCCCCAACACGATTTATATACATGGAAAACAATCATCTAACATTCAAGATATTGCATGGGATTGTGTCTGTGTTGTGCTCACTGGCAGCTGGTGGCAGGTGCAGAGCCAACACTTACTCGTAACACTGTCTACCCCCTCCCAGAGGCAGAGCCTGCCCTGAGATACTGGGAACGTCTCGGGTCTTCAGCTGGTTGTGGCTCAGTGAGACAAAAAGTGGGATAATCTTTCAGAGGCACAAAATAATTTGTTCTTTTGAACATCTTTTGAGCTCTCATGTCTTTCCTTTGTGTCCCAAACCACGTTCACCAGGTTTCACTTCCCTTCTGAGTGATAGTTCTTCGAGATGTAGATGTCGGTCTTGAAGAGCAGCGCTCTCTGGGTACCTCCTCCGGCTTCCCCGCCTGTCACCTGCGCCCCGTCGCCCCCAAGGCCCCAGGTGGCCCTGCTGCTGGTGCTACCACGTCTTCACCTTGGGCTTGGCCAGAGGATCCCAGCGGCACCTCCACACCATGTGCTGTGCTGGCCACTTTCATTTCACATAGAAATTGAGCAAACTGTGCAGGTGACTCAGGACGGGAAAAAAAACCACCCAACAACAAGAAACTGCAGTGAGCACTTCTTTCTCTCTCTTTTTCTTCCTCTTAGTTATTTCCAGAAACAGGCTAAAACTGAAAAGGCCCAACCAGCCCTTGACAGTAGCCCTCCCACAGCAGGATATGTCACGTCGGCAGCCCGTGGGGAGTGACTTGTACTGTCAAAGGCCAGCCCTACCTTCACTCTCCAGGGAGAGAACAGCCTGAAGACATGTCAATCCGACTGGCACCTTTTCTGAGCATTAAGGACATCTGTGGTTAAAAAAAGGCAAAAAAAAAAAAAAAAAGAAAAAAGAAAGAATGAAAGAAAGAAAAAAAGATGAAGTTGAGAAATCTGTTTTCCAGTGGGGACAAAAACTAAGAAAAATTTCTGTCAGCCTTCTGTCTGGGATTTTCATTTGATTTACTAGGTAGGAATCATGAGGATCCGTTCAGAGATAGCAAAGTGTTTAAATATTGCCGCATGAAATATAGTCCAGAGCCAACAGACACACCTATATAGGTCAGATTTTCTTTCTTTCTTTCTTTCTTTCTTTTTTGCCTCACAAATGCTCATGGGGATGGGAGTGTTGAAATGGACCCCAGGGATCAGTTGTTTGGCATCCACAAAGCATGAAGAGGACAAAAGCAAGTGCTAAATCTATCACCCCTCTGGTTTATATTTTTTCTGGTGGAGGAAAGCATATTGACAAGAGGAGGCGTCTTTACTAAGTGTGGCTGTGGTGAGAACAGCCATGCTCCTGGCCATCCAAGCTGGGACATGGGCAGGATGGGATGGTCAGGTTTTTTGTTTGTTTCATCTCCTGACAGATTCAAATGTGTCCATTTGTCTGCTTTGCAGTGGGGCTTGCTAGTAAACTCACTGGCCCCTTCCCCAGTTTTGATTAATTTTGATCCCTGTTCTTCATTCCTATGGATGCGACGGCTGCCCCAGTGCTGCCTGGGGATACAGCTCCTGGTTTCTCCTGTGGTGCTGAGGTGGCACACTGAATTTTTCACCTTGACTGTCAGCACCTCTCCTTGCCACTTCTGTTACCCAGAACTGTTCCTGGTACCAGCCTTGCAGGACCAAATAGGTAAAGCATCCTCATGCTGCAAAGCTTGCATGATGCAGCTGCAGGGGGCAGGAAGAGTGCTGCTGATATTTGTTTTCCCTCCCTCCCCTTACAATAATTCCTAAAGATATTTATTTTTTGACAAACCAGGTTGCTTCTCGTGAGCAGCTAAACTTTTAGGAAAGAAACAGCAGGAAAACAAACTCTGGCCCTGTGGGTAGGGGGTGCCTGCTGACAGGTAGTGGGTTTGGAGTCTAATAGCCTATGATATTTTTAAAGATCTCCTCCTAGATGGCTCTGTACTCTCAGCTGACAGCAGTGCAAGTGGTAGAAGTTGAGAAGCTAAAAAGAGGCAAGCTTTTTTTCACCCCTGGGTCTACAGATGTTTTATATAACATGTCTAGAAACTCTTGCTAGAGACATGATCTCTATACAGTATTGCTTTTATTGCTCCTGTACATCATGAAAAGCTCTAGACTTCTAAGGAACCTTTTTTTTTTTTTTTTAATTTATAGAAAACCTTTTCCTGAAGGAAGCTGACAGGTGGTCCTTAATTTGCTGTGGCTTCTTTTCTCGTTTCTCTGCCTGTCTTTCCTCTTTTGTCAGTCTTGACGAAAAGCTTTCCTCCTTCCTCACTTTAAGAAGTATCTGTCACCTGTGTTTTAGCTACAGAGGTGCAGTTTCTCTTGCCTTTCAGACACTGTGAATGCTGGCATTCAAACTGTTTAACCCCACCAAAAATACTGCCTTCCCCAGCATGCAAATCCCGCTCCACTGAAGCCCAAACTACTGTGTGGAGTGAGAAGTTCCATAAATCCTTTCTGCATGGGTTTTAATTGGAAGTAAAAAAAATCCTCACATGAAACAAAGCAAAATCAATTGTCTTTGACCCCAGTTTTGTCATCTGCGTATTAGAAACTACAGTGGATAATGACACAAAGTGAATGTTCTTGCAGTGGTATATCACGCAGCAACATGCATGGATTAATTTTATGCCCTGTGCAATGGTAAGGCAGCCTTCCCTTCCCTTGAATCCTCTTTTATTCCCTTGTTTACTAGCAGAGTAGTCACTGAGAAACCAAGCCTAAAAATGTAATTATAGCAAGGCTGAGTTTGACATGAATCATTTACCACAACCAATACAATTATTTCTCCTATATTTTTACTTCCCTCCCCTTGCTATGGCCTCTTTTGTTACATTGTGAGACTAGTGGGTTACAGGAGTTCATCGGTCCTCCCAGGCCTGATATTTCAGGGTACTGGGTAGATTTGTTATACATATGTCATTCCGATATTAACCAAATAAACGGAAACAAATTCTGGTGTCTTTTCATCTTCCAAAGCTCTGCATAACGGGAAAAGTGCCATTGGGTAGCCACTCTTTTTCATCTTTTATAGTGAGTTTCTTTTTTCTTTTTTTTTTTTTTTTTTTTTTTTGACCATACTTGCCAAGAAACACATAGAAACTGTTTTCTTTGAGATGCCCAAAGTGCTCTGACTCTCTAGGAGAAGCAGCTGTGGGTGGTACATGAGGCAGTATGATCACAGTCTGTGTTACAGCAGCATTTGAAAGGAAGGATTTCACTGGGTGTTTAATGTTTGGACTGTCTTACCTAACAGCACTGAAGAAAGCACAGGGTGACAAGCTTGGCATGCCCTAACTTGTGAAGGGACAGACAGGTCGCGGCTGGATTGCTTTTCTGCTCCCCCAACTCATGTAGGCTGTGGGAAGGGGGAGGGAGATTTCTGCCCCCACTGGGGGTCCGTGTCTACATCTCTACCACAAAGACAGCCCTTCTCTGAAGCACATAATGGTAGTAGTGGTAATAATAGTAATAAAACCACCGGTGAGAGTGCCATGGTTGCTAATAAACAAACCTTCTTTTATCTTACCCCTTAATTCTGGTGCCACTTTGCAGAGGTAGTTGGTAAGTTAGAGACTAGCAGTTTGTAAATACCTTTAGATAGTGTGTTTCAACATGACCAACACCATATCTTGACTGTGTAAAAAAATAATACATTATGTGTAATATTATCCAGATAAGGTTATAATGTAAATATATCTACAATGAATGTCCAATTACTCTTCAAGCTCTATGTACGAGGAAGAACCTCATCTCTTCCTGAGAATTTTTTTAACTTAAGGGTATGGAAAACCTGTTATTCATTTATATAAAAAAACAACTGCATTCTTTTCTTCAAAAGAAAATACTACTGCAAGGAAGAAGGAAATGCATTACATGTATGTGATATCTAAAATCATATAGTAAGACTGGGAATTGAGGATCTTTCAGGTCGAGGACTGGTCAAATTCTTGATGCCATACATTTGATCTCATATAAATAAGATAAGCACAAGTTTATGGTTAGCTGTGTAAAGCTGACCCACTTGATTATATACACATTATAGATATATATTTATATATGCTGTATAGATATATACATATTATACATAACATTCATACAGTGAAAGCAAAGTTTGACAAAGTCATATTAACTGGGAATTTGGATGTAATGTTGTGCTCCGTTTGGAAGAAAAACATCTGTGTTATTCAGCAACATTCAAATATGTTATGCAGGACAAAGGAAGAAGGTGCTTCAAAAGAGTAATTCATGAAGGACTGGGATGATGAGGGTTTGCAATATCTTGAAGACACAACTAAATTTACATGCAATATATGTGTGTGTACTTCTGCTGAGTCGTATTCCTAGTTAAAGCACTGCATTAAACAGCAAATTATAACAATAATAAAAATGTTTTTGTATGTGGTATCTCTGTTTATTTTTTCTTTTTACTGAGTGAACTACCCTGTGAAATATGAAACTGGGTTAATAAATGGAGAAAAATAGTTTCCCTACAGTAGCCATGGGACTGTGAGACTGTCTGTAGTAGTTAAGAGAAAAATTTGAACTTTCTTTTCCCCAGCCTTCTTGGCAAGTGTGACATTCAAGAGAGCTCTGGAGTCCCTGTCTTGTCCATGTCTCTGTTCCTCCCCCAGTTCACCTCCTCTGGTGACTCTGTTTCCTTCAGAAGATTTTGCCTTTAACTGCAAGGTCCCTTCAGCAATCTGATGAGGGCCTCCAGTAAGACATTCCTCCATAGATTTCTGTCATCCAAGTGTTAAAAGGGAATAGGTAAGACTCTTTTGTAGCCATCCTGTTATATCAAAGCAAAAGAAAATTTTAGTTAATTATGGGGGGAGATGGCACCGCTAACAACCAAATGTATTTTGAGCTGCCTTTGCCTTATGAATGCAAAGCTGCATGGCATACCTAGAAAGCATCTGGCAGTAGGAATAAAGAACATACGTTGCATATCTTCAGCTCCTTAGGGTCTCAGGATACTGTCTCACCTCCACTTCAGGAGCAGACAGGGCTCAGGTGCAGCAGAGGAAGCCAGTGGTAGTGACTGGGGACCATCCCTGGCCCAGGTAAATACGGCTTTTTGGTGCACAGTCAGTCTAGCAATTTGACAAGTGATTGAAGAGTGGGTCTCTTGGGCATAGTGGGTGCATCAGCTCTGTCAGGATCAGGATACTTCAGCCCAGCCACTCCAGAATAGAAAGAAGTCATTTTAATAAGGTGCTCTATATTGACTTCTTTCTAAATTTTTCCTTTGTTAATATTTGAGGATTTTTACTGTTTCCACCTTTTCAGGACTTTACACCTATCTTTGTCCTCTCTGTCTAAGACTTCCCACCACTGCCATTTTCTCTGTTGTTTCTTCAGTCCAAGCTCACCTTCAGCCATTTCACCACCTTGCTGTCCATAAGCTTTCCACAGTGAAAGCAGAAAAGTCGCTTTTTCACCTGTGTTTTTCTCAAAACAAAGAGATTAATTTATGCATTTGAATATGTTCCTTTTCTTGCCCTATATTTAAGTCCCTTGCACTCTGCAAAACATATACTCTGCTGATAAGCTGTAAGATGGGAAAATACTACTATGTCTCTTTTACAGGAAGATCCTGACGGTCAAAAGACACTTGTCAAGATCACAATAGAGACACAAATAGGTACCTGAACTCTGTTTTCCCGAGCTACAGTCTACTTATTTCTGATTCATCTCTTCCCTTCAAAGAACAGATTACCGGTTTCAGACCCCGCTTATGCTAACCATCACATCACAGACCATATGCATAACTCAAATTGTTGGTATACTGCTACAGTCCAAATAATTCTCTCACACACACACTATACCACCCTATAATTGCCAACATATGGCTTCAGGGGGGCCTCAAGATACCAATGGTGAGAGTTTTAACAGATGGAAGAGGTTTCAAGTGTTAACTTCCAAATGGGTGGTGTTGCCAATGCTATTTGAAACATAGTACAGCAGGCCAAGACTTAATCCCCTGCTCTATGTGTTTTGGAAAGCAGAGTCCAAAAAAACCCTTTTTCCAGCATGCACATATTTTTATTTGTATGTGTATTTAAGTTCGCTTAACATTACAGAAAGCCTACAACTAAGGGTACTAGTAAATTCAGAGCACTGAAGCTAAACTTTTGTTTGTCTTCCCGGAAGAGGTTTGGGCACGTTTCACTGACCACATGTATTTTGAAAACTTTGTTGCCAGAGTTGATCACACACAGGGGAAAAGGGACATGGCTGGTGCCAAACTACTCATCTCCCTGCCTAAGCCATTCACTCGGACTCATAGTTTCGCCACCGGGCTGTGAACAAGACTACCTTTTTCTTTAAAAGAGTAGAATCACACTCAAGCACAATAAAAATTGCCACCTCAACCTCCATGTACAGCCAGTAATATTTACAGTTAATGTAATATCTAATGATACTCATCCTCTCCCCTCTGGAGAGACATCTTTAGACAGTGTTGCCCAGACCAGAAGTGTCTTTATTAAGTGCTTCCCTCTGAGGGCTTTTATTAGCAGAAAAAATTGTAAAGTGCAACTATCTACTTCTCCCTGAGTTCTGGAAACACCTGAGAAAATCAATACAGAGAAATGCTGCTGTTTTGTAAATCCATTAACTCAATTTCTGGCCTTTTGTCAACCATTGTATGCACTGTCTAGACATGGGAACCTACTTGGCAGTGCTAGGAAATTGATTTTGCCGCTGCCTTCTCAACAGAGCTTGCCAACTTCATTTCTACCAACACACAGAACCAGGGAGAATAATAAAACCAGAAACAATGATATCAAAGAAATGGAGAGACAAAAATACCCCTTTCCTTCTGCCCTCAACCATTGCTCCATCTTTCCCCCTCTCCCACCTTCCCTCCCTTGCTCCTTCCTCACTCCCCCTGTCCCTTTCTGCCTCTCATGTCTCTGAAGTGTCTAACATAGCTCTCCAGGTTTCACTCTCTCATTAACAGCTTGCTAAAGGTGTTGAATAAATCACTATGAAAGCAATGCCTTTGGCTTAAAAATGTGAAGCAATGTAGGAAGGAAGGAGGCAAGGAGGAACGCCTCTAAAAGCTCTTGAGTTAATTCATTTAAGTTTAGAGACCAAAGGCTTTCCTTGACTCCCACCATAATCACTACTATGATTTTGCCTGCAGTTGAAAAACACTCAGGAGCAGGGCTGAGCAGGGGTGATCGGATCCATATGGCACAGAAGCAATATTCCCAAATGGAAGCATTACTGGTGGCTGCTGCATCAAATCATTTTCTGGGAGTATGGGCACAATGGATCTGTGGCATCGTAAAATTCTTCCTGCTAAACTCCAGCCTAAAAAAGAATAGGGAGTAAAGTTAAAGCAGTTAAACCCCTCCAGCACAGAAGATATAATTCAGCTCACCTTACAGATAGGAAAACTAACAAGTGCCAGTAGCCCAAAGGAGCAAGAGCTTCCCTCTGTAAAAGTGACATTCTTTGACACAAATTAAGACACTCCTGGGTTGTCTAGCCAGGCTGTCATTTTGGGTAACAAGGGCTAAGCTACTGCCAGTGATTGCTTGTGTTACAACAGGAGAGTTAGACTTCAACTTTCCTGCCAGGAGCCAACAGATAAGGATGAGAGCAGAATTCAGTGTATACAGCCTTAGGTATTAAAATAGTGGACATTGTATAGAAAATATAAAAGAGATTTCAAATATGGACATCAAATCCCAGATTTTGTTATGCTGTCTTCCTAAAATGAAAAATAAAGAAACCAAAAGTTTTCAATGGCTTAACTGGTATATTTTCCATTGCATGTATGGACAAAAAACCCATGATTTTATAGAAGGGAAGGGGAATGTCTTCTGTTTGGTAGATTTCACATTATGCTGAGAAGACATGAGCTAGACAATTACAAAATAATGGAGTTGGTTGGGAACTTTCAAGTGAAACTTTTTTCCACTATAAAATGGTGATTTGTTAAATTCTTTTTTTTTTTTTTTTTTGGTGGAGAGGAGTCAATTTCAATGGTTTGATTGCCTGGTTTTGAAATGTTCTAGGAAAAAATCAAACTTGTCTTAAGAGACTATCGTAACACTTTTTTTAAAAAGTTCATTTTTTGGTTCAAATACCTTTCATTCAGAAAGCTTAAATACCAAAAAATCAATATGAAAAATGAAAAGACTTTTTAAAAAATGTACATTCGTTTATCCAGTCTTACCTGGGTGGAAGAAAAGAGGGCATAAAACTCTAAAGTTTAGAGAGTGACTGTCCATCAAGATTTTGGAGGGGACAGGAAAAATTATCTCTCATTCAACTGCCCATGACCAGTTTCACTTGTGCAGTGAACACAAGAGCCCTGATCTGCCATCACTAGGCGTACAACAGTGCCTGTACACAGCAGTCTGGGAGCCATTTACTAGTGAAAGTACCTCTCAGGCATGTGCTTGCAACAGATCTGTCTCCACATTGATCTAAAGTCCTCTCTTCCCTTGTCTTCCCACATTGCTAGCTTGTGTGATGGGATGTTGTGGGTGGCCAAGCACAGGGTGTCGGGGAGGGCTACATGTTAGGGCAGTGCACTGGAATTGGTCCTGCTTAGGCAACCCCTGGAGAAACTGCATATAACAGAGCTGCAAATAGATACTGGTGACAACGCCAGCTGAGCACTGCTACTCAAACACCTCCTTGTAAATTTGCAGGGAGAGGCTGTAGGACCTATGCACAGCCTTGAGCAGAGGACATCAAAGAAAGAGATGCACCATACTAAAACAAGCATAAGCAGATTTCTGTAGCACTTCACAGAGGACAGAAATGACCATGTTTTTCGTTCTGGGCATGCTTGTGTCATACTCCAAAGCAGAGAGTCAGCATGATTATGTTTTTATGAACACTTAGGTAAGTGCTACTCTAATACTTTGGACCCTGCAAATGGGAACTATTTATAAAAGGGAGGAATATATATTTTAAAAGATAAATGCTAAAATATGTCTTAATCCCTGGGCAGATACAGTTCAGAGTGGAAAGGGTTGAAAAGTGAAAGTCAATGGTGTTTGCAAAGAACTATGAAGGCACAGCAAGAAATGAAGATGGGGCATGTCACGCTTCATCTGTCAAAAGTAGGGCACCCTCCTAGGGGTAATTTAGAAACATAATTTTCTCTAGAACAGGAATCTTATTCAAATGGGTTGAAGGCCTCTTTGGATACAGTTGTTTCTGCCTATACTGATGATAGGGAGAGCCAGGGGGATCTAGCTCAGATCTTTTGAACAGCTACAGTTAAATGAATTCTTCTTAGCCCCGGTGCGCACAGCCCCAGGGTTTCAGTCTTTGTTAGGTTTTATACGTGCAGCTGTACTGACAATAATTATAGTAACCAGTATTATGCTGGGAAAAAAATTACTGCTTGATGATTAATTGGTTGCTTGTGCTCACAGTCAGAGTCACAATCTCAAATGTACTCCTTCTGACATGGGTTGTGCAAGAGATGAGATAAAAGGTAGAGATGGGAGGAGAGAAATCCATCATGCAAAGTTGCAAATTGCATGGAGGAAGAAAACAAAATTAATTGGTTCTTATGCCTTTGCTCTGCATCCAGGAGTGTATTTAGTCTACATCCCTCTGGGAGAACATTTGGTTCTTATAACAGCTACTGCTGATGCTGTGATGACCAGTTTTGTATGACCTTGAACGCGGCAGAGCCACCTTTGACATAAGTTTCTCAAGGGCGTAGGAGAACATTCTTCTTGCCCTGCTCTGATTGCAGTGGTCACGGCTGGCATGGAGCTGCCCTCCTCATCCCCCACAAAGGCTCTTCATGCGAAGTGAACAAAGAAATATGCTCCGGTCCTTGGTGCTCAGGCTTGGTGCAATGCAAGCTGGAAAGGGCAGAGCAGCATGGCTCTGCTAACACTGTCTGACATCCCCATCACGTTAGCTCCTCTCCATCACTCCCTATTAGCATGCATCTTACCGAATGTGCTAGGAAAGTCCCTTTGCAATAACATTACTGAATAGGAATACTAACCTGAAATGAGAGGAGCCTTACAAAGGAAACTGCTAATCTGACTGCAATGGCCTAACGTGACAAAGCCCCAAAGGGCAAGGAAGGGACAGGCAGTAGTTCCCATGCACTTTTTCCATTTCCAGCCTCCACTCCCTCTCCTACTTTGCATTTTGTGCAGAAGGGGCAAAAAAAATAACAGATTTGGATTCAATTCTATACAAGCCACTGCTCTTCCTGTTTTGCTGGACACTTAGGTTGTGACTGTGATGGATAAGGAATGAATATACTGAATAAATATAAAAAATCCACCCTTTTTTGTTCATTTGCCAGAAGAAGCCCTGAGATTCTGTTTTAAAGTAATTTCAGTTGCACAGCCTATCTCCTGCTGTATTACTTTTTGCCTACTGTTCAAAGTTACCTCCTTCAAGGGGCTTATTTTCCCTCAGGTTATGGGCCTAATCATGAAAGTAATTCCTCAGGGGCCCAGACAGTGCTGATTATCTTCTAATGAGATAAAGTACCTCTCCATCTATAGGTCACTGCCTTGAAATCATCTGTAGCTCCTCAGTGGCTAAAAGTGATCATAATCTGTTGATGATGAAATATGTTAATAGTGGTGGCTACTGCTGCCCCAAAGCAAAGCACTTAAAGGAAGAACCTAGATGAAAATGTAGAACTTAGGTAGGGAGGGCTATAATTTTTATCTTTAGTTTCTGCTGGTTTTCATCAGGTCAGCAGCTCGTCTGAGAGAAATTCAGAACTAAACTTCAACTCAGAGCAAGTATGAGCTCAGTAACAATTTATGAATACACCTCACCCATATATTTGTCAGGAAATTATATTAGAGTGAAACTGATTTTTTTTGCAGTATCATACATGTAGTGACACAAGCATCAGAAAAGCAATTCAAAACTAGAAATGAAAAATTCAGTGAAAATTAAAATTTCATTTAACACAATAATAATTTCCTAGTTTTCCATGAATTGGAAAACTATATTTCAATGTCTCTAATATTTGCATGTCGTCTTCATAAGCATATACACAGATGTTTGTATAACCGAATATATTTTTCAGTCTCATTGAAAAAGCTGAAGACCAGGATGTTGACATGCTCAACATTATACAAAAGCAGGCACAGAAGCTGAAGTATAAATAAGTACCACCTCCTTAGTACAAATATTTATTTCAAGAGATATATTATAATTTGTATTCAACATAATTGTGCAGTGACTATGGTTTAAGCAGACCAAAAAAGAAATCTGCTGTTTTAAACCTTAGGAAAACACTGAAAAGCAATACTTTTTCCCAGTCTAGAGCACAGATGTTTGCTGTCCCATTTTTGTTCTGTTCCTCAACTGGGAGGAGGTGGCTCAGCACTGACACACAGTCTATCCTTTATGCCTGGTGCAGACATGCCTCTCCAGACACCTGGCAGTGATGGACCCCTGTAAGGGTTTATGCCAGCTGAGCAAAGGCAGGAAGGACCCTTGTAAGCCAAGAAGGGAGCTCTCCTCTCTGCACAGCCTGGGTGCCAAATCCCCGCACCGACCTGTTTCAGGGGCACAGCTCTGTGTATTGATCAACACAATACAACTGTCCACCCACGTGATTATTAATGGATAATAAGCAGCTCAAGCACTCACAAACAGCATTTTTCTTAGCTAGCACCAGCCGGGAATCAATTAAATAACAAGAAGGACTATAAGAAGTGCCATCAATTGCAAAAGCTATTACACTCTCAGGATGTTTCAATGAAAACTCCCACGCAAAGCGATTAGATGTCAGCTGCTGCTGTGTCTTAATCAGGAGTCTTCAGCAGTGTCACAGAGCCCCTCGCAGGCACTGTCTGGTGCCGAGCAGCAGTCCTGTGTGGAGCCATTGGCTCCCCAGGTCCCTCCTTGTTTAGCAACCTCAATTGACTACTGTGTGGTCTTCAAGAGCGAGAGAGAAAACTAGAACAGCCTGAAAGGAGCATGGAGAACAAAGCACAAAAAAAAGTGACCTACAGCTGGCTTCCAGTAAGGAGCGGACCCTGTTTGCTGGCCAAAAAGGTCCAAAACGTTGTGCACCTTCCAAGGGAGGTATGAGGAAACATGCCATATCCCATTTTCACTGCTTCATTTCACAGCTTACTGTTGGTGTATATGAAAAAGGCAAGGGTACAAAAACAGAGAGCAAATTCACCTGATTTTAAGGTCAGTGCAAAAAAGAGCTAGATAGATATAACATTTATGTTCAGGAAAAAGCAAGATAAGGTTTCTTTTCCTGGTTGTTTTTCTTAGTAATAAACAAGTTATTTTAAGTAGTCCCAGCTACATTCTGTAGTGTAAAGCAACTTCCATCCTGGCTTTGTAACATTTCTCATATTGAGACCATAATGGGCAAAGCAGAACAGAAAGGTGATTGCCTTCAGGTCACTAGTCCACAGCAAGGGGAAAAACTGAGGAAGTATCTTCAGCAGAAGTTAAACATACCAAATAGGTCTCATTTCCCCTGTGCTCACACTTCCAACATACGAAACAAATAGTCCAGAATTTTCAGCAAGAATTATAATACAGGAACAACAAAACATACTCAACATACCCATACTTTCTGCCATAAGGACAGAGAAGCACGCATACAAGATGACAAAGAAAAATATTCTACTTAAAGGAGCTAAGAAGAGCTTACACGGTAGCTGAGCAAGGACTTTGAGTATGCAAGTATTGGGCACAGGCACCCTGTGCAGTAATAGGACCGCAGGTAGAGGACTAAGTAGAGGACTGGAAAAACATCCCTAGTGCCTAAATACTTGCAGCTGCATTGCTAGAGCTGCCTCTGCCTGCTGAGTGCTGACCAGGGAGGCTCTCGGCTCATCCCCAAGCTCTGCTGGGATTCAAAAACTCATAAACAAGTATTCCTCTGCCTGCCTGGCCTGAGGCAATACGCATTCTTGGAGCAAACCTGCCAGCTGGGCTCTGCTGCCCACACTGCCAACAGGGCAGCGCAACCCACCTTTAGCAGTCCTCCCCCATGGCCAAGGGCACTGCCCAAGGCATTCCTGGTCCCCCATGCCCCTGGAGTGATGCAGGGCCGTGCCTCCCAGCCATGCTCCACACCAGCAGTGAGACCGGGCTGTCAGCAGTGTCTCCTCATACCTCCTGGCTGAAATTTTCCTACTTTTCAAGAACTACTTAAATTAGTCTGGAGCAAAAGAATGACTCCTTACCCACTGGGCACCTGGTGTTAGGATACTCCACTGAGGCAACAGATACCTCTGGATGCTTGGATATTAGCTGGGCCAACTACCAGCACTGAGTTTTGCCTTTTTTTTGTCAGTGCTCCAACCACAAGGTTAGGTGGTTATTCTGTTTAGCCTGATAAGCAGAAGAGTTTTAGCTGCATCAGTTGCTCTTACAGATTCAAATGGAAGATGGATGCTTGAATCTTCTTGGACATGAGAGACAGGGATGTGAACCAAGGTTTTCTAGAGCTAGGCAAGCATTCCTGGGCCACGAAAGTATTGCTTCAAGTCTGAGAAACAGGCAGCAAGCTGGGAAAAAGTTGCATCTAGGAATACAAAGTAGAAGAAAGTGTTAAAATTTATTAAGCCCTCTTTTTTTCCTCACTGCCTCCAGTTAACCAAAAAAATCATCTCCTTTCCAGCAAGCCAGCTTTCAGGCCTTCCTCTGCAAGGCACCCAGCTCCTTACAAAGGAAGGTTTTCAGGGCCCTGTCATTGAAGGAAAGCGTACCAAAATGTCCGGCATTGCAGTGCCCAGCTCTTTATGTGGCTCTGAGTTTATTGATGAAGTAGATGGACGTTTTGAAGGTCTGCATCTGAACACATCCCAGAAGGACCATTCCTATCCATGACATATATTGGGAGCCATTCAAACCCAACAGAATAACTACAGCAGTAGCCTAGAAAAAAGTTATGCTTTCTTTCAGTGCTCCGAGAAGGCAGTATATTCCTCATGACACATTCATCATTACAAATGTGTCTGCAGCAGAAGATGATTGTTGCCTGCTGTTTAATCAGAGGGAAATGCACTGCAATGATAAATCATTCCCGTGGAGGAGTTTCACAGGCAGCGCTCCCAGCTGGGGGCTCCAGGCTGCCACCCAGGATGCTCCGCCACCTGTCCAATGCTTCAAGCTCTTCAAATCAGGATCCAAAGTGGTTTCTTCTCTCCAGCCCTGTAAGAGTGATGTTTCATACGCAGCTCTGCAACCCGATTTGCCAGCCGACCTCAACACACAACATAGGCTTATAAGAATTACACACAGAAACAGGCCTGGTAGCTGAGATGACAAATCAACTCAGGTTTCATTGCTCAGTGCTATTTTTTGAATTAAAATTAAGCTCTTGATCTCACCCAACCCTCCCCAGCCCTGCCACCTTTCCTCTTTCCTCTCCTCCCATCCTTCAGCTTTCACCTTGGGGAAAGACCTAGTTGGCAACCCTTCTCCTTGTACTGAGGGGCACAGGCTTCTGGAGTCATGGAGATGCCAGTGGTGATGCTCTCACTGTGCAAAAGGCTGCATTTGAAGATGAACTTGCTTCCTTGTAGGCAGCAATCTTTCTTGAAAACTAAGTTTCAGGGGTTATGAGACCCCTGTTCATCTTTAGGGCTATCTGAAATGGGAAGCCAAAACAAGTGGAGGTAGATTTTGAACCCTTTTTCTCTTCTGAAGTCACAGCATGCAATTTTTTGAAAATAATGACATTAGGTGATTACTACAGTCTTCCAACTGAGACTTTTTTTAGATGGCACTATTTATTTTAGAAATAAAACAACAATTCAGGCAGAGACTCAGAAAAACCAAAGCATGTACTGAACCTTCTTTGAAAGTTAATTCATTTGCAAGCTTCTCATTTTACACTAAATGAGGGAATGTTCAAAAGAAATGTATTTTTAATGGTGCATTAGATTCACCACACAGTAAGAAAGTATGAGGGCTGCCATTCCAGAATGCCATCTCTGTGTTTTTAGGTACACCACCTCTCCATATTCCTGGGAGCTTAGTAGGAAATGAAGAAGAGGACATTTTTTACAAACAAATCACCATACATTAAAGTCTTCCCATAACCCTTCTCTTTCGTCTCTGGGGAAAGATGCATGAGTGCATCTCTGTGTACACTTTGGAACTGTCCTATAAATTCTCAGTGAAAAGAGAGTGAAATTGGGCAGAATAATCTATTTCCTGTGCAGAAATCATCACCAATATCATGGTGAGATTCAGCATTAGCGTTCTCTTTTGGCTAGCGATAACCCTATTCAGCAGTGAGGTGGTCTCATACTAATTTGGCCCCATCAGCTATTAATCTGCCTTTATCATGGTAATTTGCTACCCTTTATTAAGTATAACTAGTGAACACCCATATAAACAATCTACAAATTTTTATGTATCATCTCTCTTGAATTAAGACTGCTACTTAGCAAATCTTCAAGGGAGAAAGCTGGCACGTAAGCCCAGGGCCTGCTTGCCCTTCAGTACAGGGAAAAGTACCAGAGAGTGAGTTCAGATTCTTTTCTCAAAATCCTGTCATTTGAGCTCAGATGACAAGGTACAGACTGCTTCAGTGCTGGAATGAAAAATACATATTTAAGTCAAGCAAAGCTATTTATCTAAAGCGTCTCAAAAATTATATCTGGGAAAGAGGGAAGCCGAAGTTTTAGAATGAATAATTGAAATATTATCATGAAAACATCAAAAGAAAGCAATATTTTTGAAAAATCATCTGAATTACATTTTAGTAAATGCAAAATTTAAGGAAAGGAATGGAAGAAAAGCTTTGTTTCCTTTAAATAGATTTCGACAGGATGTGTAGTAAGAAATCATTTTCTTTGACCTAATATTTTTATTATTATCATTCACAGTAACTTATGAGTTAGAAAAAGTAATTGCAAAACTTTATCTAGAAAAGACCAATATGATCACCTAGTCTGACCTTCTGAATAAAACAGGCCATGGGATACCACCAACTGATTCCCACAGCAAGTTCAGAAATTCCAGTTGAATTAAAACTTATTTTATAGAAAAACTTTTTGCTGAATCTTGAGACAATTTTAAAATAATCCTGGTTTAAAGACAGAAGTTGCTGGCAGATATAACCCATTTCTCTAGAAGGTGCTTCAGTGATTGATTATTCTTATCTTAAACATTTGCCATTGATTTCTGTTCTGAATTTGAGTAGCTTCAGCTCCCAGCCATAAGAGCCTTTTTGCAGTTTTTTATGCCTTCAGAAGGTGAAAATGTTGTCTCCTAGTAAATCTGCTCCTCTTATAAGCACTTATCTACTGTGAACAGGCACCATTTACCTTTAAAGATAAACTAAGAAGACTGAATATCCTCAGTTTTTGTAGTAAAGAAGATTTTCCAGGACTCCAGTATTCCTCGTAGCTCTTTTCTAGACATTGCAGTTTGCCAATATGCTTTTTAAAAAATGTAATAGAGCTGATTGTGAATACCGTTTTGTTTTAAACACCTTTTCTCAATGAAAGACAAAGCTTTCCATGGAAACATACTGATTTACAGGATATTTCTGAACTGCCCTAGAATTAGACCAACAATGAAAATATTTTCCAGGGATGTGGCTGACACATGTTCAAGTCACCCCAGTTCAAAGCAGGGTTCTTGAATCTTTAACTCCCGTAATCCGAGGGATTGACCTAACCGCTAAGACAGCAGTGCTCTACATTGATTGTCTCCAGTTGGATTTATTGCAGATTTTGTAACTCACTGAAGCTCAGTGGACCCAACCTGAGAAAATTCATAATGCGCTGTGAAAGACCTCTCCTGGTACCGCTCCTGGCATGAAAATCTCAGGTTCAAATCCCTGATCCAAACCCAGCAAAGCAGACACCTGCAAAGCTTGAGCCATAACCCGGTAGGAAGCACCACCATCCTGGGTGTCCTTTTGAGGGATTGTCCAAAAGGGTAAACATGACCAGGGCCTGCTGCAGCACCCCTGCGGGATGTGAGCTCTGCAGTGGCAGAGAAAGGAGGCGGCTGCAGCTTGGGACTGTCAAGGAGGCTCAAAGGTACCAGTTGCCAAGATGTACCCAGGCTCCAAGGCACCCTGTGGGAGACTCAGTCCAGCCACCTGAATTCCGTGATGTCCCAGGGGAGTGGTGCCAGTACTTATCACAGGCTAGCTTGACTTCCTTTGTGCCCTCTAGCTTTCACACAACAAAGTCAAACAATTTTGGTTTATAGGGCTAAAAATAATGATTATGCCTTGAAACACCCTGCAAAACAGAATTTCTGCTTTCCAGGTAATCTTGGTTTAAATACAAAAGCTGTATACAGTCTTGCTACATATGGTGGTAACAGCACCTCTGCTTCTGATTGATCTTTATTTACACAATCGAGGACTGCATAGACTCTTGTCTTGCCACTACATCATCCTTAGAGCTCATGTTGCAATGATTACCCACTCCGATCCTTCAGTTCTTTATCTCAATCATGCTTTTTATATACAGCCTTCATCTTATATAAATATGGCCTTCAATTTTCATTCCTAGATGAATAACCTTGCATTCAGCTGTATTAAAAAAAGATGTTTGTTGTTCAGCTAAACCCCCTATGCTGTCATCAACACACAGCTTTGGAAAGTTTCCATACGTCTCGTCCTTCCAGCTGGAGACAAGATTTCCACAGCAGATGTGACTGAGGGCACCAAATGAAGGGAAAGAGATCAGGACAAAGAGAATGAAAATGGGAAAGCAAGGGAGATTTTCCCTTACTTGTGTATAGAAAGGAAACTCCAAAAACTGCAGTGAAAAGGTTTCTAGTCCTTAATCACCTACCAGCTATCTTTCCCATCCAGGAAAATCAGGCCTCTGAGAAATGTGGAGCATTTCACACCTTCTAGAGTCCTCTCTGACTCTGCAAATTGGCATTAATAACGTTCGTTCCTCCTGCTGCTTCAGTCCCTCAGACCGGCAATCAATTTTGAAGGCTAGTCATACCCTTCTCCCTCTCTCCATGACAAGAAATAAAAAGCAGTCCAGATGGGAGATTTTGTATGTCTGTGGGGGGGGTCTGTCTGTGTTTTCCCAAAATACAGGTATAATTACTGGGCCTCGGGCAAAGAGAAAGAGAGAAAAAGAAAGAATGTATGCCTAAAGGCACCCAGCTTCACAACTCACCTAGGTCCTGCACAACTCCTCCAGGCTTTACTATTCAGTTCTGAATTGTTGCATGCCCAAGAACACATGGGAGCCAGGCTTTTATTTTTCTGCAGCACAGGGTGGTATTCAGTGTTTGGTGTGGGATTTTTTAAAGACTATCCAACTTGTGCTGTGTATTTTAGTACTGGTTTCAGCTTCCTAATGCAGACAAACCTTCGCAGAATAGTAGCAACTAGTGAAGTGACTGTCTCTGTTCCAGGCAAAATGCATATGCAAAGGAGTCTTTTCTGTTTGGCCTGTGCTTTGTGAAACTCTATTCCCAACTCCTACTACGGAAAGCATAGCTTTTCAAAAATGTGCATGAGCACTCTTGTAGGACTATGTCTTATATGTGCGAGTTTGCCTGTGGAGTTTCTTTTCAGTATACTCACATATAGTGGATTGCATGTAATTCATCAACTTGAACAGACTCCTCTCATCAGTGTCTGTTTTTCCTGTTTATCTCAGGATGAACACCAGGGATTTACTCACCTCAGCTTTTTTGCCAAGACAACTAATTCCTTCTTGAGAGAAAGAGATCCCTGAAACCTTTAATGTGCTGTTGAGGCTCTCGAATTACCCCTCTATTTCAGAAGACAATAACTTTCTGTCTTTTTTTGATTTGTAGACAACCAAAAAGGTTTTTTTGGAAATTCAGCCTCCTACAAAGCTCTTTTTTGCCAACTAGCAATAAGCTTTCTTTTCTCCTCTACTTCTCGTTCATCTCCCCAAAGCCAATGGACTTCAAGGGCCCACAGAGCACAGCCTGAAGGAACAGGGTATATCCCTGCATGGAAAAGCACAGTCTGGGTAAACAAGACGATGTGTTCACTATGTGTAAGTGTTGTGACTACAAGTCAATCCAGGCTCTCCCAGTCTCTACTAGTAAAACAGTTCCAGTTCTCATCAAAATACGTTCCTGGTTAGTTATACAGTCCAAATTTCAAAGTGGTGATATTTGGGAAATTTTTTTAAAATCCCACAGTTACAAAATTTCTATCCAAAACTGCCCAACACTCTCACTTTTTAACTATAATGAAAGCCCAATCTGTTGGGTTTTAAGGTTTCTAAATATAAGCCAATAAAATTTCCAGGGACAACAGACAGCTTTTATGAAAACAATGTTTAACAGAGAGAGGTAACATACCCATAAAATTATATTTCAACAGGAAGATTCTCATTAACTGTAATTGCAGGTTTTAAAAAATGTAATATGTTCTTGGTCTCACAAACTGCTGTATATGTAAAAGGAAAACACAGAGAGCTGTACCTTGCCTGAGGAGGTGGTCAAAAGGAGGGCCTTTAATACAATGCCTGTAAAAGACACCTAGACCAGCTCTCTATCACCCTTTTCCAAAACTGGCCCCTGAGCCTCCAGGCCCGGCAGCGAGGTGGCACGGACTGCAGCTGCTGTCACACAGCTACACAGGCACAACATCATTTCACACTAGGAAAACAATCAGTGTCACAGTAGATTAACATAAATCCCTTTTCTTTTCCAGAGTGGGGAATTTCTTGATTACCATAAGCTGCAATCTCATTAAAATATCACAAGGAAAAGCGTATTTCTGACATTTCCAGTGCTTTTGGTTTTTTTAATTCACTCATCCTCACCAGGAGCAGTTATCAAGAGTGTGGGAGGACAATTCCTGTTAACAAGAAGCAGCCTTCAAGGGCAAACAGCTCTGATTCAGGCTCTTGAGGAAGGGGGAGAGACAATCCCCAAATGAAGTAAATCTTCAAAGGGTAGCATGAAGACTGTTCTGGGCAAAAGCAAAGTGTGTCCCCCCCTCAAGTTTAACATCCCTTTTTTCCTTGGTTTTCAGCTTCTAAACCAGGCAAGAATATAAACTGAGGCGTTTTTTTTTTTTTTCTTTTTTACTGAGGTATTGCTTTTGGATTCCATTGGGCAACAAGTTACAAACAAACCCCAAAACTGGTATTGATCATGCTGGAGAAAATGAACAGTGTATGAGTTAGGGCAAATACAAAATACAGATAAAATACTGGTAACCCTGTGAAAGGTGAGATGACAATAGAACAGTGGAAACAGTCACATAGAACTGCTAGCTTACCAGTTTGCAGTTGTTATGATTTCTGTGGAGAACTGCGCTGGAAGAGCATTTGATTCATCTCCAACTGATGTGAACCAAATAACTCCCATTTACCTCAAACAGCTTGTTTCAAGCTTTCACAGAAAACAGGGGGCAGCTTAGGGAGAAATGTGATGAATTTTTAGTAGGAATATGGGTACAGGTCTCCCTCCATTTAAAGCAACTCTTGGCTGCTGTTTCTAAGCATTATATAAATTATTGGGCAGACTGAGCTAAGGAGGGGGGTGGAATCCAGCCTGGCAGTAGTTCATTTCCTCCAGCAATGCTCTCCTGATCACTAGAATATGTGGGACTAGATTAATATCAAACAGGAGTTGCATTTTGAGAAAATAACTGAAGCTTTACCACTGTTTTCCTTCTACACTGCATTAAAAGCCATACCTCTTTGAGATATTTGGTAAAATCAGACAGACTGTGCTCAAAGATCGGAGCAGGATGGAGGGTGCCCTGCTACTCTGGAATTGTCTTCATCCCAAGCACAAGCCCCCCACAGCAAGCTGTAACATCAGTCCCCGTGGGGTTATCCATTTGGCAATGCTGCACATTCCTTGCACATGCAACAAATAAGTTTTGATTAAAAGAGAACATGAATCAGACAGGTTCTGTTGCTCTCACATGTCAAAATTAGCTGAGAATTAAGAGAGTTCAAGCAACCCACCCCAAGCAACAGTAGGGATAAAAAGAATTTTTTGCTTGAAACTGCAATGTAATGACTAAATAAATAAATAGTATTTCATATATATCCTGTCACACAGAGATATAAAGGATATGCAGCCAACAATCACACTTGTAAAGGAAAATGAAAAGTGCGTATGACATGAAGGACTATACAAATCAAATGTAAAGATTATTTCAAAAGAAATTAACTTACTAAGGCAGGAAATCTTACCCAAGTTACCTAAATTCATTAGCTAAACTCACAGAGGTATTTTTAAAGTATCAATAGATGAGAACTTCTACATGAGCACAGGCTTAATAGAAGGAGAGCACTTTCTCCATTATGGTCTTTCTTTCATTTTAGATTTTGATATAATATTATCTCATTATATACCTTATATAAGGTGGTCAAATATTACAATACTGCTTTATCTTAATCTAAGTAAGTTATAAAATAAGTTTATCAGCTACTTTGTGATCAGACCAAGCTCTTGTGACCTGTGTCTCTAATGTTTCCCAGTTATCTAACTTCCTAATATACTTACTTAAGTTCAACTGGCATGAGCTGCCTCTATTGCTACTCATTTATGCAAAATTACTACCCTTATTTTTATCTTTTTCCATCCCTAATGGTTTTCATATACTATTTCTTACAATGTCTTATGCAAAATACTACACTTAGACCTACCAAAAGATTCAGGATTGAATGATAGCTCTACTAATGCACATGTGCACTTTGACCAGAAGTCCATTCAGTCTGATGTGCCACCTTGGCAAATCTGCAGTATCATACCAAAAAAAAAAAAGTTATCTCTGTTATGGAAGGAATATCCTGAATAACATTTATTCCTAGAAATTTGCAAATGATTAAAATAACATTCTCTATTCTGCTCTAATTCTAATGAGGCTTTGAATTTTTAAGTAAAAAACACAGAAAGAAATAGCACAAACTTTTTTAAAAAAATTACTAACTTAATGAATGCTTCTAATCCAGCAGCTAGGACGTTTCAGTTTGAATTAGTTAGCACAAAGGTTCCAACACATGTCCCCTCTAGGATCCCTCAGAGCTTTTACTGTCCTAAGTACACAATCAAAGAACAAAACTGGGTGCCTCCAAGCCATCTAAAAATCATTTCAGGAACAACCTGTGATTTTGTTCTTCATGCAGAGTGCACCCCTGCATTAACTGTGGATGGGAATTTATGCATATTCGAATTCCAAATAGCTAATAGGCTTTGGCTGGCTTTTCTTTGGTCCCTTCCATTAAGCAATAACGAAAATTTTAGAAGCTCAGTTCTGCCTAAGAAGTCAGCTCTTTATTGATTAATGAACTGATAGTAAATCGCCAAGGTAGATATGTTACCCCTCTGAAGAGAACATGACCTTACATCGTCATGGGCTAGATCCCCAGTTAATTCAGTGCAAGGGCAGAGAAGAGTCCAACTTCCAGTTTCCTCCAGCACACAGAACAAGGACTCATTTCCCTAAAAAAAGGAGTTGCTCACCTCTGTTTTACACTCAACTTGCACTTAAGTCTATATCAGGTAGATGTAATTACTGCCATGTCTAAACAAGGTCCTTTTGAACTGCTGTAAACAAATTATGCTTACCAGATGTCTGCTGGAAATACAATACAGTGGAGAGGAAACAGTCTAGGAGGTTCCTGGAGTGTGTGGAAGATAACTTCCTGACACAGCTGGTGAGCGAGTCTACCAGGGAAGGCGCCTCACTGGACCTGTTGTTTGTGAACAGAGAAGGACTTCTGGGGGATGTGATGGTTGAAGGACATCTTGGGCATAGCGATCATGAAATGACAGAGTTGTCGATTCTCAGAGAAGTAAGGAGAGGGGTTAGCAGAACTGCTACCTTGGACTTCCGGAGGGCTGACTTTGGTCTGTTTAGGAGCCTGGTTGACAGAGTCGCTTGGGAGGCAGTCCTGAAAGGCAAAGAAGTCCAGGAAGGCTGGACACTCTTCAAGAAGGAAATCTTAAAGGCACAGGAGCAGGCCGTCCGCGTGTGCCGAAATGGTTAGCAACCTGCTACACCGCTTAGACACCCACAAGTTTATGGGGCTGGATGGGATCCACCCAAGGGTACTGAGGGAGCTGGTGGAAGTGCTCACCAAGCCACTTTCAATCATCTACCAGCAGTCCTGGCTAACCAGGGAGGTCCCAGTGGACTGGAGGTTAGCAAATGTGATGCCCATCTTCAAGAAGGGCCAGAAGGAGGATCTGGGGAACTACAGACCTGTCAGTCTGACCTCAGTGCTGAGGAAGATTATGGAGCAGATCATCTTGAGTGCCATCACACAGCACATACCAGACAACCAGGTGATTAGTTCCAGTTGGCATGGGTTTATGAAAGGCAGGTCCTGCCTGACTAACCTGATCTCCTTCTATAGCAAGGTGATCCGCTTGGTGGATGAGGAAAAGGCTGTGGCTATAGTCTACCCAGACTTCAGTAAAGCCTTTGACTCCATTTCCCACAGCATTCTCCTGGAGAAACTGACTGCTCATGGCTTGGACAGGTGCACTCTTCACTGGGTTAAGAACTGGCTGGATGGCTGGGCCCAAAGAATGGAGTTAAATCCAGCTGCTGGCTGGTCACAAGTGCTGTTCCCCAGGGCTCAGTATTGGGGCCAGTTTTCTTTAATATATTTATAAATTATCTGGATGAGAGGATTGAGTGCACCCTCAGCAAGTTTGCAGATGACACCAAGCTGGGCGGGTGTGTTGATCTGCTCGAGGGTAGGAAGGCTCTGCAGAGGGATCTGGACAGGCTGGATCGATGGGCTGAGGCCAAGTGCTGGGTCCTGCACTTGGGTCACAACAACCTCATGCAACACGACAGGCTTGGGGAAGAGTGACTGGAAAGCTGCCCAGCAGAAAAGGACCTGGGGGTGTTGATTGACAGCCGGCTGAATATGAGCCAGCAGTGTGCCCAGGTGGCCAAGAAGGCCAACAGCATCCTGGCCTGTATCAGAAATAGTGTGGCCAGCAGGAGTAGGGAAGTGATTGTCCTCTTGTACTTGGCACTGGTGAGGCCACACCTCGAATACTGTGTTCAGTTTTGGGCCCCTCACTACAAGAAGGACATTGAAGTGCTTGAGTGTGTCCAAAGAAGGGCAACAAAGCTGGTGAGGGGTCTGGAGCACAAGTCTTATGAGGAGTCACTGAGGGAACTGGGGTTGTTTAGCCTGGAGAAAAGGAGGCTGAGGGGAGACCTTATTGCTCTCTACAGCTACCGGAAAGAAGGTTGTAGTGAGGTGGGTGTCAGTCTCTTTTCCCAAGTGGCAAGTGATAGGATGAGAGGAAACGGCTTCAAATTGCACCAGGGGAAGGTTTAGATTGGATATTAGGAAAAACTTCTTCACTGAAAGGGTTGTCAGACACTGGAACAGGCTGCCCAGGGAAGTGGTTGAGTCACCATCCCTGGAGGTATTTAGAAGACGTGTAGGTGTGGCGCTTAGGGACATGGTTTAGTGGTGGACTTGGCAGCATTAGGTTTACAGTTGGACTCAATGATCTTAAAGATCTTTTCCCACCTTTATGATTTTATGATTCTGTGATTCCAGACAAAACCATTAAACCCAAAGAGACAGATTTTATTGGCATGGGAGCATGGGACTATTAGTCCCAGGGTCGTGGATCGTGCCCACGTTGGGCACCAAAAAAGGACTGTTGTGAGTTAACCTAGTTGGCAGCTCAGCCCCACACAGCTGCTCGCTCACTCCCCCATTGCGATGGGGGAGAAAATCAGAAAGGTAAAAGTGAGAAAATTAATGGGTTGAGATAAAGATAGCACAAGCACACGTAAGCAGAGCAAAATAAGGAATTCATTCACTACTTGCCATTGGCAGTCCGATGTTTAGCCATTTCCAGGAAAGCAGGGCTCCATCACGCATACCAGTTATTTGGGAAGACAAACACCAGAACTCCGAATGTCACCCTTCCTTCTTCTTCCCCCAGCTTTTACTGCTGAGCACAACACCACATGGTATGGGATATCCCTTTGGTCCATTGGGGTCACCTGTCCCAGCTGTGTCCCCTCCCAACTTCTTGTGCACCCCCAATCTGCTCACTGGCAGGACAGCATGAGAAGCAGAAAAGGCCTTGATGCTGTCCCTATGTTCTCAACACTGTTTTCATCACAAATCAAAAACTTTGCATGGTACAAGCTATTATGAAGAAAATTAACTGTCTCTAGATCTTTGCAAGCCTACTAACTTAATTGGAATATAGAGGAATAGCAACTTGGGTTCAAAGGTTTCATTTTTTTGTTCTGGATCCCAGGCGCGGTGCCTGATTCTGCCTCACCTTGTGTTTTCTCTGTACACCTGTGAGAGGGAGATTGAGAAACTGAGATTATAAACATGAAATATTTTCCATTGGAAACAAGGCATGTCTTAGGAAAGCATTGTGAGCAGATGGCTTTCTGAAGACAAGCACCATGCAGGTGTGAGCTGCTCAAACTACCCTCTACAATTCCTTCATCTCAGCCCTCTCCATTTGCAGAGACTGCTGGAGGGGCTGGGGTGGCTGCTTATGCTTCAACTCATCTACTCTGTCAACACTGAGACTGATATAATTGATAATTCCTTTGCAGGTTTTAATGAGGAAGCCACCACCACCTCCTCCCTACCTTTCTTTTTTCCTTTACTGCTGATATCAGGGAGAAATTGAAAATTGTTCTTTACATGCAGAGAGTCACTAATTAAATGCAGTCACCTCCCTTTATGTATGCCCACAGTATTCTAATACTTTTACAAGGTGTCACGCAAAACAAATATTAGCCAACAAAAATTAGGCAACAGAGGAGAGCAAACTAAAGTTTAGCAAAATAAATGCACTTATACTCATGGGTCTCAAAGAATTGGTCATAGCTTATAGCCGGATCCAGCAAAATCTAATGAAACTTCAAGAGGATTTTAGAAAACAATTACCACGCTGTTAGTCTGTGGATAGTCTCAAAAGTATGGGTCTAACAGAGAAGGCACTTGAAAAGAAAAGATCTCTTTTAAATTGAGTGCACTACATGTAACAAAACTAGTAGGAGTATTTTATTCCCACCAAATGCAGGAAGGATGGGAGACAGATTTTTCCTGATAAACAGCCCTGGTCCCCAAGCAAGTGAAATAGTTACAGCTACACTTGTCTTGGGGATGGCACATGCCACAGGGGAAAAGAAAGAGATCTAAAAGTCCCAGCTCATTTCCACCTCACTTCTACATACCTGGAGATCATAAATTACAGGAACCTACTGGAAAAGGGCTTGCTAAGCCCTTTCTCACTTTCCCTCTCTCTTTAGGTAATTGCCAAGGCCATATAATGCAATAACAGCCCTTTTAATCCTCTGTCAAGGTTAATAAGTTGCCCTGAATACTGACATGATAAATGTATGAGGCTAATGTTTGGCTAATTGTTCTTCCCTGTGTGGATATTAAGTTCTGAAGGTGAGAAAGTATTAAGCTTTTGTACATTTATGGTTACAGTGGAACAGAAAAACCTTTGCTTCATCTCACATGCTCTTGGGGGTATGTGCCAATATATATTGTGTATGTACGCATATATGTGGACACAGGCTAATGCCTGTGTGTGTGAGTGTGCATCTCTTTTCGTGGCTTACTTTTCCAGCAGAATATCTGGTGGCATCTGATAGTTTATGTATGTTTATTTGTTGTGCACTAAAACTTTGTCATACACAGTCCTATAAAGGCTCCCATGGCCCTGTCTGACATTCTTTTTGCAGGCAAACAGTGGCTGCCTATAGGAATATTGCAAGGGAAAGGGAGAACTTGTTTCCAGTGTCATTTTATCTGCAGTAAAACCACATTCACTGACTCACCAGAGAAATAAATCAGGAACTTGTAGCTACCTACGGGTTATTCCGAAATAGGTCAGTGACACATTGACAAATGAACTGTATTCATTCTTGCCTACTGTTAGAGCTGCAGGGAACTTCAACTTCCTTGAGAGATGCAGGAAATAATAAGGTGGAATTATTTGAATATTATCAGGTAAAAACATACAATGTGCCCGAAATTCATCTGCACCTTCATGATCTCCTTGCATCACCTCTGAATTATTCCAATTCCCCATCAATTTAGAGAAGAATTTTCTCAGTGCGGAAACTAGAGATCAGCAGGTACCACTCCATCAGGATACAATGAGGATGACATTTGAGAAGCATCTTTGACTTGTTACGGTCTTTCCTCACCAGTGCTGCAGTATAGCTGTTTCAAGAAGTAGATTTCCAAAGACAGACACAGACAGACGTCTTTTGAGATGCTGTGACACATCCCTCAGTAACTCTGTTAAGTGCACTTTCAGTGTAATGCCTTGTAAAAGATTGCAATTGGTGAATACAACAATTGTGCCAAGAATAATTAAGAGAATTTATGAAATCAGAAATTTGAAGCCTATGCAGAGATTAATTTAAACTAGAAGAGTTATTAAAAAAAAACTAGACTGATACAGATGATGGATAGCTAGTTTTTGCTCTCTTTCTCTCTTACAGTTTCTTGCTCTTTCTTTCTCCTTCTGTGCCTTAGTTAAAGTCTAGTTCGAATCACTGAAAAATATGTTTGTTCAACAGAATCCTCAAAATACTCTCTCTTGAATCTCTTGTTAATTCAAATTCTTAACCTTTTTTGGGGGGGAGGAAAAAGTTATAGTTGGGTGAGAAAAAAGAATGAGTATATGTGGCCACTAATTTACTGATGCAGCACATCAGAGATGGAAATATTCACAGTGAATTTTTGCTTTTCTCCACAATATTGAAAGTTGAAAAACAAACCAAACACAAACACAGCAATAATTTCTAGCAAAAGCAACTTTTCCAGCTGCCTGAGAAAGGCCATCTGGGGAGGCAAAAAAAATGTAATGTGAATATGTGTCCTGCTTTCTTTTCACTAAAGAAGGCATTACATAAAACAGCATCATCATTGGTTTAGTCATAGCATTTTTCACTTTGAAATTTCAGAACATTGCCAGTATTTATTTTCCACTGGGCTCATCCTCAAGCTCTTTCTGAATATGCATAAATAAATTCCTGCTATATATATTCACTTTTAACAGCAACAGTTTAATTGCTCCAGTCATAAGAGCCTATAAATTAACATTAACAAAGAAGTTATGCTTTCATTGCGATCATTCCTCAAACAAAAATACTCCAAGCATTCAAGAGAACTGGCCTAGGCAAAACTTTGGGGTATAGGAAAGAACAGAGGGATTTCATGGATCCATCTGAGCTCTCAAACATGAAAAGCCAAATTTTAGACCATCCTGGATGCACTTTGCAGTAATTTAAAAGCAAGAAATTTCTCGGCAGTCTACATAAGCATTCATATATCAGTAAAGGGGTTGTGTGCCTCTTTGCTCACAGCCAGAGCAGGGAAGAGCTGGTTGCAGGGTAATGGCTCTTCTCCTCAAACTGCAGCAGGTGAGGGAGCAGGACCAACACTCTGGATTCTGCACCATTTCAGTTTGTTGCTGATGTCAGGAATAGAATTTGAAGCTACTTAACACTGCACTTTCCTTCCTAGCCCTTGCTCTTCTTGCAGCCTAGCCCTCGCTTCCCTCAACAGTTGCTTTATCTGGAGAACAGAGGAATGAAGCACTTCCTCAAAGCTGAACAGCAGCAAAAGTATTCCCTCATCCTTTAAATAAGATGCATGTGCTGCTGTTGTCTGTGCCTGTGATTTGCTCAGATGGGAGCTGCCAAGGCTTCCAGCACTGTGAGCATTAAGAGGCCTCCATCACCCAGTATACCTAAAAGACTGGGATAGCCTTTGCCCACAGCTTTCTGGCTCTCTCAGCTACTCTTCTGGCTTGCAGCTGAACAGCTTCATGAGGAAATGAAGACAAACGTTTTCCCGCTTTCCCTCCTCAAATTGGTAATTATAATTTCTTTTTAGTGTACAGTTACTGAGAAAAAAAATTGAGTTAAAACAAAGCCAATAATCAATGAAAAATTATTGAACAAAAATAAGTGACTGATTCTTCAGTAAGCAGGGCCTCACAGATACACCCATAAATAATCCCAGGGTACCCCTGTGACAGTGTAGTCTGGCCAACAGCACAACACAGGTCAAGCGACTTTCAGGAGTGACAGTGTTTGGACAAGTGTGTCCTCTATGGAAGAATGACCGTTTTTAATGTCACAGTTTTCAAGAACGGAGAATCCATCATAATTCAGTAGAAATTCTTCCGGGCTTAACTACATCCATGGTTTCAAATGTGCAAAGGAATTGTCTCTCAGGAATCTAATTTGAAATGTTCAGGTTACTAGATGTTTTCAAGTTCAGAAAAAAATCCAAATAAGCTTTCTGCAGGACAGAGGTATTGCTTTCCTAGAATCTTTTTTATGTCTTATTTTGTTTTTTAAATGTTTGAAAAATATAACTCTCAAACTGACACATCTGCCTGACTTTCAGTCTATCTGTTTGAGGTGTCTTGTATGCTGGCTAACATGCCCCTGAAGGAACCTGGAGTGATGGGAATGATTCCCTCACCGGACAGGCTTCCTGTAAAAGCTTATTCTTCTTGCAATAAGGCACCTACCCTTGTTTGACCCTGCATTTGATGTCAAGATAATATGTTGCTACGGATGTCACAAGCTCAGCGTAATTTTCCTTCACTAGAAGCTCAAATACAGTCAAAGGAAGAGATGGGTTCAGAGAAGGCAAGATCCAATTTAATTGCAAATATCTATAAAATTAGTGAGAGATAAATTGGTTTATGACTTATGAATAAAAAGGAGCTAATATTTCAATTTCTAGTGTGGCCCTTGATCCTGCTATCTGGCACAGACATATACTTTTGCACTCCTTATGTATGTGATAAGTTAGTGTAACAATACAACACCATCCCTGTCCACCTATTTTAGAAGGAACTAGCATATCTACATATCATACATTCACATACGCTGTAACAAGTATACTAATTTTAATCAACGGCAATACTTCTGTTGAATTTTCTATTCACTGAAAAATGTGAATCAACAACTACTACACTTTTTATGTATTTCAGATAAAATTCAAAGAAAAAAAGACAATTACTATTTTCATATTCTACTTTCCAAACTAAGGAGAAAATCCCACATATTTCCATTGCAAGTTGGTTTTTGCTAGTTCAAGGCTTATGCCTTCAAAAGTATCTTTAATGGGAAGTTTTGGTATGTTTCTTCAACTACAAAAAATATTTTTTTTCAATATTAAAAAAATGTGGAAAATAAAGTTTTTGTAAATATTTTAAATACAAAAGAAATAGCTTCAGCTGTGGCAGTGCTAAATATCTTTAGCTTTTGCAAGACAATCGCACTAAATGTATTTAGGAACACCTTCTAATACTAGAAAATTGACCTATGCCAGTGATCCAAACCCTAGGGTATTGACACCGTGTAACTTCAAAGAGATAAGAAAACTAACTGTTTGTTGCTGAGCTCTGGTTCAGCAGAGGAACCTGTGAGAAAGTGTCTCCAAGTCAAGTGTAACTGAGTGCTGAGATTTTTGCCTGGAGAGGGCAGGAGGTCAGTGTCATGCTGGTTCAGAGCAATTAACTTCCTTTGAGCAAAATGACAACTGATTCTTCTCTAAAACTTTGCCCCTGTCAGCACAAGGCCCAAAGACAAGATGCAGTCACTGTGCTCTTCTTTACAGAAGAGGAAAAATGGTTATCTCCAATGCAAAGTACTAGTAATTTTTTGGAAACCCTTCAGAGAGGAGATAGGAATTTTTTGCAAGTGGAGCGAATTCAGTGTAAATCAAAGTGATGCTTTTCCTCTGCCACCTCCCACTGTCATTGACAGTTGTTATTAACAGCAATGAAATCACCCATCACAGATGCTGTATTGCTTTAAACCCACAGAGCTAAAATGCTGCACTATGTACTTACAATGTTTTTACATCACTGACATCATTTACATCACTCTTAATGGCACAGCACAGGGCATTTCTCCACATGCTCACAAGTCAAACAGGAAGCTCACAGGTGTATTTCCCCACTGTCATCCTTTACGTAAAGTGAGTGTAAAAAGTTAGCAAATGGTAGAGTGGTGGCTACAAATGACTACAAATAGCCTTAGCTCAGTCCAAAACTTACGCACTAGAAGGCTTCACCAGGGATCTTGTTAAAGGCTTGATTCTAAGAGAAAATACCGCATACTCTTGAGATAGTTTCCAAATGGACCTAATTAACATCTTAAGATGTTAACTGTGCTAAAGCTCAATGTTGCCCAAATCATGCCTCATTTTCTGAACCATCCTTTTATACTCTTCAATAGTCTTTAGGTAAACTGTCAAAGCTCCTTGTACAGTTGAATATCATCAGAAGATTACCCTTAATAAATGAATCCTCCAAAGGACAAAATAGTCGCAGCAGAGCTCAAGAATGGACTAAAGTTTTATTTCACCTCCTAAGCAACTGTTTCTTTCATCATTTTTTCTCAGTAATTATAACTGGCTTTTTTTATTCCCTAAATGAAATATTTTCTTTGCACCATGTCTCTTGCTACTGTGAAAGTTAATTTCTGTCCTTCTTTCCCACCTTCCTTCCTTCATTTCTTCAAATCATAGGCCATCTTCAGTGTTGATGAAGTCTGGAGGATTTTAGGACAATACAGAACAAGGATATGACTTTGAAGGTATGAAAGGTTTATCGCTACACTCTGTGTGTCATAAGGTGCTAAAAGGGCACAAATGCTTAAGACTGTGATAGTTTACACGGCACACAAGACAATTCATAATAAATTATAACCTGTTTCTAAGGACGAACTCATTTAGCTCATCTGGCTGTGAGTTTAAAAACAGTTATAAATAAAAAATAAACTGACATACTGTACAGCCAAAACAGACATTGAGTGGGGAACAAAATAGGATCACATTGCCTGCAATTTCAGCAACTTTCTGAATTGCCTTGAGGTTACTTTTTTCTAACTGACACCAATTCACTTTTTTTTCCTTTTGCAAGTGAAATCAGTTGTCTTTGACTGAAGTTTCTTGTCTTCCCTCCTTACTTTTCCCTAGTCTTGCAACAGCATGGAAATGCATTGCTACCAGACAGCAATGCAAATACTGTATTGAAGAGCATGTGCCAAGAGGCAAATGAGGTATTTCCCTGTATTGGGTGTGCTGTGCTGGAGCCAGGTACGCAGGCAGGCAGGAGGAGTCAGTGCTGCTGACTGATGAGGTGAATGGACAGAGCTGGGACTCACAGACAGCACTTTTGGCAGCATGGGAATGTAGCTGAAAGATCTCTGACCCTCTGGCAAAAAAAGTGGACTAGCCTATGGGCCTGAACCAGCTCTGGCTCCAGCTCTGTTTTTCCCATGTCATATTCTTTTTCATTGCAAAGGATTTATCCCCCCTTCTAAATAGACTAAATCAAACCCCGAAAGAGAGAAATGATCTTAAAGAAAGTGAACCCCGCTCTGTTCCCTAAAAGCAAGACTTAGTAAAACCAACAAGACTTATAAAACCAAACCAAGACACTACACAAAATTCTGTAAGGTTGCATTAATAAATAATATTTATATTGATTTAGTCAAAGTCTACATAAGTAGCTATAAATTTTCAAAAGCAGCTTCATAAATTTTCTGTTGATCTGGGTTTAGCAAGCTTGCTTACCAGTTCTGATGCATTTGCTCTTTGCAGGTATAAGCATAAAGTATCTCTTATTTATAGGTGAAAGCCACAGGCACGTTTTCTGCACTGATGCTCTGATCAGTCCATGCAAGGCAGGTAGAAGAGCATATAGTTATTATTTGACCAGTGTTGGAGAGCAAAGGGCTTTTTACAATATTCTAGCATGCCAGCGTACTTTTCAGGGTCACCACACCTCTAGGAATGAAATGCCCAGTGACAAATCAAATTACTCAGAGTCTGGTTTATCACTTTACTTGAACAACAGCAAGATATTTCTCTTAAATCATGGCTGTAATAAAATGAAAATGTTAACAAATATGAAACAACAAAGCAATCTATTGCACTGCTACTTTGCAATATACATGCTTCTTCAGCATGAGGTTAGCTTTCACCTCAGTTTCTCCCGTTCTGCGCTAAGCTAGAATATCTCCATCTGTTAAAACACAGTGCCTCTTGTGTTTGTGGTCTTTGCTGCCTCCCTCTCTCTTGCCCTCAAAGGAAGGGGAGAGCACAGACCTCCTTCTTCATTAATACCAAGTTCACAGTATTCCAGCTAGAGTCATCCCTCCTTTTCTTTCTGTAACTGTCACATAAAGGCTAACATCAAAAAGGTAAAATTGGGAAAGAGGACTCCAATCCACATCTATACTGTTAATTTCTGCATGGTGACTCTCCCAGGCATGATCATTTCCTAACATACAGTTCTTATATTTTTCCTAAGCTTTCATTAATTGGACTTTCTTATAGTGGTGCACATGTAAAAACAGATTCTGACATCTTTACTGCATAAGTAGCTCCACCACTGACACTGGCTCCTCTCAGAGTAAGTTACCCATTCGTGTGAGTAAGAGTACCACAGGCGTAATTTATTGTTGGTAGAAATGGTAAAATACAGATCTTTGGATAAGGATTGTTTTGAATGAAGGTAGAGTAATAGAGAGAACACACTCGAAAGAGGGGAGAGAGCATTTTGTGCAAGCAATGTTGGCTTAAGAAAGGTGTGCCATTATAGCATTTCTGCAAATAGCACAGAGACACAAGGAGGGTAAGCCCACGGATTTCCCTTCTGGAGGAGTATCTTCTTCCCTACTGTAGTCTTTGGAGATGGTGCTCTTCAGGCAAAGATTGGTCTGGAATATTTCCTTGAACCTTCCAGTTTGACCCTGCAAAGTCATGTTCCAGTGGGTCTTACTTCCGTGTTCCAGCTGGATGAGACACCACAGTCATCAGACCAGCAATTCAGGTTTCAGAGATTTCAGGTCACCATGAAGAAGAAGAAAATACAACAAACCTCATTAAAGCCTTAGCGTCTCCTGAAATGCTGATACCTCAGGGTATCAGAGTAGCAGGATATGGCCTCATGGTTTCAAAACAATAGGATTTCTGGTTTGGAAAGCCCCTATTTGTCCACACAGTACCTCAATGGATCGCTGCATGGATTTATTCTGCCCCAGCATTGACACAAGCTTTTCTGTACTTGCCAAGCCTCTGATGTCAAAGATGGCTTCCATTAGCTATGGAATGGTTGCTATAACTAATCCTGCTAATAACAGCAAGTTGCCAGGCCTCGGTTGCTTAATGGACTCACAAAATGCATACAGCTAGTGATTTTCTTCATTCACTGTCAAAGCTGAGGTCAAAAATAATCTCAAGAGACCCCAAACTTGGCCTTTTCAAAATTTTATGCTTGTCAAATTCCAGTGCAGAAGATGCATTATCAATGCAAGCACTGGAAGAGCAACAGTTTGATGTGTGCAGTGCCTCAGACTGATTCAGATATACGGATGTTTGTGTGTCAGCAGAATCAAAACCAGGATGATCCTTCAGTGGTGCTCACAATACACGGGTCTAGCTCCTGTCCAAAATGGACCCATTACCATTAGCATATCCCTGAAATCATTCTTCACTTTCTATGTGCAAGAGCAATCAAGCAAACAGTAAAGTAATGCCATCCATATTGCCTCCCACTCCTCTACAATTAGCTTTCCTTTTAAAAGCCTGCTACAGGCTATATTTACTGTGGGAAAGATTTGAGAATTGTGCAGGAAACCTATTTCTCCTAGGGGAAGGAAGGGGTCATAATTTTATTCCTTAACATGATAAATTATGCTTTTCTTTGCTTTAAAGGTTAGAAAATGCAGTGAAGATTAATAACATCACTGTTATTAATCACCACCAAAATACAAGTTACCACAGGGAGGAGGGAGCATTCTCAGTGGGAGACTATTCTGCTGGTGAAGAGAAATGACTTAGGAAATAGCCATGCCTGAGTCAACTGACAGAAAGCAATTAGAGCTTCTCTCCAGCACTTAGAAAACAGGCAATAGCATAATTGACTCATTGTACTTTTTGGAATAAACTAGTCAGACAATGCACAGAAAACATAACCTTGACACCTTGTGTCAAACCGGAGTCACAAATCCTGCAGAACAAAATGGTAGCAAAGAAATATAGTACAAGTGAGGGCAGTAAGAAGACCCTGACATCAGTAGCAGATTAGACAGCTAGACTGACAGACCATTTGTAAATAATGATGCAACTGTAATTAACATAGCATATGAAAATATTTCACTTTACGAACCTACCCTCAGGTGTCACATATTCTTTTTACTCTCTGCATGTACATGCATGAAGGAAGGGACAAAGATAATTTATGAACAGGCTGCACACACAGTCCATGTGATACAAACAACACACCCGCAGTGGATATAGAATATAATTTTCAAAAAGTGTTAGAAGCTGGATCTAAAAAGAAGCTTAGGTCCTAGAGCACCGAGCATCACAGATACATATAGGAAGAGGCTGTTGGGTGCTGAGGACCTTTGTAGAGTACACAGACAGTCGGGAACCCACAAGGCATATTTTGAGTGTATATTCATAGACTTAGCCAAATAGGGAATGCAAATTAAGGGGTTATGCCATCAGTTTTTGTTGGCAGGCCAGTGGCATCTGCCCTGGAAAGTCAGAAGTTGAGTACAGGCTTTAATCTGGAAAAGGTGGTGGTCAAACCAGAATCCCTTTCCTTACTACAACCACTTTCTGCCCATGCTCTACCAGAAAGAAAAATAAAAAAAGGAAAGGAAAAAAAAAGTATGACTGAGTTTACAGCCACTGCAGTATTATCTCAGTGTATCCTTTGTGGTTTGTGGCATTTAATTATGTTTCTAGGGCTTTGATGGTCATTTTTTTCAGCAATAATACAATTAAATTAAATACTATAGTTCTACTGACTGATCTGTACTTCTTGTATTTTAAGTTTCCTGCAAAATTTTCGGGTCAATATAAAAAGGTGGTTTTTGTCACTAGTTGAAATAAGTGACAGGAGTAAGTACCGGGAACTGGAGACCAGTGATTTTCAATTAACATTAAATAGAAAACTGTTTAATATCAACTGTAATTAAATTGGCACACTAGCATTAAAATAATGCTAAATAGCATAGACAAACTTTTCCATTAAGCAAGACAATATTAAGTTCATTACAGTATGCACTATTCAGTCTCAGGTTTCCTCAGCTGAAAGATGCCTCTTGATACGTGGGCATTTATGCCCCTTTAGCTAGCAGCTCCATCTGATCTCCATTATAAATATTCACTGGACATTCTTGTAAATTTTGCTGTGCATTAATTCTATTGCTCCTGCCAACTAATTGTCCTTTTCTTTGAGCTTCGTCTCAGACGTACTGTTAACAATTTTTTGCTGTTTCATAGGATGAATTCATAGTGTTTGATGGCTCTCCAATTTAAATGAGGGCCAACTGCTAATATCAATAAAACAGTACTGCATAGGGAAGAAACAAATGCAGAAAAAGACTTGATACTGTTATAAAGACAACCAGTCCGATAACATACTCCTCACTTATAGGACCTGGCAGCTTCTAAGATTCAGGAATCATTTTAAAAAATGAGCACTGTGTGAATCAAAAAATGGTCCTATCAGGATATTTGTTCACTGGAAAACCTTGCTACTGTCTGAATAATAAATAGATATTGAGTTGCACGGCGGGGAAGCTACATGCTGTGTGTTTTACTCAAACAGAAAACCTAAGAGGACTATATGTGTTGGACCATATCTGAAATCTACATGTTCAGATAGTCTTGATGTGAGAGTACCAGACTCCTCTGTACCTCTGAGATTCTGAAGCTCCTTTGAAACCTTGTTTGTTGGGTATGTTAGGATACAGCTTGAAATCTGAATTATACATAATCAAAGAAACCTTGGTTTTTTTAGTCAACAGACAGCCTTAAGCCATAGAGTGGACAAGACCTCTTGGATCTTTGAGTCCCATCTCCAGTTCTCACAGAGATCACGTTCTTAAATTCCTCGAACAAATTTATCAAACTAACTTAAAACTTAGCATGGGAGTCTCTCAAAAGCGGCAGCTATGTCTGGCATCTTGAGTTTGGAATTTAAATATCTTCCAGAAGGGAACCAAAGACATAGGTAGTGTATTAATGAAATCACAGTAGAAATATACTTATATTTTAAAAGGAACTTTTCATTTTTCTCATCTAAAGATAGGGAGTTCAATAGTCTAAAATGTATTTTTCAGTGAGTTTGTGAAAGCCTCAGCCTGCATGTTCTAGTAAAGGTGAGCTGTTTTAGTGGGAATAAGAAGCAATTCTTGCAGTATGCAAACATTTAGTCTTACTGAATTGTCTTCAGAGAGAAAACAGAATAGCATTATACAGGAATTTTGTGCAAAACTGCTTGTCTTGTGTTTGTGAAGTGGCAGCATGTTAGAAAACCTGTGTGACGGTTTGATGGGTTTCCATGGAAACTGCTAGACTTGAATGCATGGGTGCACAAGCAAGCTTGCCAGGTGCCTATTATTGGTTTGGAGGAAGGAAAAATTACATTTCCATGACAGCTATAGATTAGCTGAGCAAGTCTCTTTCCAAAGTGATGTATTTGCAAAAACAGATAAGCACCGACCAGACTAAAATTTGTTTGCACTTTCTACAGCAAGCTGCGTAATTTGATCTCCCCTTGAATATGTCCAGATTGCAGTTTCTGCCCATTGACTGTTTCACCCAAGAAACTATGGTCTTCTGCTGCAAGGTAATTTTTGAAAAAAACTCGTAACACAGCAGGTAGGATGAAGAAACCAAAATTGAAATGAGACAGTTACTCCCTCAAAGAGAACCACACAAGCATTTTGGACACCGGTGAGATATGTAATAGAAGGAACCACAAATAGGTCTTATTTGATAATCCTTTACATTCACTACACTTGTCTGCTGGGCTATTTTTAAAAATCTGAACACAACCAGGCCCTCAGCTAGTGTAAATCGCCATTGCTTTGATGAAACCAGTGTAATACTGAAATCTTCTCTAAACTGGAGATTTAACCCAGTATTCTTCAATGCACAGATATAGATTAGGAACAAGAGACAGGCTGAATTGTACTTAGTGCCTCATGTATGCTTTCTCAGTGTGAGTCTGTTGTCTTCTTCCTTAACTCTTTGAGTACAACTGACATTTGAACAAGCAATGCAAATACCAGAATGTCACCGTCACACCAAGTAAGAGAGGGAGTGAACAGCTCAGGAGGTAATGACAAGGAGCTTTAGAACTCTGAAAAACTGTATAGGAATATGATTAGGGTAACTGCTCCTGATTGCAGACTGATTTACTTTGGGATCCAACAGATAAGAAGACTTTTCAGCGGCCACTTTAAAAGTGCTAGGGATATGTGAACAAAATCTCACAGAAGTCAATTCAGCAGTTTCAGCTGACAAGGAATTTGCTTTTATACACTGGGAAATACTCAGGGAGGAGAAAAATGGGCTGTACAGAAGACATACGTAGGAGGAATTATAGATATCCTGAAGCAGCTGGCCTAAGTCCAAAGAACACAGTGCAAGGGTAGAAACTCAGATGTTTCATTATTTTGTTTAGGTCCATGACTCTCTCGCACCGTTGGAAGTGAAAACTTTGTCAACATGTAAGAATCTTCTAATACACAGAATTTCTGGGAAAACCAACTTTTAAGCAGACTGCCTACGACTATTGTGCTCTGGCAGACAGCAAACAATTGGTGAATCTTGTGAGTCCACATCCGCGTAGGACGTAATTGCATCCCAGGAGATTGCTTCTCTGAAGGGAGTCTACACCCAGGGCATTTACGAAACATTAAAGAAGAGAACACTGTAACTCACCCAGACCAAAGAAACCTTATAAGTATTTAGACTTATTCCTAGACAAGCCAGAACAGCCTAGTAAGTCACTAAATACAAGAGGTCCATTAAGGAGTCACTGAACAAAAGCTGAGGACTTTCATGAATGGACCCTCTGAGCTCTGTCATTGCCCAGAAGGGCTACGCTTGCACAACTGTTAGCCCAGATGGTGAGCTCAGATTTTCGATCACTGTAAGTATTAACTAAAGTCTCACTTATAACAAGTCAAACAATGCAGGAACAACTTTTTTATGGATCTTTAGGCATGTATTTAAAATGGCTTTGTACCCCACCTCAACTTCAGTGAAGACTATTCACTTAGATTATTCATTCCACTCAACTTCAGAAATTTGGAGATACTACCTGTATGTATTTACCTGTGGTCTGTATGTCTGAACTCCTAACATAGTCACTGGAGCTCTAAGGCTCATTCATTTGCCCGCATATAGGCCCATATAGCTGTTTCAGTTATCCTGTGGTACCTTTCCCGAGTTTCATTTGTGTGCAGAAGAGCACAGGATTCCCTTGTGTCCTGTGTCATATTTGGCAGTGCAAAGATGATACTTCAGGTACCTTAAAGGAATTTCTGTTGGTTAGATATTTACAAAAAGACAGCTAAATAAAACACTGATTCTCCTCTGATTAGAATGGGTACTTACGCACCCAGCTCACATGGAGGTACCTCTCTTGAATTCCTAATGCAGGTATCTACAATCTGGAGCTGAATATCATCCTCACTTGCAGCCTCTTTCTAAACCATGGATATTTGCTTATGGGTGTTTATGCTTAGCTACACACCAAAAGGCATCTCTAGCATCAAGTATTCATGTCAATAATAAGTGATTGTTTAAAAAAAGCTGTATTTCACATAGCAGTCTCCTAACTAAATATGCATATGGCTTTATATTCATACAATGATACCCTTTTTAAAAGACCAGCAGCTCCACAGAGATTAACAACAATACTCAACAGAAGCCTTGGCCCAAACATTTTTTTAAAATACTTACTTGCTGTTTCACGAATTATTCCTTTTCAAAACACTCTTAAAGAAGTGGGCTACTGCATCTACTTTAAATGTTGATCTAACTTTTCTGAGGAGTCCAGCCATGAGTCCTTCTGAGGGGTAGCTACTGAGACACCCAACTGTTGCAGATGTTATTTCTTTTCATACTACTTCTGTTGCAGATGGGCCACTTGTGGTAAAACAGCAGAGGAAGCGGGAATGAGCGTTATCACTGCAGAGAGGGCATCTGGCAGAGGTATAAAACAGTCTCTGAGCCCCGTACATTGTCCAGTGGGCTGAAAACAGGACAATGTAACAGCTTCGGAAAAGGCACAAATGAGTGTTTTGTACATAAGTCCATTACAGCATGTGGTAATTTTCCACTCTTTTGTTTGACTAAATCACAGCTTCAGGATAAAATGATGAGACAAAAAGAACCTTTTATAAATATATTTAGTATAATGGCTGAATGAGCTGACTCTGGAAAATCTTGCATGTTAGAGCAATTTTTTCTTTCTGGTTTTTCTTGACACTAATTTTGTTTCTGGCTTCCTATAATACATAATTGATATGGAAGTTAAAGCATGAGTGAAGATCAAACAAAAAGTCACAGTAATTGAACTTTGTTATTCTTCTTTTCCTGGACAAAGTAATTTGTATTACAGTAACACAAACTCAGTTACACTAAGCAAATATCAATATCTGAAACCAAAGACACAATACTGGACAACAAGCTGCTGCCTAAAGGATTTGCAGGAGATTTTGGGGTTAATAAAACATATAACTCTACATATTTCTGAAGCCAAAGTTCAAATCAGGAAGCCTTTTAACCTCAAAGTACTATATTTTTGAAAGGAGGCAAAAGACAAGAGCTGTCAGCAGGACCCCATAACTTCCCTTTCAGTTACATGCCTGTAATGTTTATTATAGTTCTTATCTCTCTACTGATAAAAAGCCTTTATCAATGGGAGATTCACTAACTTACCTGTTCTTAGCTACAAATGATGTCTTGCAACCCTTTCAAGCCTATCAGAAAGCATTGGTCACATAACAGGCCTTGAATATAGCAAAGGGTTGTTCTACACTAGATATAACCACTGTCTCCATGGAACAAGAGTACCAGAAAAGTACACAAAAAAAATTATGAAAACAAACACAAAAAAATTCTGAAAAAGTACATTGAACTTCCCAGCGGGCATCCAAGATTTAAGAGGTTTAAACTCACATAGCCATACATTCTTACAGATATGCATATCATCCAAATGCTGCAGTCAAATGAGAATGTCTCAACATGTAACCCCCTCCTCCCAAGCTTTGTGCAGGGTTACTCAAAAAAGAACCTTAGCAAATGTTTCCACAGGCCTGAAACACACTTTGAATTCAGGCTCTACAGTTTTCACTCATACTGACACGAGATACTGTGAAAAAATATCTTTGGCTGTGTGACAGCAAATTAATCAGTTCTATGAATACTGAGTCGACCAGAGTGATAACATTCTTGTCTTTAGTGCGACAAGGCAAGAATCTGATGAAACACTAAAGAATGTCATAGACTTCTTGCAAGTTCTACTTTACTTTTAAAAATGCCCCTCAGCTGTTTTGGGTGGATTTTGCAAGGGACAGCAAACACTCTTGCTGAAATAGTTGTTGCTTCTGCAGATGTTGAGGGGGTCTCCTTCTGGGAAGGACTGCACTCGTGAGGACATGGGAGCAGCTTGTGTTTTCATGGAAGTTTCACTTGGAAGACAGATATGCTATTTTGTGAACTGGTAACCTGAATATGGGACACAGATGTGCACAATGTAAAATCTACATTCAGTTTGTCTGACTTAATTCTTCAGAGTTAGCCACAGCTGAGGTACCTCAGGAATAGAACAACCACCAGGAGCCAGCTAAGGACTTGCAAATGCTTTGATTCATCAAAGAATTATGCACACACTTTTGGACTTTAACCAAAGGACAAATATAGATACAAAGGCTTAAAACAAAGTCCATGTTAGCATGTACTACAAGTCTACCAGAACTGGGGCACAAGCCAGTAAGAAAAGTTGCCCTATGTTAAACTCATCTGGGAGTCATGTACTCTTGCAGCTTTATAACATGTGAAGTACAATTTGGGAGAATAGTTTCCCCATTATACAAGAAGATACAGTTCACTTCTCAGTAACACTTCATAACTATAGGCTGTTCAGTTAAAGTTTGACTGCAACAGGACTCTTGTAGATTGGCTTACTGCATCCCTCAAATTCATACAATCATTGGACTGCTGGCTGGAAGGGATCTCTGGATGCCTCTGGTCCTGCTTCCCATAAGAAGCAGGACTGTTGCCAACACTAGATCAGATCAGCTATTACTTTGCCTAGCTGAGTCCTGAGAATTTCCAAGGACAGAGAGTCCCTGACCACTCTGGATAACCTGTTCCAGTGCTGCACCACCCTCCCAGTGAAGAAGTTTTTCCTAATGTCTAACCTGAACCTCCAAAGCTGCAACATGTGACTGTTGCTCCTTGTTACACCATCTGCCACTGTTGAGAAGAGTTTGTCTCAGGCATCTCTGTAGATTCTGACCAAGTAGCTGTATGCTGCTGTTAGTTTGATCAACAACCTCTTCATCAGCCTAGGCTAGCTCAGCTCTCCAACCTCTCCTTGTAGGTCTGTGCTCCAGGCCCCTGATCATCCCAGTAGTCCTCTACTCGACCCTCTCTAGTCTCTCCCCTTCCCTCTTGGGCTGCAGAGTCCACGAACTTGAAACTATTTGACGTGCGGCTTTACCAGTGTCAAATTATCACCTCCCCTTGGGCTGCTGACCACACTGTCCCTGACATTGCCCGCTATGCAGTTTGTGTTGTTTGCAATGAGAGTGCACTGCTCACTCACAGCTTGGCATCCACGGTAACTCCCAGGCCCTTTTCAAGCCAGTCTGTTCCCAGCCTGCACTGATGCCTGGTGTTACTCCTCCCCAGGTGCAGAGCTTTGCACTCCCCTTCCTACACTTCATGAAGTTCCTGTTGGCCCAATACTCAAGTTTCTTTGGATTGTAACTCTGCTGTTCAGCATGTTAAGCATTCCCCCAATTTAGCATCATCTGCAAATTTGCTAAGGGTATGTTCTATCCCCAAAGTTGAGTAATTTATGTTAATACAAGCTACAGGAATTAGTACTGATTAGATGTTATTCTGTGGTGCTCCCAAAGCTCATGTGAGAAAAATGAAACATCCCAGTCAGGATTTCTAGTTGTCAAGAAACAACCAAGTATGGAATGCCAGAGTCCGCAAAGCAGAAACATCTGCTGAATAGTTCTTGCTTGTTGCAGCACAGTGTACTCAGGATGAGTGCAAAATGAAGAGAGAAAAAGATATGCTCAAAAAGAATTAATGAGAGCAGAACAGATAAACTGGCTAATAAAATGTGGATGAGAACTGGCAGGGTGGACAGTATCTGCCATTTTAAATTTGTCTATAGCATTTGTATCCTAGCTGAGTTCTTCACCATAAATGTATCCTCCCCAAAGAACAACACACCTTTGAGATACCTCAGAAGTAGAAACTGAAAACAAAACTTTGCAGTCTCTACTGGTTTAACCATAGGTTTCTCCATACATGTAAGGAATCAGTTTTTCTCTACCAGGAGAATATTTCCCCAGGTGACTGAGAGTTGATGATATCATATGGGAGAAAGTGTGGTTTTCTAGGAGCCGGGCTCAATCTGCACACAGAAGAAAAAAAAAGCAAACCACCTCTTGTGCTGTGCACTAATTAACGTTTTCTTACAGCAGCTTTCCTGATTCACTCTTCTCCAGAAAAGGTATAAAGCAGGCTATTTTCACTTAGCACAAGGCATTGCATTTCATTAGGTTAGAAGAGATCTCCATTTTGCTTGATCCTACCTTTCACATATCATCTTTCCTCGGGACAAGAAAGATTTAGCTTTCAGTATCACATCATATCTTTGTTGCAGACTGGTTATGGCAAGTGAAAGGAACATTTAAGACCCAGGGGAGGGCAGTTTCTTTTGATGGAATTGAGAACTTACCTGTCTTCAAAAACAAACTCACACATTTTTTCTCCTGAAAGAGGGAGGAAAAACTTATGAAACAGGTCCCTCAAGCCTGAATGAGAACTAGGTGAGTGACCAGTTTTTTTCAGGGAACATGTTGATCCTGACTCCATTTTAGACATAGCAAGCCTATTCTGTGCCAGAGTAACTCCGTCAGAAGATACGCTTACACGGTTTCACCAGCAAGAGGCTCCCATGCATCCCTTAATAACTCCTACGACTTGAAAATCAGTTTGCTTCACACTACATGTTAGCCTATGTCTCTGAAGGACTGCTGAGGAAGGACTGTCTGTTCCTTTGGTGACATGACACTGCACCTTTTTTCACGTTTTACTGTTGCATGGGGCCATCAACATCCACACTGCATTTGTAGGCTCAAAGCAGTGGCATAGTCAGCCCTCCTTGCACTAATAAATAGTTAATCCACAGAAGTGGAACAGGTACAGCCAGTTTTCTTGAGACTGTTTCTCTATTCAAATGATCTGATGCATGCAGAAAAATAGTTCAATCTCTGCTTTCAGTCAAGCTGATTTAGGCTCACACATACTAGTGTTATAAATCACCTGGCAAGGAAAAAGCACTTTTTTTCCTTAGAATTATTTTTGGTTGATTACAGGAAACAAACCTGAGACACATTTTGTGAAGCATCTCCACTCAGACTATGCTCCAGACTATGCACCTGGAGAGACAAGAAGCATGAAGTGATCAAGACTGATTTTCATTTGAAGCTTAATGCAGACTGAGGCATGACAGTAACTTAGCTGTTTATCGTAAAATTTGGCCTTCAATACAAAGCATTGACTAGCCTAGAGCCTTACACATCCTCCATCAGAAACAGAACTGCAAAAGCATTTTACGACAAAAAGCAACCCCAGCAAGAAGTAGCTCTCCTCAAGATGGTGTTTTGCCCTAAAATGCTGAGTCAAGAAGAATCTGAGAAACTCTCCTTTGGCCCCAGGAGTACACTGCCATTTGCTTTCCCCACATACAGTATCTTCCCTCTTTTTTCTCCATCTCCTCCATCAACTTGGTGTTAAACTGTTCAATCCTTCCTCACAGTGAAGAACATTTACTCAGACAGAAATCACACATGCAAGGGAGAACTCACTACCAAAAGCAGCTGTTGCAAAGGGTTGGTTTACATTTGTTTTGGATCTAGGCTCAGCTGGAAGAGCAGAGCACCCTGTGGACTCTGACTGAAGTGCACTTCGTGACATGAAGTGACTGAAGTCACCTACATCCTCTAGACCTGTCCCTTGCTAGCCACTGTCATAGCAGGCTTCTTTCTCCTGATTTGGCTTTTATCATCAATTTGTACAAATTATTCCTGAGCTAAGTCTATACGATACATTAACTCACAGGTTCATTTCCTTGTAGGTGTGTGCTCAGCAGAAGTTGGTCTATAAAAGCTGCCATCAGCTATTGTCAAATCAGAAATGAGAAATGCTATTAGTGAGAATTGGTGATTCTTTTTTCCACTAGCTATGAATCAGTGCTCTACTGCCCGTTTATTGAGTTACAAAATATTGGCAAAATGATGCCATTATGTCCAAGGAACATTCTTTCAGATTTTTTATAATGACACTGAACCCACTGTAATTGTGTAACTGCACTTCCTCTGGACTGAGACAACCTGCACTGTGGGACATCTCACAATTTAAGAACTGAAATGATGAGAGTCTCTCAATTGAAGACAATGGCCAGGCAGAAGGGAGCAAGAAGACATAAATTGCCTAGAGCTGTATTTGATCTAGTGTGCTCTTTCTTGATGTTCCCATCCTCATGGTACTGCATGCCTGGCCCCAAATGCCTCCTCAAAGCACCAGCTGCTCCCCCTGCCCCTGCAGTTGCTCCTGGCAGGCTCCTTTTAGCCACTGCTCCCACCGAGCCCCAGTCCCTTCCCTGAAGAGCAGCAGCCTGGTCAGCCACGCTCAGCTCCCTCTGCCTCCGCTCAGTGCACCCCCAGGTAGGGACCAGGAGCAGGGAGCCACTTTGCTGCAGCTCAGCATGAGGCAGCGGTTAGGGCAATCTTCCCTAAACATAGGCTTACATTTCTCCAGCCTTATGAGGTTAACACAGGAGGTTATGATTATGATCTTGAATAAAAATTAATGAGGACTGTTTGAAATGCAGGGCTAGCACTGAAGAATATACTACAAACATAATATATTCAATCCCTTGAAAGACAAACCAGTGTCTAGACTAGAAGAGAGACTTTCTCTCACCTAATTGCAACTGTCTACAACATGGACGTCTGGAGATGAGCTAGGTACATCAGGCTCACTCTGCAGCCAATAGAGAAAGCACAGGCACTTCCAGAGTAGCAGTCCTCTGAACCTTTTCAGTGCCTCCTTTTGGATGAGGTACAGTATACTCAGAGCCTCCCACTGCTCCTTACAGTCTGCAAAGGGGGCCCAGGGTCATGCCGCCGCAGATCACTATATGAAAAGTTGTTCTTTTAGCTCAGACCTCTGTTATTCAAAGGTGAATGGTTCAAATGGAAAGAGAGGAAAGGCTTTCTGAAGAGCCTGAAACTGTGACCTTTCTGGCATATTCAGCTTGCAGGAGCTGGATGGCTGCCAGGAGAAATGTCCCTTGCTCTGGGAAGCTGATGGAAGAAGTGTTTCCTCCACAAGTCCTGCCATGCCACCAGCAGCTCCAGAAGCTCTGAGTTTCTGGCAAATGAAAACCAGAGCTCAGGACCTGGGGCAAGCATACTGAATGTAAAAGAAAGGGAAGGTGGTGTCCATCTGGGAAGCCAAACCTGGAGAAGAAACTGCAGATAATGAAGACTCATAACCAATGCCCCCAGTGGCTGCTTATCCAGTGACATAAAGGTTGGGTACATGTTTGTCAGAAAACTGCAAAGGATCACTGGACCAAGATAGTTCCTGAGTGAATTCCTGCCTCCTGAAAGACAGTGAGTCTGGTATAACTTAGGAGAAAGAGCAGCTCCTACAGCAGCTTCTGATTAAGAAATAAGGCTTGACGACTACTGAAGAGAAACTTGGCTCCTATCTGCTGTCTGGAAAGGTAACAACTGACAAAAAAGAAGAGAGATATTTTTTCAGCTGTAAACTCAACTGCTGTTCCAGATGGTGGCAGAAGAAAGGCACAATATAATCACAGAGTATTTGCATCCTTGTGTATTCTGATGATTAAACGTTACTTACAACTTGCTTCCTTCTGCAAAAACAAAAGGTGTCACAATCAAAGAGGCAAATAAGCTGAAGCTTTGCTGTTACAAAAGCAGATTGCTTTCTGCAGATCTCACTTTTCCTCATGTCTCTGCTTCCCACCCTGTTCGTGTAACCCATAAAAAGTTATCTTTCTTCCTAAATATGCCAACAGTTATAATTGCACCTGGCAGGGAACTAGAGACCTGCACAAGAAAGTAACAAATCAGGAATACCTCTCCAAATCTCTCCACTAAAAATTGTCTAAATGATATGAAATGGTAAAGTAAGAAGAAGGCACTGTCCTGATCTAGTGCCGTCGTCATGCAGTGAATGTCAGAATGACATCACCGGTGTAAAGAGGTCCAGATCTGCTGCTGAACACTGACCTACCAAATTTTCCAGCTACCAGGGCTTTGCATATTGCATGGCAGAAGAGAGAAGCTCCCTTCACTTCACTAACTCTACAATGTGAATTTTTAGACTCAAAATAATATTTTTGTCTTATGAATATAGCAGTCTCTTCCACAGACTGTTTACCAGGCAGATCCAGGCAGACAATGCAGAGGAGAAGGCCAACTGGAGCCATGGTATTAATAGCTATGAAGAAAAGAACGTTATCATGTCTAATACAGTTATGGACAGATGGTTTGCTTGTAGCACAGTAATCCTTCAATCCAGTTCCAGTCTGTAAAATAAGTCCTCTGCCTCAAAATAAAACATACCTAATGATGACTCAGGACCCTCTGCTTCCTCTCCAGGGGCAAGTCTTGTTACAGAAATAAGTTTCCACTTTTCCTGGCTGTTTAAATCAGCAGCTTTTCTTACATTGAAACAGAAGATTTATCATCATATTTTTCTATTCCTACATCCGTTGCTTTCCTGTTGAATGTGACTCCCTCTGCTCCATTTCAGCTGCCCTCCTTCAATCCCAAGGTGTCTGTGAGACCCCCTGCAGAACGCAGTAGCTTGCAGCAAAGCCCTTACAGGAACAATTCCCCCCTTCCCTCCCACCACCATTCCCCCAGTGTCTGTGAAATCTCAGCAGTTAGGACTTGTCAGGCTGCACTAGAGCTTTGCATAGCTCAGTTTGAAAGAAGCCAGACAAGGTGAAAAGGAGAGGAATTTTTTCCAGCTTCTCTCATTTTTGACAAGTTGATGGTTTTATATGGGAAAAGATGAGAACGTGATGATTTTTTTAAAAAAAAGAAGTAATAATTAGAGAGAATGAATGAGAGGGGGGTTAATCATGTGATAGCTGAGAGGCAGTGAATCACTGCTGGCATGTGTCATGACAGCATCTTTGGACTGTGCTAAAATGTCTTGCATTAAAAAGCCCTGTGTACCGCCCCCCCACCCCCGAGTTGCTGGGTGATATGCTGGGCACACTGGCCATTCTGAGGCAGGGCTGAGGGCAGCCTGGATGTTTTTAGACTGCCTTTAAATCTCATTGGCTTCCCAGCAAGTACATGAATCCACTAGCGTTTTAAGTATGACCTTGGAAGGGCAAAGTGTAAGGCACACTGTGGCAGGGTGCCCTCCTAGACTGTCACAGCTCCAAGTTCCTCCATGCGCTCAAATCTAACAAGCCAGATCCTGAATTCCCTCTCTTCCCTGCTCCGTCTCTATGATGATTAATAATAGCACCAGCTTCTGTGCTGTCTTTTCTTTTCTCACTCCTACAGTCTTTTATTTAGATTGTTGCTAATAGCTGTGGCTGCTGTTTCTCCAGCATCTTAGAAATCTTTGCAGTATCCAAAACTCACATTATCCTTTCTATTCCTACTGCCAAATCCCTTTATTACTGCTTTTGTTGGCTGATACAGTCATCTACCATTTAGTACACGCCTACACTGGTACGGAACATAACATATCTCAGATGACCTCTAAACCATCTAGCACAGGTACTGGCAGAAGTCTAGCTGTTGTAAACTGAGACACACAACAAATTAATCCATGCAGGAGTGCAGCTGAGAAACTGCATGATTCTGTGCCAGTCCATGAGCCACCATGATTAAAAATGCCTCAGATATCCATATGATCTTTGCAAAGTGCAAAGTGAATATAACCATAGTTTTACTGAGGAGCACCACACACACACATTTACTCCTTGCTATGCACCTTACATTGAAATAAAACAAAAATTCAGTACGATGTTAGAGATGAAGAGCTAAAAGCATTAAATCAGCAACAGAAGATACTCATCCCTCAGCAAGTTGTGTTCGTCTGTAAAGCAAAATATAGATTTTGTGTCATGAAAAATATATGGGACTAAACTCTGTGCTGAAGTGACTCTCATTTTCCTCTTCCCTCCACTTCCTGCCATGTTTTGAATTTGTGGCTGACTTCACACTAGTGTGGGGATTGTAATTTCAATGTCTTAATTTTGTGACTTCCACTCATTTAAATCCTCATCTGTGAAGTTGCATGCAACTTCACCACAAAAAGGTCCTCAAGTCAAAAACGCGGCCCTTGCACGCTGCCACTCAATGCAGCCAAACAGCAGAATGATGGCAGCTTGAATGAAAGGCAATAGCAAAACAATAAGGGTCAGCCTAGCCCTGTCAAACTGCCATGCTCAGCCAGGCTGCTGTTAACAGGGCTCTGAAAGGGCTAGCTGGAGCTGTGACTAGAAGGCAGTTCTGTCTCCTGATAAAGAAAGCGGACATGCTGCATTTCCTTGCAATCTGTGATGCTGGATTTCCCATCTTTCATGATTCAATCAAGTTTTTGTTGTAGAGAATAGGGGGTGGAGAACAGGAGGGAAGAGCCTGGATAAAAAACTCTTTTCATTCTTCCCTTCTTTGGACAGTCTGGTTTGTTTTATTTTATCTTGACTGTAAGAACGGATAAAATAGCCTGCCTTAGGACTCATGTAAACATTATCAGCAGAAGAAGTTTTGTTTGCTCTTCCCTTCATGTTTGAAAGCTACAAGCTATTAACATCAGCTGTCATTTTTAATAAGGCAGACTATCAAGTAATCCCTTGACTGTGCATTTTAGATACAGCTGGACCTAACAGTTGTCACTGTTCAAAAACCCAGGAACCAATGTCAGCCTGGCGAAAGAAGTGGATAAGAGTTACACTAAGCAGCAAATAAAATATTGCTGAGGTAACAACACCCACACCACCCTCTTTCTTCCCTCCTCTCAGTCGGTGGAATTCATAGCATTGCTGTTAAAATACAAACTTCCTAGTTTTGTTACTTTTAAAGTCTTTTCAAAATTCACTTCTTAATGACACGTAGCTTTATAATAGAAAAGTCCTACAGTACTGGCTGACCCAGACATGCCCAGCTGCTGCAAGCCTGCTCAGTTCTCTTGACTCTCTTGAAGCAATGCCAGCATAAACCACCACAAAACTGGTCCACGCTGCAGCTTTCCACAGCTCTGCTATCCTCCTCGCCCTTAACACGGCTCAGCGAGCGAGCTCTGACAGTGTTGGAGCTGCATGCTCTGCTGGTCCTGCACACAGAGCTCCTCTTCAAACCAAATTCATTCACGTACCTGAGGCACTGTGTGGCCTTCAGAGCTCATCTGCTGTGATGGGAGCCACCATCCCTTCTGCTCTGTTTGTCCCAGCTGGACCCAGGCTCATTTCTGTTCTCTCCCTGGTGGCAGTGAGTATCCTTTGCTCCCTAACAGATTCCCAATTCCTCTCCCTGCTGGGACCTCTGAGCTTCACTTTTAATTGCCACTGTGTGCTCTTTTCCAGCAAATGGGACACAGATCTGCTTGATGCCACTCATGATTGCTTGGCTATGAATGCTGCAAGCTCTGTTTCTGCCCCCATGTAAAAATTACATGAACAGAACTGGAAACAGAGATACATCATTAGAATTATTCCAGAATAATTCCACTGATAGAGTATTTCTGGAGCATCATTTTGATCCCAGAATATTTACTGTTTGACCAAAGCAGATTTTTCCAGAGTTGGTTTGTGCAGATGTAAACCTCTCCTCTATTCTGGAATGGTTATTGCACAAATGCTTTTTGCTCAATAGCTATTCTTTCAATCACCCCACTCTACCATGAGATAGAAGAAAGAGAAGAAATTCACAGCATGAGGGAACTGTGGTCAGACCATTCCTAAGGGAAGCTGGATTAATGAATAGGGCCTGCTCCAGTTTATTTTTTCTTTGCTACCCTTCAGAGAAAACTTCCAAATCAGAAAGTGTTTGCTGGATGGCTTTCATTGCCTTGCTGCCAGGCTAGTAACTGATTCTACCACTTCGTTAGCTAATCCACTCCCAAATTAAATATGGACTGGATTCAACAGGCACATACGCAGGAAGGGGTAAAGTAGATGAGTGTAATGGAAGTGTAATTGCTTTTAATGTGATGTAATGTCAGTAAATGCTCTGCATTAATTAGTGTTCCAGGGCAATCTGTCTGGTCTCCTAGCTAACTGCCCATAGAAGATGTTAGCTTATGGAGGAATATATATACAGAGAAAGTTTTTTGGTTATTCCCCTGGTATAAATGTCAGAATCAAATAACATTGGGATGGGGAAAGGACGTTGAATTAAAAAAAATGGCTAGGATGGTAATGTGCTTTTTTTACTTAGACCATAAGGTAGATTCATCCTCACTTACCTGAAGTTTTATAAGCACAATACTATGACTTGCAGTCATGTTTTAACTCCAACACTGTCTCAATCCTCACTTGATTTTCCAGTAAAGGTGGCAAGGGCTAAGACTGTGCCAGATGCAAAAATGCGATGGGAGAGACCACATTGCCTGATGGCAAGTGCAACGAGGAATTCCTGGAGGTGGCCAGGCAGCAAGAGCTCAGCCACAAATGCTGCCAGATCAGCAAGCACTAGAGGGGTCAAAAGCAAGCATGAAAGTGTCCCAGCCAGAGATTGCCTTAAGCAGTGACCTTGCAAAGCACTGCACCATGTGCCAGAGACCCTTTGGAAAAAAAAAAATAAAGGTCTTGTGCCTGCACAACAGGCACAGCCTGGCTGGCACCAAAACATCTTCTCTAGTCCACCTAGCAGATGATGTTTTTCTAGTCTATGCCTTGAGGGGAGGAGATTATGGTTTTGCTGGGAGAGCCCGTCAGCCCTTGGGGTCCCTGCTGGAAGCCTGGGAAATCACAGCAGACTGACTTGTGGTCAGTATGTTTGCAGAAGGAGGACATCTCAAATGGCAGAGACGGCTAAATGCTGAAAACGTGTTTTCACAGGCATGATAATGAGAGGGAATAAATCCATGGAGTGCACTCTGTCTTGAAAATTACATGACAATATAAAGAATGGGAGTAATGAAAAAAAATCAGTAATGATGTATTTAAGGCAGAAATAGGTGGAGACCAAATCATTTCACTATAAGCTAACAATGTGTCTTTTGATCAAATTCACTTGCATGATAGGGCAGCTATATTTTTTTAGCAATGACTGAAGAGAAATGCGTCAAGTTGCCACGAGTCCCACTGAACCACCTGGGGTTTTTTCACTTTCCCAGAATGCTCATGTTCTCTTCAGCACAGTAGTAAAATTTTATCGTTTGCTCATGGGGTCACAGTACATGCCAGCCCCTGTCAACATTGGCTGCTTTGCATTCAGAGTATACGCCACCACTTTATAAAATCAGCACAAGTTCAAATTGTAACTACACTACAGGAAAAAATAATAGATAAGCACATTCCCTAGGCAGAAAGAAAACCTTGCAGTTTGCATTTCAGAGTCGGCAAAATAATTAACTCTACAGGGGCGTTCACCTGTTACTGAAACTTCCCAGCTTACTAGAACGCAAATAAAGCATTTCATAACTGATGATAATGAGGGCATGATGGTTCAATTCTTCTGATTGTCAGGCTCCCATGTAGCTCAGTGGAAATTTAGCCAAAAGCAAAAAGTCAGGGAGCCCCAGATAAAACCAAAAACTCTCAGTAAATCAAGTGTAAAATGTCTTCCACTAATACTAATTCAGATTATACATGGGTTCACTCTGAATGCACAGATGCCCTTTTTCTGTTTGCTTTCTGGAAAGAATCCAGTGGTGTGATTTGCTGGCAAATTTGTGTCAATTTTTGAATCCGAAAATTTTATAATTCCTGCCAGTGAGGCAATTCTAATAGTTTTGCAGACTCACTTAGGGACAGAGACACAGCCCATGCCATACTGCCTGCGTCCAGCTAAAAAACAACCAACGCAGCACAAGATTTCACACAGCAAATCCCGGCAGGAAGATGTTTGCAGTTAACTTCCAGTAATGAATTCCTCACATGTAGAACAGCATGTAGGAGCTGTTCAAGAATGACAGAGGTATAGAAGAATGGAACGGAAAGAAAAAAATAAGTGAGAATTATTTTCTTATTTAAAAATTATTACTGAATGTGGGATAAATACAACAGCTTAAGAACACTAACATAGGGCAGATACGTGACATCTCAGGCTTTACCCAAGTCTGTAGCAAGGCTCTCCCTCACACCCAGAGGAGAGGAGGGCAGAAGACGTGAAAGGGTGGCAGCAGCCCTCACCTTTGTGCTCTGCGGCAGCAGGACGCACTGCCAGGCTCCCCAGGCATGTCCCTGGGCACTGGTCCCTCCAGGCTGTCTGCTCTCTTTGCTCTCCTTGAGCTCTGTTTCACTGTGCTCGCTGACCCCAGATTACTGTGGCAGGGAAACAGGAGGGAAGCTTGTTTAATAAAGGCTGCAGTAAGGGACTCAATGGGCTTATAGTTAAACACTGGAAACATTACAGAAAACATGAGGACAGACAACCAGGTAAGAGCTGAAGTCCAGCTAGCTCTGTGTGCTGCCCCTACTTGGCCAAAATGCTTTGTGCTCTCTTCCCTTTCTCTTCTTTTGGTTATTGCTCCTCAACACCTTTGGTTTATCTGCTATTTTTTGCCTTTTTTTTGCCTGGTGGGGATGGTACTGTGATGTACTTTTAGATGTTAAGCATCAGCCCAGCCCTAACAGTTGTCAATGTAGACAGTGGCCAGTGGTACCAGGGGATAGAATAAGGTCAGGACAAGTAAGACAATCAAGTCCTAATTCATGTGTTCTGCCAACTCAACAGCTGCATTTTGGAGACTTCCTAAATTACAGGTGGTAACTTTGCATTTAGCAGTCCTGAATGGAATTTTTTTTCCTATTAACTTGTCCAATCACTCTTTGAACCTGCCTAAGTTTTTAGCTGTCATAACAACCTGCCAGAAACAGTTCCACAATTAAGCACACACTAAGTTTCAAGAGAGAACCCACAAAATGCACATATAGGCTATGTGAAAATATATTTAGGTATAGGCTATATATCGAAATCTATATATGTATCTATGCCTTCTATAGATACATATTTATATGTTTATATATACATGTACATAACCAAGTTGGCCTTAGACCATTTCAGTATGTTTCATACACTGCAAGTCTTAGTATGTTGGTCAGCTTGTAGGACAGAAGACTCAGCTGTTCTATGGCACTCCTACTATTCAGACATTAACCTTGTCCTGGGTAAACCCGCTTCTCGCTGTTCCCCTTCTGACCTAGATTTTTGTCTCCTGCTTCTATGTACACAAAAGAAGTGCCCATGATTCATGTTCCACTCCTCCCCTGTGTTTTAGGTTTTTCCCCTACATGTACCTGACAGCTTCCTTGGCTGAAGCTACTAGGGTATGTTTCCAGCTGGCCTCCAGGTCTAGGTGACAGTTGCATGTACTGGACATTTTTGGAAACTAGTAATAGTAGTCTACATTTTGTACATTATAAAAAAATATGGCCTGCATAAACATTAAATAAAAGAGTCTTCTCCAGTACATTCTCCACCTGTGCCAGATAGCAAACAGACTCTGCAGGACATCATTAACATAAACAGTTGATAAAGAAATGAATCAGGCTGAAAACATCAGCTGTATTGCTCTTCACCATCCCACTTCATTTCTTTACAGCCAGCTCTTGGAGAGGAATGGAGAGAAAAGCTGTGCCAAATGATGCTTGTAAAACAAGATGCCTCTTGCAGAGCATCCTGCTCCTGGGATGCTACAGTTGGGTAAAGGAATATCCAGGATTAGGCCAAACTCAGGCATTTCCTAGATGGCCAAGAATCATTATGAGGCAAGTTATCTGAAGTAGGGCTCAGGGCTCTTCCAGACCAGCTTTTTGGAAAAGCATGTGGTGTTAGCTCTTCATTCAGGAGCCATGTTTTTTTTCAGTTGCATGGAAAAAAATCCAGATTTCCTTCTGAAATTTTTCAACATGCAAGCAGTTAAAAGGGAGTATGGAAGGTTTTAATTTAAAGAAGTCACACAGAGAAAGCTGGTGAGTAGAGAAAAGCCTTTAGCTCCATCCCATGACTGTTGAATATGTTTCATGGAGCAGTCTCTTCTGACAAGGTGAAGACTAGAAAGCAAGTTGCTTGAAGAGGCATAATGTGCTATGACAGAGAGCAGAGTATCTGAGCAGAGGTATCTCACCAAAGAATGGTGAGTTAAACTCCCTAAGCTCTTGGTACGGTATGAGCCTGGCACGCTCAAGTCTTGCTGGATGTTTACAGGGACAAATGATGCTGAGGAAGCAGAGTTTATTTCAGCTTTTCATTCCAAGCCAAAAGCTACCTGTAATCCGTTTTCTTCCCCATTAAAATTTCTTGATGCAGAGCTGTTAACTGTTTTGAGCAGTAGTCTGTCTAATTTTATGAGTGCTGTTTTGCAAGCCTACCTGGCAGATTATTAAAACAAACTTCTCAGGAAAAGATGCTTTCTTTGGCAGAAGGCCAGGGTATGCACTGCAAGCACTAGTTACATGTAGGAAGAAAACATCATCTCTACAACTTGCCAGGCAAAACCTCCTCAAAACTGCAGACTAAGCTTGAAAGTTTAGTTTTCTTTTGGCTCATTTTCTTTGTGCACTTCACTGTGAATCTGTCACCTTTCTCATTCAGTGTTTATTCAGAATTTCTCATTTTTTCCTTTCCTCACATAATTCAAGCTTACTTTCTGGTATAGATGGTGGTTATCCTTTCTGTCACTGGGGTGGAATGACAGCAAATACCAACCACAGATACAAATTGTCCAACTCTGTTACCACAACATGGCTGAGGTTCAATGACTTTTTTTGCAAATAGAAAGCTATGACTTCTAGGAATGTCAGTTTAGTAATTCCAAAATTACATGTTTGGCATTATAAAAATTCAGATTCTTACACACGTTCTTTTTCCTTTTATACATATAAAGTGTATCTTCAGGTTTAAAGGCAGTGTTATCTTCTGCTGTACCCATTTCTGGTGGGAATTTGTGTGTGTTGCCTTCTTCCTATCCCTTTTTCCTTCTCTCACCTCCCTGAAAATCTGGACCGTCTGGTCCTGTCAAGAGGTCTGCGGGACCTGTTGATTTCATAGGTCAGAGGCCAGGCCAGTTTTGCAGGCCAGAAGGAGAAGACTCAAATTCAGATATCTCACAGGAATGGAAGCCAAAGCCAAAAAGGATGACATTTTTCTTGCACTGTGTACAAAAACATTAGCACCAAGACTAGACTGGCAGGAATACAAGAGATTGCAGGAATGTTATATAGGGTATGAAGTATAAGAAGCTTATTAGCAGCCTTGATTTGTTGTTGTTGCTTTCCAGGTGGAAGTCCCTCCCTGAGGGAACAGTGACTTTATAAAGGTACCTTTATTTGATGTGCTAGTCATCAGGCCTGTAACCTCTGAGGAAAGCAGCTCTGAAAGCCAGTGACCATGTTACTATGGTGCTCTAGGTGCACACTCTACACTTCGGACTGTGATGACAAAATTGCTTGAATAAATCTGTGTATGTAATTCGGTTTCTACTTTCCCGCTCACATGTGCACAAAGTAAGCTCTATGCCTACCACTCCTGCTATTGTCTTTAAGAATGCAGCATGTTCCTTTTGTTTTCCTCAGCTCTTTTCCATCACAGTTTTAAGGCTTCAGCTATGCTTGCTAACAAACTTCTTCCATCACTGATTGAGCCAGACCAACTTACCTATGCTGAAAATTGGGTGTTGTTTCCAAAACGCATTACTGTGGTGGAAGATGTGTTTGCTTTATGATTTCCCATTTCCTTTTGGCTTAACCTCCCCATCTCACCTCTCATGTTCTATATTTCAATGAGGCATTTGCTTGCAGAATCTCCATTTCACGGCTTCTGGAAAGGATCATCTGATTTCACTCAGAAAATCTCTCCACAGGCGAAAGTGCTGTATCAGAAAAGCAAAAGCTGCACCAGCAGAGATTATAGGAGTGCATGAGAATTAGTGATAGCAGGACTAGTAATTCACACTGGAGAACCCAAACCTTTTTACCTTAGTCCATTCCAAAGTGAGCCGCCTTTAAAGGCGTGAAGGAAGAAAAATGAAGGGCATGCTATAAGAAGGTTTGCCAAATACACAGACCTCCCCATTTCTCCCAACAGGTCACATCCTTTGGAAACTATTACCTGAGGTGGCCTGCTCTTGTCCCATTCAGCCTTGATCTTTACATCAAATAACGTATCATGATCAATCAACTGACTACAGAGCTTTAAATTCATACTATTGAAAATATCATCTCTCTTCAGCTTCTTGACCACCATATCTCAGAAGTTTCAAGCACTTTTTGCACTAGCTGACAATGATCCCGGCAACCAAATGGTCTGGTTCTCTCTAGCTCAGTTCTCAGATATCTGTAAAGCAAAACGCTGGAGAAGTAAGTTTCTTTAACTTACGGAAGGGAGAGTTTTGTATCTGCAGGTGCATCTGATCCATAATCACAAGTCAGTTCTGATTTCCAGGTTTTGGCTTAGGTCCTCAAAGGTATTTTTAGGAATCTAATTAAAGTCTTGCAATGTTTGAGCAGGTGATTCAGGAAAAAAATAAACACTGTGACAACAATCCTCACATCGTCAGAAGAAGTTAGATCTAGGAAACAGTAAACCCAGAAGATTATCTGAGCTTTTCCCCACTCTGAAGGTGCAGGCTGCTCAGGACTTTGTATTAAGTGTCCAGCTCATCTGGAGCAGTTCCTTCTTAAGGTCCTGAACCCCATATTCCTGTTGGTTTGCTCTACACCTCCAGAAGAGCCCAGCCAGTAGGGAATACTGATCTCGCAGACACAGGGAGAGTTAAGGCTATCTGGACATAATCCTGGGTGCTTCAACACACCTGGGAGATGGGTCCCTTAGTGCAGCACATGCTTTAGCTCCAATGGCTGGAGGTTCAGTCCCTAAAGGCAGTAATTACCACAGCCCAGCCTACTGTATCTGCTACAGAAAAGAACAGAGGATAGGGTTTTTATTTGCCTAGATTGCTAAAACCATACTCAAAAACTTAAATTTCAAAGCAAGTTCAGCCTTTCTTTTCAGACATGACATGATTTGGCTTTGAGGCAAAACCAGCACCAACTTGAAATGTGTCAGGCAGTATGTATGTGGTGAAATCAGCACCCCAAACCATCAGCTCTAACTCATGTGCTTAATTCTGTTTTTCCGAAGCTCCCTGACAGTGGCTGGACCCCCTGGATCAACAGCACAGCCTGCCATCCACAGCCTCAGGCCTCCTTTCTTTGACATTCACACCTCCCACCTGGCACTGAAAGCACAGATCTAAATATGTGGTTTTGTCCTGGCAGAGGCTGCCGCATGCCAGGCATTTGGCTTAGAGCTCTTGTCATTGCAGCCGCTGATATGGATGCAGGGGGAAGAGCGTTGGGCTGGCGAGAACTCGCCTGTGCCAAACAGAGAGCAAGCAAGAAACTGGGATGTGAATAAGAGGGCCCTGTGTGTACTATGATAATTTTTTTTAAGTTTATGTAGCCCCTTTCAGCTGAAGAATTTAGAGAGGTTTTTTTGGCCAGATCAGCTTTTTACAGAGAAAAGTAGTTAAGATACCAGTTTTAGGTCTCTCAGGAGATGCCGAACGCCTTGTGGGATGAAGCCCTAAATCTGTCAACAGGCAATGGTAGATAAGGAGTGGTCCTGCAGAGCTATTCCCAAACCATGCCCATTCTCGCTCCATGGCCCCTTCCTGCGCTTGCTTGTTTCCAGGAATTACTGGCCTGCTGTTGAGAAATGCAGCTTCGTCCTGGTTCCCAGCACGGCCATGAAAGAAGCGGGGGCATCCACATCCACATGCGCATTCATCCGGGGAGAGGAGCTTCCCCTCACACCTGCTGTGTGGCACAAAGGACCTGGAGCCCAGCGGGGCGCACAGCCCCTCGCCCGGCCTCCCTCCCGCCCTCAGCTGAGGCAAACAAGCAAACAAAAGCGGGGACTTTCTCTCCCCTCTGCCTCAATACCGATGTCAGGGCCAAGGAGGAGGCAGCGAGCTCTCCTCTTTCACCTCTCTCCCGCTCTCTGGTCCCGCTCCGGGCTATGCTATGTGAGCAGTGCTCCCTCCCCTCTGACAGGAAAGATTTGTGCTGGGACTTCAGGTCCTATCACTCACTGCCAGAATCCACGGCGTTATCCCACTTGCCTTTTACTCTTTTTGGCCCCTGTCATCAAAGCTGTTAAGACCCCTTACTCTTAAAATTCCTAAATATCTTTGAAGTGCTGGATTTTATTGTTGCAGCTTGCTATCTTAATGGGAGGGCACACTACCAGGCAAAACTCAGGTCAGCCTAATACACTTCATTTCCCTAAGCTCCCTTCACAGCTAGCAGTAGAGAGGCCCTTCATGACATCTTTCAGATTTGCTAAATTAGCCCTCTACTCTGAATCACCTTCTGAATAGACTTGTCATGCTCCGTTGACTGCAGAGGGAGCCTAAGGGCAACCTCTGAGATTAACCTTCCACCTCACACACAGGGACGGTGGGTACTTAGCATTGACAAACCTCATAAAGTTTTTGAATCAAAGGTGTTAACTGAGAGTGTATTACTAAACTACAGTACAAAGCACAATAATGGCTGTTAAATTGTTGTTGTCATTGATACTAGTAACAACAGCAAATAAAGTATATTTCTGGGTTTAAGATTAGAGTGTTTTCCATCTCCCTTGATGAAATTCATCTCCTCCAGGGATCCGTAGCATAAATGCTGTAATAAGTAGGAAGGTGGCTGCCTTTTCCATTGTTTTTTCTTCCTCTAAGAACTTGTCGTTCTGCCTTTATTGTACCACTTTATTGTGACCCTTACGTTAAGGTTGCAGAGCACTTACTCTTTTGGGTATACACTGCACCGAAAGAAAATTTACTGGTCTTTTTCTTAACACGGTGGTAGATAGAGCAGTGATTTATTTAGGGAGCTTTCCTGATAAGAAAGCAAGTAGCAGTGATGATGCACAGGCCCAGCTCAAATTCAACTACTGACAAAACAGTCTTTATCACAGGGAGCATATGTTTTGTCTTTGCGACACTCAGTTGTGCAGGTGGCTTGATGGACCCCTGTCATCAAAGGAGGACAATAGCAAAGAGAACAAATGCTGTACTTCACTCCCAGCTAAGGATAAATGGAGACCTGGTCCTGCTTGGGTTTTTGCACTGGGAAGTGTCTTGTTGAATCAGTAGGACTATCTGCAGCACATGAAGGACAGCACTCATGTAAATTGTTACAGGACGGGGATACTATACATTTTAGGATCTTTATACATTATATCATGAGTCTCAAGAAATTTCTCCAGGCTGAAAATGGGCCACTTCACATTCAGAATATATCCAAAATCAGGTCCTGAATTCAACATAAATTTTTTTTAGTATATCTTGTCAGAAAACAAGAGGAGGAATCTGGCTTTCCTTGCAGCCAGTTCCATCAACTGCCCAGGAAATCCTATTTTTGGGACGGGACTCTTCAGCACCTCAGTCTGGGCCTTTTTCTGTGTCTTTCTCTGACATGTGTACATAGTTTTTTGTTGTGTTGATCTTTACATCAGGGATTTTATTCCCACCTTCCAAAATCTCTCTCCTCAACATTTCTTCCCAAAACTCCCAGCCCCAAAGAAATCTGAAGACTATTTACAACAGTGACTCCATGCAATTGCAGACACCACAGACACATCTCTTCCCAAGTAATCACTTACTCCCCGAGTTCTGGGTCAGCAGTATGTGGCCTAAGCCCAAGCAGAGAGTGGAACAAAGGAAGAAGAAAAGCAAGGAAGGAAGAAGAAAAGCAAGCAAGGAAGAAAGAAAAAGAAAGCGAGGGAGAAAGGCCAATAGGGATAATATTGCCCTGTGTTACATCTCTTTGGCCACTACCTCCACCATAAATGCTTTGAGAAGAAAATGGAAGTCAGTCCATTCTTGCAGCTGGAGATTCCCTTTGCATCAAGCACATCCCCAGGCAGCCACTTTGTCAGACTGAGGCCCACTGTGCATCCTGGAGCGACACCAACTGCACTTGGCTGAGGTTGAGTATCTAGGTCACATGAGCATCTGTAGTGCTATGTAATGAATAACAGAAATACAAGAATTAATGTAATAAAAAAGCAGAAGTTTTTCAGACAGAAAAAAAATATAATTACTTGGGTGCAGAACTCTTTTATTGTGAACAGTAGGTTTTTGAAGTTATATATCCAGGTAAAAAAAAAAGACAAAACAAAATAACAGCCCGTATTTCAAAATGCAACAGTATGCAAGTTAATCATTATTGCTACGGAAAGCTCTTTTCCTTTTCTCCATCCCCAGCATACTACATTTTTCTTTTACTCTGACTCCAGAACCTCCAGTAACAAACATTTAGCAACTGCAAAATAGCTGTCAATTAACTGAAAACATTTATCACTATATATACAATATTTTTTCACAGAATGACAGAATCATTACGGTTGGAAAAGACCTGTAAGATCATCAAGTCCAACGATCAACCCAACACCACCATGCCCACTAAACCATGTCCCGAAGTGCCATGACTACACGTTTTTTGAATGCCTCCATTTATTTTTTTTAAAAGAAGTATTCTTTCTTGTGTTCTTGTCTTGACAGGCTTTATCTACTGAACAGGTCAAAAAATAGTTACTGACCTTTTCAGATCCAAGCTCTCATGTTTTGCTCCTGGGGTAGAAACGGAGGGAAGCAGCAAATTAAAAGGACTACTAAGAAAGCAGAGACTGAATAAATACAAATGAAAAAAAAATATTTGCCAATGGAGACAATAGTTTCAATGGTGATTGTGTAGCAGTCGAGCCCTCTGTAACTCAGGGTACCTGGAAGGGATGGAGATATTTTTCTGTAAAAGACACTCGTGTGTGTATGTGTATACACATTTGTGTGTGTGTGTGTATTTATATTTAATGTCAAATCTCATTTGACCACAAGTCAGGTGTAATGGTCTTTCTTAAAAAATGCTCTCAGTAAACAGTGAAGATTTTATAACAGATGTGTGTTTTACTCCAAGATTACAGGTTTTGTTCTTCCATTTGGGTTTTTCTAGAGACGATTAGTACAGGCTAAGTAAGATAAACTGAGAAAGGATCTCTGTGTAGGTCACTTCCCACATCACCGTAAAAGATGACAATGGACAAAGAGTTGTATTATTACCTTGTGGGAATGCTTCATCTTGAACATGAACAGTTGATTGTGCAAATGCTCTGTTCTCAGTGAAAATCGGGTGTTGCTCTGTCATCTACAAGGCAAGGGGTGAAGTGAGTGTGTCTCTGTGTGTGTGCATGTGCGACTATCATGCATTTCAGTATTAATTACAATTCTACCCTGTGCAAGGCCAGAGGGATGATTAAGTACAAACAGGTTTTTAACTTCAGCTGTAGTAGTGCGTAAGTTAAGCTCTGGGGTCTTACAGTTCTCAAAGTGGCCTTCACACTGCTATTGGTTACTTTTGTGTGGACATCTCGTCCCATTCACCACTAGTGGTTCTCCTTGCATCCATAGACCTACTTAATGAACCACCAGTTCCAGAAGTTTGGAGGTAGCAGAACTTGGGTCTCTTCTGCACGAAGTCCTCTCCATTCATATACTCCATATATAACAAAATGAGGCTACGCAAATCCCTTCTAAGACCCTATTCCATGAAGGCCACCCACCAGAAAAGAGATCATCTAAAAGCTCTTTGCCAGGCCTCTTTATAGCTTAGTCAGCATTTGCGGACAGAGGTGGGAAGGACAAGAGAAATCAGAGACCTGTGTGCCCTGCATGATGGAGCTTTCGGAAGCTAAGCATGACTTGAGACAATCCTCACAGAGCTCAGGCTTACTGACGAGATCAGATATCTCTCATGGAAGAACAAGAGCATCTTAAAACTCTCTCATTACTCAGTAACCTAAAAATGTAACTAACTGCTAAGTAGCATATTAAAAAGGAATTAAATTTTTTCTTTTGTAATTAAACAATAATGAGTACTTGGTCTCCTTTCCAATGATAGGATTTAGGTTGCTGAGTCCATTAGTGGTTTGAAGAATGCACTGTCAGTTTTCATACCTTATTAATACTTCACTTTTTTCCAAACAATTGGAGAAGCCTGTATAAATCTCCTAATCTTGTAAACAGTGTGAAGCATCTTCTTCTTTTGGCAGTGAGTGATGGAATGGCTTGTATGGAGTAATTAATTATTCTAACATTTTAACTAATAGTTGGACACAGAAAAAAAAACAGGAAAAGTATTTGGAAAAGAAAGTAGATTTAGGAAAAAAGGATAATGAAAGAACAAAAAGAAAGGAGAAGAAATTAACATACAATGAGCATTACCTGAATTTCTGCATAATTCTATTTAGTCCATTAATGTAATTTAACTTTGTTGTTTTACTCTTGAGGCTTAATCACCTCTCACCGAACACACACGCTCATTAAGGTCACTGTTAAAGTAAAACAGCTGAGCATGACAGGGCTGGGAATAAGGTTTTCCCACTGCTTAGCAGATAAAAGTAATTAAAAATAAAAAATAAAAAGCAAACTCCTCATCTGTAACCCATCATTGTATCAATATTATACAGGTTGAAATAACCGTATACTGAAACAAGCTGCTTTACAGAACTGGTAAGTGTCAGGAATTTGGGGCAGACAGACTTCAGCATGCACAAACCAAAGAGCTGTTTTCTGCTATAATAATTTTCTGGCAGATTTATTTCTACAGACTAAAACTTTTTCTGAATTTACACAGAAAAGTGTTTCCGTGACAAACAACACCTATAGCTCATGAGAAATTAGTACATTAAAGAAAGACCACTAAGAATACTTGGAATTAATTTGAGACATTTCAGAGGCCTCCTACAGTTTCCACAACCAAATGAGAACACCACGCTTCTGTGTATTAGTTTATTTAATTCTTTATCGCCACTAAGAGCAAGTAAATTATGTTGATACAATTGGTAAACATATACATTCGCTAGAGCCTCCCACAATCCCACAGAGCTAAGGGAAACATTAAGGGATGTTACAGGATTAATGCTTTCATTCTACAATATGGATATATGGCTTTCATACAAGTTTAAAAAAATCGAAAAGGTAACACACACTGCTAGCTTACAAAATCAATATACAAACTGAAAAAAAAAAAGGAAAAAGAACAGGAAAAAGAGAGTAACCCATGAGAAGATATCATATAGCACTGGTTTAATAGATATATACAGAATTAGAAATCCATTGAACACAACATTCAGGCTTTAATTGTTATTTTGACTTTCATTCCTTCTTTCTGTTTAACACCCAAACTAGAAGTATTAAGATTATTTCTGTTTTACTTTGTTTTTTCTGTCTTTTTTTCCCATTTTCCTCACTTTTTATTGGCAGAGAAAAAGCCTTTTTCTGCCTGAATTTCTATGTTCACACCTAACTGAAGCAGTTTGTCCACGCTGAAGCTTTGAACAAAGCCCCAAAGCCCTTCCGTGTACTTGGTGTGACAGAAGAGAACGTCACTCTGATACTAAGTCCTATTGGCCATTTCATTGGCATGTGCTTTGCATTGTCCTTGGACACAGCTATCCTTATACTGCTGGCGAGTGGGAAGAAACCTAGTTGTTCATCCTGTATGCTATTTTTGTATCCTCGTGTAAATAACACAGGACAAAAAGCTCTTTCACTTCTACTTCAGCTTGAAAACATGGCAGCGCTAGTTGTGAGACACATTTTGAGTTATAGATGCACTTTTTTTATAGAGTTTTGCTTCCCCATATATGGATATATATGCTATATGCATGCATATATATTCAGAGAGCTCCTGGGTCTGATGCTGACATCCTTCTTAGGTGATTTCTATCTCCAAGCTGCAGAAGTACTAGCCTGCCTCTGCTTCAGGTTCCCTCAGCAACCACTACACACTCTGAATTATCAGAGCCATTTCCTTCCGCTATAAAAATCTAGATGAACTACATAATTATAATATGGGAAGTGTCATGAATGACCTAATGAGAAAAGTTAAATGATATCTTGTTGCCAGGTAGATTAGGGTGAGGGAATTCAAACAGCAAATTAATTGAATGAAATTTGTTATGGGTAAGGCAGCCCTGCAGAGGCTATCCATTTTCCTAGCTTTACATCACAGAATTCAGGGCTAAAGCTTTTGTACAGTCTTTAACTTTGAATGACCTTCTGAAATGGGAATACTTGGGAGCCTCTGTTTTATCTCATCAGTAAATTCATACATTGGACACATGCTTACAGTTTTGTTGTGGGTTATGTTATTGTGGGTTTTTTTAAGAAAGGAATAAGGACTGTAGGTACAGTTTTTTCACAGGCAACTCACTCAAAAGCTGAGCAATTTAAAGGCTAGGAGATACCTACTGAGTTTTTAGCCATCTGGGACCCCAAGACACTCCACATTTAAATGGCAAACTGCAGAAAGGGCAAAAGGATTGCACAGCCCCACCAATGAGATAATGATAGTTGAATTCCCATGTTTTCCTTGAAATATCTCATTTCTGCTCAAGTTAGAGTGATGAGGCCACAAGGCCATTTTGGAAGAGCAGCAGAAAGGTAACATTAGGAAAATGGTTAGACTTCAGCATCATTTAGTTTTGGTCCAAAAGCACACAAAGTTTTCTGCTGCTATGAACAAGACTACCTAGACCTTCTCAAAATGCAAACACCCATGAGGTGGAAGAGGATCTCCCCGTGCTCTACTTTGCTCAGGCAAGTCTTCCACTATCCCTGAAGCTCTATGCGCCATGTCTCTTCCCTTTAATTTGATGGTAAAAGAGGACACAGTGGGAAAGGATGCAGCTTCGTGCCACTGTTTATGAAGCTAAGGTGTTCTTCTGTTTGAGGGCAGATACTCTTTCATCATTGTCTCTAATTTTCCATCAAACGTGATGTATTTCTGTCCCCTAGGAAGTCTTGCCCAAGTTGAGCTATGACAAAGGTTTTAACAGCAAGCCTCCCTCCCAATGAATCCAGGGAATCTCTTTGCTCATTCTCATACTTTCTTGTTCATAGTCATCTTCTGATTAACAAGTTGCTACTGTGTCTTTTAATCTTAGAAGGACACAATGAGAGGTACCTGATGGTAGGGGCTTGCTGGGGCTGTTTTGCAACAATCCAGCCAGAAATGAAGAATACAGCCTTATGCATGAAGAAGGATCAACAATATCCACACAAGTTTGGCTGAGAGGTAGAGTGCCTTAGCAGAATTGACAGAAAACCTACAAATACTGTCAAAATCAGGGATGAGTGGGGGAACGCAGACAACAGGTATAATCTGTCCCACAAAGGAGAGAACGCAGTCAGAAGTTCACAGAAGATGCTGCCCTAGAGAGTTTAAAAAGATTCAATATGAGATACCTACCCCCATTGACATACTGCTTCCCCTTCCTATAAGAATTTGGGAGATGTGAAAGACTATGGTGTCATGTCAAAATGGTGTACTTCACCAATATTTTGCTTTAGAAAAGTGGCAGGTTTACATCATTAATGTTGTTGCAGTTCCTAGATGGAGAGAAAGTCAGGCTGGCTTTTGTCCCACCCTCATCATTGACATTAGACTAAAGAAACTCAGATAAAGTTCATCATATGTTAGATAAAGTTCATCATATATTAAGGGATTCCATTAAACAAATGGGAATGCTATACAATGTTTATCTTCAGACGCTCCCTCCAAGCAGCATGGTTAGTTTCAGGGGTTTTACAGACCTGTTTCCATAAACAGTCTCCATAAGTATTCACTTCCCCTTAGTTCATCCTAATGCTCCTTTGTTTTACTTGAATTGTCCATCGCCACATGCCAAGTGGTGAAGGATATACACCAAATTTAAAAGAAACACGTTATGTTTTCTCCTATCAACATCATCATAACTTGCACAGCTAAACCAGAAAAGACAGATATACTATTGTGTCCTTTTGACATTGCCTCCTATTGGACATGTTCTTTTGGGGTTAGAGTGGGACTTTACTTCTCTGTAACATTCTACATTTGATTAGTTTTCATTAAGGCACAAATCAAGCAAAGCATAAAAACAAGTGTGCCAGCCAGTAACCCTACCTTCCTACTCAAGAGGCATGCAAAAGAAGTTTGTATAAAATGCTCTTGACTTCATACCTGTCTCTTCTTGACAAAGTCTCCACACTGCCTGTTGATATGTTTTATAATTATTGCTCTCTCATTTCTCCTAATTTTTCTCCTTTGAAAAACAGTACAGTCCAGAATGTCATTATGGAATTAGAAGGTGAGAATCAGTAGGTCACAACTTAGTATCTACCTGCATGTACAACAAATGTTTTCCCTTCCTGGAGCCTTGCCCTATAGTTTTGCTGCACTTAATACTCTGTTAAATACACCAGGCTAACAAGCAATGATTCTCTTTCAATACGGGTACTTCTGTGAGGAGACATGTCAAAGTCAGAAAATGCCCCAATCCTCAAATATTGTTTTGAATCAAGATACAGACAGGCCTAATTGCTTAGAAGCATGGCTCAGCCTACTTAGCGGAAGGGAAGGGAGCTATACCCAAATTCTGCTAAGTTTAAACTTGCTAGAATCCAGAGTCTGGATGCAGATACATCCTTAGCTGATGTTCAGCAACTCACCCCTCTCTTTTCTAAGAGATTTGAGTGCTCAGAAAAAGGCTGCCATTTGGGGGATTTCTATCATCTCCCCATACCATATTATAGCTGTAGCAAATAAAGATGGAAACCACTTCTCGAGATGGACATTCATGAAACAAGCTTCAGTCAGTTAAACTAGCTAAGCAACACATCTACGCTAAGTCATTTTCCATTGTAACAGGATAGCACCAAGAGGGCAAAACACGTATTTCATCTGAAGTAGCTGCCCCCACAGCACTGTCAGACAAGCTTGCCCTCCAAAAGGAGGGAGGGTAGAAGATTAGAAAGCAAATAGGAAGAAATTTCAGAATGACTCAGGAAACGGAGCAAAATGGGGTGCGAAGAGGTTTTGTTCAGATACTTGCCTCTTGCTTTCTTGATAATGCCACTAGTGAAGCAAATCCTCCTTTTAGGTACCAGGTACCTCCTTTCAGAGCTGACCTGACTGACCTATTTTATTCAACCTTCCTTTGTGTTCTGCCACGAATTACTTTCATCACCTTCATAGCCAGAGTTACCACAGAATGTTTTCTGCTAGTTTCTTGGAAATTTTCTTCATTGTTTATAAACTATGACAGATACAACTCCAATTACTGTCAACAATAAGATGCCAATATAGACCCAAACATATGTGTCTGAGTAGCACAGAGGAAGTGTTCTCCTATTTCACACCCTTTTCTACCAGGACTGCTGTGCTTTCTTCTGGTCCTAATATGGTATTTTTTTTGTTTGTTTCTCTGTTTTCTGTAAACTCTCTTCATGGAGGCCCTACACGACCATCGCAACAATGGGAACTTGACTGGCCTCCTTCAAAAACTATTAGGAATGTTCCGTTAACAAGCCAGAGGGGCAGTTAATCATAAGGGCCATAAGGTGTCAGAGGAAACACAGGGAAATTTATTTTCTTCTTACTCACAGAGGTGGAAATCAGAAGTCACATCTAAGGTTTGCTAAAGGACAGTCAAACTGTTGGTCTCAGCATCATTCCCAATTCATGCCAGCTCCCTATGAAACACGGACTAGATTAACCAGTGTAAGACAATGGTGCAACAGTGTTCGCACTCAAAGCTAAATCACTTTAAGTGAACTGATGCAGCATTTAGACAGACAAACCTTTGGTGAGTGAAAAAGCTGCTTTCTCCCTTTGCTTTCAGTCAGACCTACCAATCCATTAGTTTAAGCCGAGGCACAAGCACTGGTAGACCTGATTAGACTGTGAACAAACCAAATAGCACCCAGAACCACCCAAATATGAGCCTTTATGATATATTTTGAATTTGGTCATTGCACGTCCACCACGTTGGGGACATTTTAACTATATCACTGGCTCAGATATGTGTAACAGTGTAGTCAAAATAACAAGAACATCAATACAGACTGCAAAACACACCCAAGGAGTCTGGGAAATACTTGTATGGCTAATCTATCTTGAGCTATGTGCAGCCTTGGCTAGCTGGCTTCAAAAGGGTTTGGGAATGTCTACAGAAGGACTTGCCTCACTGTGAGTTCAGATTAGCCATACCCTCCATGTCAGAAAAAAAGAGGGCAAGCTCTGCAATTTTAGGTTGGGTGGTTTGTTTTTTTTTTTTGCATAGAAAAGGGGAGTGATAGTCTGGAAAAAGACTCTCTGCTTGTCTACAAGCTAATCCCAAAAGAGCAATGTGATTTACTCAGATGAACACACCCTGCTGCAGCTTCGCTGAAGTCAGTGGATATCTGCAGGAGTACAAGGGAGACTATTCCTCCTGACCAGCAGGTAAGTCTGCAGCATACACAAATGGTAAAGCTTATTTCTTGCTGTTGAATTTTCAGATTTAGAATTTAAAAGCAATGATTTTGAAATAAATTTGGGCACTGAAATCCCTTATGTTTCCTCTAAAAAGTCTGGTCTGCTGGTTGTTTAGTTTGTTAAACAACCCCTTACCTGGGGACAGACGAGCCCTTTGTCAGATCTTTTTTCTACGTCGTGACTTTTCTCAGGACTTACTATCATTTAAAATAGGTAAAATTGAACAAACTGAAACCCAGCTGGTTTATTATTCTTTTTTTCCCCTGCAGACCATTTAAAAAAAATTTAAAAAACACACAGAACTATTTTTGTTTTGACTGAGCTTTTCCAAGGTCTTTTTGCTTATACAAAATGGAAGAAAGCAAAAGGTAGTGGTTTTGTATTTCCCTTCTGCTTTACTAACAGAGAAACAAAAATTAATTTCATTCCTATTGGTTTCAAGTCCCACAAACTGTCCCTTTTTCGTTCAAAAATATGAACTATCTCAGGCAGTTTCCAAACAGATTTCTTCTGTTACTTCCCACCAGACACACTATTTTTCAACCAGCTAACATTAAAATCAACAGGAAGATTCCCACTGATACAAAAGGGAGTTGGGTCAGGCAGAATCGCAACAATTTCAACTAGAATTTTGTAAAGAGGATATTCTCCCTTCTGGGGGAAAAAAAAAAAAAAAACCACAAACCAAACAAATAAAAGAAAGCATTTTTCAGCTTTTATAGGTAAACCAGGGGACACTACCATCCACCAGCACTGATATGCTAAAAAATGGGAAGTTTTGCTATCATTCCACTGGGAAAAATCATTGCTAGAAAACTGTGAAAAATTAGGATTCTTCTATATCCAACTGTTGAAAGACTTCAGAATTTTTACTGTCAACATCCAAAATATGACCAACGATAGGAGTGTTACTGTTTTTTACCCAGAGATGGTGGCATTTTGGAATGAACATTCACCACACATCCAAAAAAATTCTGTGCCTGTAAATACTCAATAAAATGCCCCCATCCTTTCCTTAAACAAAAATTTCATACAGTTATCCAGTTGTAATAAGAACTGAAGAAACACATCTGGGTTTTTTCAGCTATAAGGTCCCAATCTTAAATATAATTGCATCCAGCCAGACTCCCATGTTCACACAGGGCACCCCTGGCTTCAGCGGAGCTCCACACAGCTTCAGCTTCTGCTAGCATGGAGTAATTACCAGATTGAGACCTATGGCAAGACTTGAGAAAAAATTATTTTAAAAAAACTCTATATTGTTCAATATACAATAGACATAATTTTCTAAATGAGTTTGGAGTCCTTTATTACAGGTCTCTAAAAATTGTTGTTAGGGTTATACATTAAAAATACTAAAGTAATAAAAAATGGATTTTTTTTTTTTCTGTGTTTGCTTGTTTCCTTCTATGGTACCATTAAGCTATAAATAATTTTAGGATAAAATGCCTAGGTATAAATGAAACTGTTAACTGATCGTGTTTGCTGATGTCCCTTTCTCACATTGCCCAAGTTGGCTCCATTAATCCAGCATCTTCTCTTGTTTCTTGCCTTCCTTTTTCTTCTTCTTGGATTCTGTCAAGATAACAATAACCATAAAAAAATGAGCATCTAGCAGTCACTGCAATAAATTTCATTCAATAACCCTGAAAGTTCCCCTTGTTTTCTTTATGCATGTAAGATCTAATTTTCTTTCCTCATTCTGAACAAGGAAAAGGAAAAAGGAGGAAAAGAAGAAAAAAAGGAGCAGTTGAGGCACTAGAGAAGATGGAAAGGGGGTGCATGTGCAGTTCAGAACCCTTCCTATCTGAGCGGCTGACCCTGTTTGTCATGCCAAGCATTGTCTCAGGAACTTGCTTCAAAAATAAGAAAACAGCAGGCAGCTCCTGGAGAAACCGGGTCATGGCTCAGTGGAGAGCTGGAAGAAAGCTTTGCACACACTACTCACACACATACCCCTCCCTTGCTTCCTTTCTGCTTCATTGTTAGTCTTTGGCTTTCTCTGAATACAAGAGCAACTCCAGAGCGTGGTGAGAAAGCTCACTTGTTTCTTCAGCTTCTCCATTGCCAACCCTTCCCCCTTTGTCTGAGACAAACACCTATGTACACTTGAGAGGCAACTGAAGTTTGGCCTGGAGTCATTAGAGCACGGTCTGTCCAGCCAGCTGGTACTGATAGGACAGGGAAGGGACAAGGGAGCATCTGCTTCGCTGATTAATTGGGGGTAAATAAGGGAACAATGTGCAGGTACAAATGAAAGTTAATACATTATACTACCATCTGTGGTGACTTTCACCATGCTATAGGGTAGTGTGGTGATCTACAGGTAGAGGAAATTCACAGAGGGGACTAAAAAATTAATATGAATTAAAGGGATTAGGTACTCTTGTGTCACGTGTCACCTTGTAATGGGGGAAATAACAGCTTTCACTGGAAACATGAATAAATCCTTGTGGATACCACCACAAAACACAGCACAACAGGTACTACAGAGACATGGAAACTGAGTTTCTGTGAAGCATCTTTCCTGAACCTAAAACAGCAAGCAAGTAGATCCATGTTTGCCTTAACCCAGATTTCACTTTCTTCCTTTAAATACTACCTTTGTTTCTTCCTTCTCAAACCTCCCACACACCAAAAAAAACCAAAACACAAAAAAACCCCCAAAACCAACACACCGAAAAGCAAACTAGCCAACAAAAAACATCTCGGGTTAAATAACAAGTATCAGTGTGAATGAGAAGACAAGCACTTGGCCCTTAAGGTGGTACTCTTCTTTGTGAACATAATTATTTTCTCTCTGAACAGTTTGAGTAACATAGTCAAGCAATCATCAGCTTTGGTAAAACCAGCTTACTTGCATTAAAGCCAACGGAGCTACAGTGACAACTTTCAGCTACAGATAGGGCCAGGGTACCTCCAGCTGAAGGCAGACTTAGATTATCACATTTCTCTGATGGTTGTTTTTCCTGTTTGTTAGTGTTTCAAAACAACATTTTTTTCTTCATCTTTTTCAACAAGACAAAAATTGTTTCAATAATCCTTTAGTCAAAGCAAAATAAAATACCTATTTCATGTTTAGTCACATAATCTGCTCTAAAATCTCCTTCCTTTAAAAACTTTGCTTAACATTTAAAGGGATAATAATTTAAAATAAGAAGTAATTTGTTTTAGTCTGAAAATGTGAACATGATTTTTTTTTTTTTATTATTACTATTTTGCTTTTATTTCCCCACCTTTGTATGTGTGCCTGTGTTTTGTGTGTGTGTATGCATGCCTGTGGTCCAGAGCGATTCACACAATCTGGCACTGTTTTACAAACTGTCATTCCAAAATGTCATTTTTCATTAAGTCTGTAGCAAATGTGCTTTCAGCTAAAGCTTTTTGTCCCCTACAAATCTGCTGTGTCCCCTCCTATCCTATTTTACCCACGTCCCCCTCTTCCTCTAATTTTCCCTCTGTATCCCTGACCCTCCTGGATTCTGTATTGATTGCACTCTCTCTCACACTCTCTCTTCCCCCCCAACACCGCTTGCCCTGAAAGAAACAGCAGCATTTTATTAATCAGACCAGCACTGGAATCTGTAAAATCTATTTAGACCTAACACAAGCAAAAGGCTCTCTGCAGACTCCAACTAAATTTACTAAAAGCAAAGGAGACATATGAATACGGGCAGACCACTAGCAGGACTCTACTGAAGAGTATCTGCAGCTCACAGTAAGGGTGTAGTCACCACCAGGAGAAGGTTTTGGTCTGGAGTTGTGTGATCGCATCAGGTCCCCGTCCTCACTTGACTTGAGGTACCAGACAACCCACTGTTTATTCATTTACACTTGGCCCCTGTGGGTTTATATCTGCTCCTGTTAGCAAAAGCTCAAACCTCCCCGTTGTTTACCTTGTGATAATCTGCATACCACCCAAACTGCCAAACCCGTCTATCTCCAAAGACAAGTGACCTCAGCAGAGTAAAACCCTCATGTGTGGGAAGTAATTCCTCTCACATTAAAGGTACTCCCACCTCCACAGCTTAATCTTTCAGACAGGTAAGCTGCATTGATGCCAAGCACATTGGCTCCATGAAATGACATGCATCCCCAGAGTTGTGGCAATACAAAAAAAGGAAAAAAGAAAACTGCTCAAATATTTCCCAGCCTTTAGGCTCTTTTAAAAATCCTACTGCAGACATCAGTACCAATACTGACCCATGAAAACGTTGCTGTTCATACTCTCACGCACAAGTCTGTTCACAGCTACCCTCCACCTGTTTTGACTATGGTCAGGCCACAGACTATATCCATGGCTAGCAAAGTATAAAGTTGCTTTAGAGGTGTACTTTGTTCATGTTTTCTCACCGCTCAGACCTACTCTTTGCATCTGTGTCATTCAGGCTTTCATTGTCCTCATCTCTGTACACCCTACTATTTCAACTTTTATGACATGCTATCTAGTCAGCTCACACAGCCAAACTGGGATCCATGTCACCCTGATCACTCGATCTGCCAACACTTCTCTTCACAGGGTAGCCAGGCTTGACTGAAAGGGTCATCATGCCAGCACTGACACCATTCTTGAAAGCCCTGACTAGTGGAGAGTACAATGCCAGTTACCTGAAAGCTCAGCAGTCTCATGCCCTGGCACTAGCTGTAGGCATTTACCAGTTAAGTGAGGGAAAGATCTCCTAGATACACTGTCTCCAATAATCCCATTCAGATTCCTATTCCATACATGAAAATTATCAAAATTCAATTCCGCTTAGCACAGATTAGATGCAAGACCTTCGGTTCAGTCATTTCCTACCAGGCCTCTTAATGTGGTCCCAGCCTGCCATCAGAAATTATAGTAACGCATCAGCAGTACCCACTGAAACAGCCTTTACAATGGGGAAGCCACTATGCTGCTCTCCACATCTCACTGGCACTGCAAAGCAGCTTGATCTTGGCAATGCTCACCGTCGAGCCAGAAGGAAGAAAGAAAAGCAGCACAGTGAACAGGGATGACCCTGAGCAGAACGCTGCCATCTGCAAGCACTTCAGGTCAACAGTGGCCTCCTTCACCTCACCTACCTGATTAATGCAGTATTTACAAAGACAGAGTGATGGATCTGTGCATCAGCTGTGCATTGGCTACAGGGAATGTGTTTGCTGCAGACAAGTGCTACCAATAATATCAAGAGCCACTATGATGAGATGACCTGACCAGATGAAACCCAGGTTCACACCAGCCCATGCAGAATTTTAATCTGAATCTATTCACGGCACCATTTGCTTTAAAGCTAGGTGGTCCAGTCTTTTCAGTGCTGACCCAGACACCAGTCGGAGGTATCTTTATGAGCTACCTATGGTGGAGTTCAGGATCCAGAGAGGAAGGAGCAAAGCAAAAAGCAGCATGAGAACCCTGGATTTCAAGAGAGCGGACTTTGGCCAGTTCAGGGACCGCTCAGCCAGGCTAAGTGCCTAACTGCAACAGAATTATCCTACAGGCCACATCTGGCTTACAGGGCACAAACTGGAGCATCTCAACATAAAAGTTTGTGAAAGGTATGTAAATACATTTGATATTTACAGTTAAATACATTAATTTTAATACATTATGTGCCTTATCAAAAGTGTTTATCCTACCAATACCAGTGTCAGTACTGAGGTGGGAGTGGGTGCTATCTCTCACTGTCTCTCAACACTTGAGGCGAGCAGGCTGTGCAGTGCAGGGAACAGATGAGTGTAGCTGTTTGCCTACTGCTCCAAGTGCACCATGTGTGTTAGTGCCCCAGCCAAACTGTCCTTCCACCTCCAGCATGGTTCAGCACACAGACACACTGAGGAAAGCAGCAGCAGAAGCTATGCCTTCTCTATTCTGGACCGGGCTTCCTTTACCTCAAGGAAATACTTAGATTTATCATTCCTGTGCATCCTTGCAGCAAAACAAAAGTACTGGAAGAGTGAGCTACGTATGCTCCAGAATAGTAATGAGGATGACAAAAGAGTCCTCAATTTTTGTGTCTGTTTTACAGCACACACTTTCCTCCTTCCCTCTTACCCCACAGTGAGAGGCTGCCTAGCAGTGCTCTTGCTCAGATGGAGGCCAGGATCCTGGACCAGGGCACATGCAAAGACCAAATTCAGAACACCTGGCAGACCCTGCAGAGCGTAGCACCCAAGCACTGCACAGCCATCCTGCTCCCCCCTGGAACCCTGAGCACTTCCAGAGGGATAAAAAACACCCATGTAGCATTGGACGAACAGCCCTGCAAGAGCAAACTGTGTAAATGCACACACACTGCATTATCTAATCATTCATCACCTGAATAACCCTATGAATAGCTGTATGCCTAAGAATTATTCACGGGATTAAAAGCTGTGTGGTCATGGATTAGCACTGGACCCACTTCTGTGGGTCCATGAGGACCAGCAACAAAAATTCCAGTGAGGATCTTACTGAGTAAACAAATTAATTTGATATGCAGAACTTTCTCTACATAATTTGGAATGGCAGCAGCCCTCTTTAAATAGTAATCTTTATTCTGGAGCCTTATTCTTACTATGCAAGCAGCAAAGGAAAGTAATTATGTCGAACAGAACCACATACCATTTGAAGCCACTCTTAATGTATAAGGCACAAAAGGGAGGTAATTACATTTTAATGGAAGCCAAGCTTTGTAAGCCAAGATTTGCAGGTATTTATTTTCATTTGTTGAGAAGAGGTAACAATTCACTCATTGTGCTGCTGAACTCCTATATATAAAAGCCAAGCAGTGTCCCCAAAAGCAATATAAATCATTCAAAATAGCAAAAGCTGTGCTGATAGAAGGTTAGAGCAAAGAATTTCAACACCAGGTGTTCAGGACACAGTTTTCCTAGGAGCTAGCACTCAGTCCCACTGAGTACAGAGGAAGGCAGGTTTTCTAAAGGGCTCTCTACCTCTCATTGGGGAAAATTTTCCAAAGCACCTGGTTGCCATGGTGGTGCAGGACAATGGTGCCATTAGGTGCAGGGCACTTCTGAATTTTGGGGATAAAATGCCAACCCACGTGGAAGGGAGCAGTCAAGATTTTGACAAAGCTATGGATTTTATCCCTTGGTGAAAAAAATCTCATCCTAAAGGCCTTCACTCTGCTCTCTAGGAACAGAAACTATACTATCTTGTGATTTCCATGATTGCAGAAAGAAATCCCTTGATTTCTGAAATACCCTTTAAACATGGTTTTTCTTCTGCTTCTAGAGAAAGAGAACCTTTCATGGCCATCTAATTTATTTTCCTCCTATTTTCCTGCCTTATATAAAGCATTTGTGTGAGTGAGTTTAAGAAAGAAAAACTATATTACAATAGCAATTCTGTTCCAAAATGAATTCTTTTGAAAAGCCTCTTTGAGCAACACATAGTTCTAGTGGACGGAAAAAAAGCAATACTCCACTAGCTAAACAGCAGTAGAAGGCAACTCTCCAATGAATCAATGATCTTGATGTGACTTTAATTCATTAATATATTACAATTGATTATATCCCCTATACTTCAGCTCTGTGCTGTTTAATGACCCTCTCTAGTTGCCTGTGTTTCTCAATTTCTTCAGTCTTCCAGTCGCTCCCCTCCAGCAGGTTTTGTTTTGCTGCTCACTTTGCTAAATTCCATTTTGGATAGACTTGGATTTGTTCCCAGTTGAACACAAGATGGACCCAGTTCAAACCTAAAGGGTGAAGCTACACCGTACAAGCCAGGAAGGCACACTGCAATGCATGTTATGAACGGGGACCAGGTGGATTTAAGTCTGTAAAAAACACTAACATATCTGACAAAGAAATGGACTAAAGAGCCATGCATGGAAAATTTCACTCATTTTCTTTCTCATTGGAATTTCAAGAAGAAATAAATGCAGGGAAAAATTAATCCAATTTATTCTAAAACCATCCACAAAGCTCTGAAATTATCTTAGACAGTCAGAAGCCATTGCTTGAACCTGACTTTTGGATGTAAGTCCTGAAAAACATTCACTTTTAACATCCTTACATAAAAGTCATCAGGAATTACAGGAAGGGGTTTTTTAAGAGGTAATTTGTTGAAGCCAAATATTTTAATCAGAAAGGTTTAATTTTGGTGATTCCCTTCATTCAAAAATTCAGGAGAAAAAGTTTCAAAATTGCCTACACAGAGACACACACATTTTCTGATTTTGCTAGATGGCCTAATTGCCCGAAGACAAAGATCAGGAAAGTTTCATCTCATTTTCTTTAAGTCTGGGTCAAGTGTATCTAAGACGTTAGAGCCTTAAGAGTAAGTATGCGGAAGACTGCAATGGATAAACTTTTCGAGTGACGCTCGTTTTGCAACTGGAGACTGTTGAAGAGGTCTGGCTAACTGGAACATTATTTCCAGAAGTAGCTCACTTTGCTATTCTATTTGCTGCTGCTTCTTATCTGCCTCTGGTACATTTGTACTGCTGCTTCAGTAGGGTATGGACTTCCTTACTGATCTTTGTCATGTTCTATGCTCAGCACAAGAGGGACCCAGTCCCAGCTGCCTCTTTAGTCCTTTGTCTATGCTGTACACAGGATCCCTCTTAATGCCAGCGAGACAGGTGCAGGCACACACTGATACATTTAGAGTTTACTCTCTGCATTCACATGTCTGCAGGAGACTGCTGAAAACAAAAAGTATTAATATTCCATTTGGAGTTTGGCATTTACCTGTATCCACAGAGAAGCAAAAAGATCACACACTGAGGCAGTTTATACGTCAAACTGATCAGTAAATAGCTATTTAGCAGAAAGTTATTTGTGATTTACTGTGAATAGAGACCCCATTTTATTTAGTTAATTTTTGAAAACCAGGCACATGCCTTTCTCGGTTGTACTTTCTGCATCTGCCCCAGATGGGATCTACACTCAGGGCAAAGGACACAGGCATTGCTTTGATCCGTGCTCCAGTCTCTGAAAAGTTGCCTGCAAAACTTCTGCAGTAAGCACAGATAGAAGAAAAGATAGAGACGTGGTGACATGGAAAATGAGATGGAGGGATAAAGAAGGGGGGAAAAAGCTTGAAAGGAAAGGAAGTGAAGAAGTAGAAAAGGAAAGGAAAGAACAGAAAGGAAGGAACAGAGCTTTCTCTCTGTTTCACTGCTGGGAACAGTAATGAGTGTAAACATTTGCTGATGGCATATCTTTTATCACTGAAAGTCCCACAGCTTCAGGCATTTTCACTGCTCAAGGGCACTGACTAATGCCAAGGAGGCTGGACTGCTCTTGCAAGCCAGGAAAGTGAGACAATAAGCATGTTACAGAATTGGCACAGACAAGGCTATTTAAACTTTCACCCACAAAGGTCTGTATTAAATCCTAAAAGAAACTCCTGCAGGCACAAAAGGGTTAAACAAGAACATTTGTCACATCCAGTTTTTCATCTTTTGGGGCAGCACAGAAAAAAAAGAATCTAAAATACAAACCAGGGGGTGAGAAAACACGGAGGTCTAGGTTTCCCATGAAAATTCCCAACGTTTTCTTTTCAAAAACACCTGTAAAAGCTGCAGAACAACTAAAACTAAAAATTGAAAAATATTTCTTTTTAAAAAATATTTATCTTTTTCCTTCTCCTACAAGCATTTCCTGCTCCCTGGAATAAGGGCTGTGTCAATCAGATTGATATTATGTAATGATCTGACGATGCATTCAAATTACTTATCCAAACAGTATAATTTTTCAAAGGTACAAAAGCAGTCTCAAGGGAGACTAGAGTGCAAAGTCTCCAAGAAACATAAGGAAATGGAAGCAGAAAAAACACAATTACAATTAAAAGACATCCAAACTTTATTAGTTATGGGCTGCACTGGCAGCTTACTAGCAGCTTGAGGCTGGTCCACACTGTAATCATCATTGTGTTTATTTTTCTTATATGGCTTACTCTTGCTCCCACTTAAATTGAGAAAAATATTATTCCCCCATGTTATGGCAGCAGAAGCCACATCACAGAGATGTGTCCCAGAGCCTCGAGTTTCCAGTGAGTTTTACTTCATCTTGAAACAACAAGCCTTGTCCTCAGATTAGCAAGGGGCACAGGGAAACACAACCAAACATTTAGTACCCAGTCTTATCCCTCTAGACCACTGTTTCTTCTCTTGGTTTTCACATTTCTCAGTTCCATAAGGCATAAATTATTCATGGCAAAACTGCCTCTCACAATGTTTAGGCAGTAGTTAGTACAACGGCACCCTTTTTCATCGGGGGTCTCTGGGCACTCATGCAATACAAATAATCATGATGATAGCAACAACAATAACAGCCAGCTATGGTGTTCCCACTGGGAATCCACTGCCAGTGTCTGCCCCGCAAAGCTCAGATCACTGCATTTCACTGCAGGCCCACAATCAGTGCCAGAGGCCATTCTTGAATAAACCTGCCTCATCCTTTTGAGCAAGAGAAAAACCTCCCAATTTTGCCTTTCAGGTTTTTGTTTAACTATCACAGCTGTTTCCTAATATGAGAAAATCCCTCATTTTTATATCTAATTAGTTTGAGCAGATCCTATTATTCTGCCTCCTGTAATACTAATTATTACACTAGCTGCATGCCTGCACGACTAATGAGTTATATTAAAGATGGGGAATTCTGAAACCTACAGAGGGAGATACAGCACGAGTGTGATGCCGAAACAGGAGACACCAGCATCTTTCAAACAAAAGAAAATCACAGTCCTAACAAGTCATTTATTCTCCCCCTGTGTCCCCTCCAGCTACTCTTTAGAAGCAGACATTTTGTTGCTGCACAAAGGCAAAGTTGAGGGAGGGCACCCCAGAAAAAGCAGATTGCCCAACATGCAAAATGGAGTGAGCCACAGGTGGTCATTTTCGTCAGTGCAGCACACAGTTTGTCTGAGCAATGAAGTCTGTCTGAGCTTATCAGGTGAGCAACTCATTCAGACATCACTGTCAGCTCCTTGGGCCAGCCAGCAGCCCAGTCACCCTGCCAAAGCACAAGTAGAAATCAAGGCTGCCACTGTAGTGCTCAAAAACCACGTTGTTTTCTGCTCCTGGCACCAAAGTAAGGATGGGGATATACCTGCTCATTAACAGAAGTCCAGCTCTATGTTTTGACACTGAGCTCCCTAAGAAGACACAAGGTAAGACAGTGTTTGACACCGATTTAAGTCCACTGAGATTACTAATGTCAAGACCAAAGACCCTAGCTAAAGACTGTAGTTCAGACACTCACCCTGAAGTAAATTGTCACATTCTGGTAATTGTAATTGCAGACTAGGAAAAAAAGGAGCAGCAGCTACTAGTCTAAGGATGGAGCCAAGAGTCAACAGCTCCTAGCTGAGTGCCTGGACCTGCCACTGATAAACCTGTAAAATCATTTAGCCTTTCTGACTTTCAATTATCACTTTTCTTTAAATTATACTTCCTCAGCTCCAAGGAGTGATAAGAGGATTAGCTAATTGCTACCTGTAAAGATTACTAGATAAAAGAAACAATGTAGTGCAGATTATTTATATTGCACTAAACTCTTAAGTAAAACTCTTCAAACAATATGAAATTATTAAAAACACACAGAGTGTAGTCTTTCCTCCACTGCAGTAGCACGCACACTGTGCCAAACACAGGGAACTGCACTGACACCTTGCTAGACCCTCAAATGCTACACCTGATCTGCATCACAGGAAAGAGATTACAGCCATTAACAACTCCAGTAGGTCTTACCTTCATGTGAGAAACCTTTCCAAACACTCCATGTTGGAGGAAGTGATCTTTGGACACCATCCCAGTTATTAAAGACAACAGTGGTGTAAGCAGAGTTAATGTTTGCCAACCTTAATTGGTATTTTTTTCTTATGTGGCAAGGACTGAGCTGAGCCAGGATAAAGTAACTCATAGATCAGATATACTGTAAATTGGTGAAAAGTTGGGAAGGGAGATTTATTAAAAAGGACTAAATACAGCTGGGAGAAAAAGTTATCAGAGAAAAAAGGAGCATAATTCAAAAAATGAAGGGTACATTGCAGAAAGAGCAGGCAAACTGCTTATTCTATTTAATTTTATCTTAATCAGGAGAATAAATAGCTAAAGTACCAGAGATATGGAGAGAGAGAGAGAGGAAGAATGAGAGTGATGGAAAGAGTGAAAAAAGAAATAAAGCCTATCAGGCAACCCAGCCCAATAAAAATAAATTCCTCCTCTCTCAACGGTTAAAGCAAAATGTTTCCTGAATCCTGACAATACCCCATTCTTTTACTTTCTGGCTGGAACTCGAACAACCATCAATCAAGTTTGGGTAGCAGTGAAGTAGGACAGATGGAGTATGTCGGAAGCATTTTCTGCTCTTCAGTGCAAGTTGGCCATTAGAGCAGCCACTCGACAGAAGTGCCTGAGTCTTTCACATCTGTCAAGATAGTTTAGGGAGACCTTGAACATCCCCAGCCTTGCAGACACTGATTAGAATATGCAATTGTGTGTGCTAGAGGAGAGGTGGCTGCCTCCGCTGGGATTTTGTGATAAAAATTATCCTTTCATCCTTTCCAGCCTTTGTGACAGGCTTTCTCATGACCTCATTTGTGTACTAAATACACAAACCATGGTGTCTGGGATATCACTGTCACATTGCTGACAATCTCTCTGTCCAGATGCACAAATTCAAGAACGGATGACAGTTTTCATCCTTGGTTAACTATACTTTAGCACAGCAGCCCAAGACCAAGCTATTGTCTTCCAATCTGAGAACACCTCAGCAAAGCTATGGAGAAAAGAGCTCATCAGAAATCCAGATAAAATTCAAATTCCTGATACATCATCTGCTCTGCCCCTTAAATCCAACATACAGCAGAGTTTCTCTAATAATTCTCCTCTTGAAAGCAGTGAGCTCCAAGATGTCCAAGTGTCGCAGACTACAAGCCATATTTAGAGTCAGCTGCTCAGAAGAAAAAATACTGAGACAAAGAAATTGTTAATAAGGAAAAAATACAATTTTCTTTTTTTATATATAGTTTCTAAACTAATGGGAGTGCTTCAAAAAGATTTTAAGTCTTTTCCATGAATGCTGACTAGTGATAAAACAAATCCGTAAGAACACTTAGATCACTAGTTTATGAGGCAGGCATTGATTCCCAAGGTTAATGAGTATCTCCTGGTTTAATTTAGCATGAGTTTTGCCACAGCTCATAGAAGTTCCTGGAAAATCAAAATATACTTTTATCAGCAAATGTGCAAAATGATAACCCTTGGGATTTTTCTTCTTCTATGAAACAGCAGTCATCTTCCAAATAGATAGGTGAGAGGATAGAGACACAGGATTCATCCTACCAGCAAAGCTGCTGCATGTTCATGAGCTGGAAAGGTGGATAAGCAACAGGAGAGCAGCAGTTACAGATGACATCAATTTATTTGCGTTTTTCTCACAGAAGAGAGAAGGTGAGGAGGAACTTCAGACACCAAGCCACACTAAGGAAACATGTCAGGTGAAATCTGATTCACAATACTTCATTGGTCAAGCCTAGATGAAATAATCTTAACTAACCACATAAATTAATTTTTTAAAAAAAGGTAGGAGTTAGGGAGAATTGTGAAGGTCTGAGATAAAGATATCTGCTCCACATGCAAGCAGTGATCAAAAGAAAAACATATTTAGGTTATTTAGTGGGTGTAATGAATGATAAAGGAAGTATTACAATGACACTTTCTTTTTCAACACAAATCTGTAAAGGACATGCTTGGAATGCTGTGTACAGTCCAGTCTCTTTACCTCAGAAATGATTTAGCAATAATAGAAGGAATTTAGGTAAGTCCAGTAGACAGTATTCTTATCATGGATAAATTGTTATACAATGAAATACTTAAGTCAGAGGTTTTAGCTTTAAAAGATGGCAAGTGACAGAAGATACATAAAACTACAATTGACCAGTGAAGCTAAATAGAGGCTTTTACTCATCCCATTTACAATATGAAATCAAAAGGAAAAGTGATGTAATGGATGGGTTACAAACACGACCTAATACAAGGTAAATTTCAGGGCACAGGAAAAGGGGTTAGTGAGGGAAATCATGAAAACCACCCTTTTTCTGAATATACTAGTATTTTTCAGTGCAATATTTTCAGTCAGTTCACATCTGCTTTTGGTACTCCCAACCTATTGCTGTCAGAGATGTATTCAGTGATGATGCAGCTCTTGAAGCACACACCAGTCAGAAAGGTAACCATTTAGTGGTAGAACCAATTTCTGTAATGAATAAGCCCCTCACTTACTATTCTGCTGCCAGAGCTCCCAAATGCCAGAAGGTCACTGCCCTGCTACTCCAGGCAATCACAGTAGGAATGTACAGCACTTGATCTGCATTTAGGTCTAGCTGCATATCAGTACAACACTATGCAACACTATACCTCAGGAAAAAAATGCCGCTTCCAAATAACCTATCATATGCTTTTTCTCTTGTAGTTTTGAGCCATTGATGCGAAGCTATGGGTGAAAAGGGAGCCTAATATGTACCTGCAGTCCATTCCAAGTGCTCAGACAATAATCTAGATCTTACTTCTTGTCTCCAAAGAATTAAATTGGGTCTTATTCTAGCTATAGATTGAATACAGTTTAATTTTTCCTTTATCTAGATGTGGGTGAGGGACTTACCTCCAACCTGTAATTTCCTTCACCTCAGGAAGAAAACAAATACTCTTATTCCAGCCAACATATCAGCACTCAGATTTTTAACTCAGAAATAAAAGCTTAGTAGGGCACAACATTTCACACAGTACTAATCTGCTTGACCTAATTTCTTACTCTAGTTCTTCCTACTGCTGCCAACATACTGTCCGGTGTAGCTCCTATGTAATTAAGCCCACAGATCCGCAACATGGATTTCTTATCTTTAGCTCAGGGTCCAGGCAGGCTGCAAGTGTGTGACTTCCATGCATGCTGCTCCTACTAATGTGAACAGCAGATCAATGAGCAGGTGGCATGCAGGAAGATGCCATGAGATTTCTAACGCAAATCAGGAGAGCAGATTTTCTGCCCACAGTTATTATGACCACAAACCTAAGTTTGTACCAATTTCTCCTTTTGCATTCCTTCAAATCAAATGAAGTCAGGTTTCCCAATTAAGTTAAAACACATAACTATGCTGCAGTCAGTCCCAATTCAAATTTCAGTCTCAGCTATAACTCACTCATATGCCTTTGACACCATTTCCCACAGCATTCTCCTGGAGAAAATGACTGCTCATGGCTTGGACAGGTGCACTCTTCACTGGGTAAAAAAACTGGGTGGATGGCTGGGCCCAAAGGGTTGTGGTGAATGGAGTTAAATCCAGCTGCTGGCTGGTCACAAGTGCTGTTCCCCAGGGCTCAGTATTGGGGCCAGTTTTCTTTAATATCTTTATCAGGGGATCAAGTGCACCCTCACCAAGCTTGCAGACTACACCAAGTTGGGCGGGAGTGTTGATCTGCTCGAGGGTCGGAAGGCTCTGCAGAGGGATCTGGACAGGCTGGATCGATGGGCCCAGGCCAATTGTATGAGGTTCAACAAGGCCAAGTGCCGGGTCCTGCACTTTGGTCACAACAACCCCACACAATGATACAGGCTTGGGGATGAGTGGCTGGAAAGCTGCCCCACAGAAAAGGACCTGGGGGTGTTGATTGACAGCTGGCTGAAGATGAGCCAGCAGTGTGCCCAGGTGGCCAAGAAGGCCAATGGCATCCTGGCCTGTATCAGAAATAGTGTGGCCAGCGGGAGTAGGGAGGTGATTGTCCTCTTGTACTTGGCACTGGTGAGGCCACACCTCGAATGCTGTGTTCAGTGTTGGGCCCCTCACTACAAGAAGGACATTGAGGTGCTGGAGCGTGTCCAGAGAAGGGCGACGAAGCTGGTGAAGGGTCTGGAGCACAAGTCTGATGAGGAGCGGCTGAGGGAACTGGGGTTGTTCAGTCTGGAGAAGAGGAGGCTGAGGGGAGACCTTATCGCTATCTACAATTACCTGAAAGGGGGTTGCAGAGAGGTGGGTGTTGGTCTCTTCTCCCAAGTGACAAGTGATAGGACAAGAGGAAATGGCCTCAAGTTGCACCAGGGAAGGCTTAGATTGGATATTAAGAAAAACTTCTTCACTGGAAGGGTTGTCAGACACTGGAACAGGCTGCCCAGGGAGGTGGTTGAGTCACCATCCCTGGAGGTATTTAAAAGACGTGTGGATGAGGCACTTAGGGACATGGTTTAGTGGTGGACTTAGCAGTGTTAGGTTTACAGTTGGACTTGATGATCTTAAAGGTCTTTTCCAACCTAAATGATTCTATGATTTTATGATATCTAGAATCAGTTAAAGTTAACTCCAATCCAGCAATTTCACAATCTCTGCCTTTAAAACCATAACTTGAAAACAACCCTGTACCACCCAACAGCGCTGCTCTCACAAAATGATGCTGCTTCAACACTCTGCTTTGTCTCCCTCTCCGCTCTTCTGACAGCCATTGACAGAATATACTGACTCAGCAGGAGCAGAACAAGGCAGAGGGCTACTAGTGGCTTGGGCGGCAGAGGCATTCTGACAGCACAATAGGAAGCTTCATTCAATAAACTCTCAAATGCCACTTAGGCATGGAAACTTACTCAAAAAAAAACAAAACAAAAAAATGTCCATCCCCGCAAACTAATAAACAATAAAATCACACAGCTCAAAGCCCTTCCTGCATTCCCACCCAGTCACTTCCATCCCCAAATGAAGATGTTTATTGCTGCCAACTCAACCAAGTCAGCTGGTCTCTGAAGATCTAGTTGTATCCTTTCTGCTTCACAGCTTGTCATTATCCATGCAGGGTCTACACTCAGCGCTTATCTGGTAACTCCATGGATGGTGTGCGAGGAAGACCAGTTACAGCTGTACTGACTGCAAAGCAGATGGATGCATGCACACACACAGAAAGCATCTGCAACCTCACCAGACGTGTGTCTGGTTGCACAAGCAGAGCAGGCCACCTGCAGGTACTCCTCAGATCAATGGTGCACCACCATCCACACTTTGAAAATTGCTGGTCCAAGTTGCACCTGTCACTCCTAATCACATTTATTTTTATAATTATCCAAGTATTCAGAGCCTGGAATGTGTCAAACCTAGCTGGTTTTAAGCAAACAAATGCCAGTGTAGCATAGCTTGTATAATCCACTCAAAACACATTACTTCTGTATCTCAAACAAGATCTCACAGTTTTAGCTCCCACTATAAATCATCCTACACACATAACACCTGCTACTCCAACAAAAGAGTAAATTAAAAGACTTTAATGATTAGAAAGAAAATAAGTTTGTCTAAGGGATGCCTGGAAACACAAATGCAGGGCATATGCCTTTCTGTGTACTAGGAATTACACTGTCACTCTCATTTAAATAAGACGTACACATTCCGTACTCTCCTTCCTGCTATCTTTGAATAAAAAATATACGACCTCAAGAGCACAAAACATCCACATACCCTCTTTTCAACATGCAGTGAGAAGAATGTCCCTTCAATACTACCTGTCCAGAAGGAAAGCAGTCCCTTTTTCAACTAATCATTAGTCGATACAAAACAAAACCTATACAAAAGGCGTCTTTACTGAGAGATGTTTTTACATGCTATTATTGGTCTGTTCCCGTCAACAGGTGAGTTACGAAAAGGATCTGTACACTGGAGGTCTAGTGCGCATAAGCAAACTGGTAGCAGCACAGATGGTCTAAGGTTAAAATTGGAGCTCTAATCTGCAGCTCACCTCTTGTGTGTGAGACTGCCTCGACTACACAACTCAGGAATATTGTCTGCCTGACTGCTGGGAGGTAGCAGCATGCAGAACTGAGGAAAGGCCATGAAATACAGTCTCCTATACTACTGAGTTCCCACTGAAGCATGCAGGACATCGCAAATCCAGTGATTTAAATGAACTAGTGTGCAGCTTTCAGCCAATGGAATTTACCTTGAGGTTTGGGTTTGGTAAGCTTCCCACAGGGCTTTGAGATTGTGACAGTCTTCTGGCAGTCAGCATTATGAAGGGCTCTCTTCAGGTTCCCGGTTCGAGTCTTCAGGGCAGTATTCAAGTCACATTCTCCCCAGGCCTGGAACTGGTATTTGCACTCCGCTGCAACAAGTAAATAAATAGCAATTTTTAAAACAGAATGACTGAGTATGAAAACAAAAATGTTATCAGTCTAATAGGATATCACAGCCAGTCAGTGCTTGTAGACAAAAGGATCATGCAACTGAAGAAAGGAATCCCAAGAAAAATTTACAGGTGATTGGCAGTGATAATTGCAGTCGACCCCCCAGATGCTTTAAAATGGGATCCTCTTGCTTTTGCATGGATAATGTATTACTGTCATATAAAGGAAAATACATTCAACTGTGAAGATACACAATAAATAAAAAAGGAAATAAAAAACAGCAGTGGGAAATCTCATTCACATTCTATATGGCTGTTCCTCCATTTGCGTGATGCCAAAGGTTACCAAATAAGGATTGAATAGTTTCAAGAATGTATTTGCAACTATGAACTTGTCAAGTCTGTAACTGCTGCACTGATTGCCTCGGTAAGGTCACAATGATGTCAAAGCCATACAAGGTGTTTACTAGAAAAAAAAAAACCAAGTTTGCAGGAGTAATCCAATCTGAGTCCTAGACAGACATGTTGTCCAGGACAGATCTGACATATCTTTCTGAACTGTTACAGATGATCCTTCTGAACTGAATAATATAGATGAAATACACTGGTCTTCATTCACTTCTTTCAATGCACACACTGGTAGCCACCCATGCTCCATGCTGCAAATCACACATCGCAAGGTCACGTAAAGCCTGTGGCAACCATCGCAGAGATTCACAGCTGTGAGAGAACACGCGACACTTACATTGCTGCCTTATACAGGGTTGTACGCCACAGAAGACCAGATTTAAACACACTGTTGGAAAACTGAGTTTACAATAAGTAGGTTATATGGACTCTCTGCAGAGAAGCTGCTTTGCTGTGAAGAAGCTGACTTCTGATGCTTTATGTGTTCCAGCCGCAATGAACTTGAAATATAGAAGTAGCCCCTTCACCAAGGGGTTAAGCAGAAAATACAGGCTTCCTGCTCCACACTTAAGTAAAAACCAAAGCAAATCCCTTGAGAGATTGATGCTTACCTCCAAATTGTTTCTTCCAGTTGCAGGGAATCTTACACTTCTGAGTCTTGGTGGTTTGTTTACACTCGGCTCCAGTGCGAGTGCCCTCGCGTGTCCCCAGGCCACAGTCACCACTGGTGGGCACACAGACGCTCCACTGCCATTCCCCACAGTCAGACTTCTTCGCCTTTTTCTCTGGATGAAGACAAGGAACCAAACCCAAGCAAGAGAAGCGGTCAGTACCCCGAGCCCATGGAGATGCTCCCTAAACATCACTAAACAGTCGCAGCACCTGAAAGAGTGAATAAGGAAGACATTCATAGAACAATTGCTTCATAAGCAAAAGGTCTGGCATCCTCTTCACAGTTCTGCAGAGACAGGTCAGCCTCTTTGTCTCCAAAGCAGGGTGGATCATTCAAATTCAGTCCCACTATATGTCTACTAGTCCGCGTAGATATTCTCAAGTGGATTCTCATCTTCAGAATGGGGAATCATCTAGAAACCCTCAGGGATCACTGACCAAAACACGCAGGAGGGCTCACTCAGAAAGGACACTCCTCTGTCCCCAGTAGCTGATGGCATGCAAATATTTTCAGTTCCAACTGAAACACTACACACTTTACAGATTTGAAATGTATGTGTTGATGTTGTGTATCAGAGGATTTGAGCACCTCCAGGGAACAACTGTGGGATACAAACTTTTCATCTGGTATACTATGTCACATTTTATGTCAGAATATGACCAAAACTCCAAAGGCGAAGAAAAAACTACATTGAGAACTGTACTTGAAATGCTGTTAATATAGGTGGGTTTGTTGCTCAGGGACAAAAGTAAGGATCATGATTTCATTTAAATCCTTAAACTCAAGTCTGATGAGAAAAGGCAGCAATGTTATCAAACCCAAGGGTTCACAAAAATAATTAGTTAGGCCCCCAAAACATCACAAGTAACTTTAAATAACCTTATATAAAATTATTTTCCTTCTAGCTCTTGTATAGTTACATTCACATTTTCTCATATTTCCATACAGCCACAATGGTTAGAAACAGCTTTTTTTTTTTTTAATGGGAACACTAATTCTGACAGACTCACAGGCCATATTAACTGGTGTGTAAGTAGCCTGTAAATATTAAGACCTTAAGGAAAACACCAAAAGCTGTGTTCCTTAAAAAATGTCAAAACTGGGTTTGATAGATGTGAATTTTCCACCCCAGGCCTGTCTATCCTATAATGAGGTCTGAGTTGATCACTGACAGAAAGCAATTACCACTGGATGTCTGGCTGTCTATCTGCAGCAGCAAGTTAGTTCAATACTTTGTCGGAGGATTTCCACATCACACAGCATTGGCGTAGCATTGACGTAGCATCGTCTTATACAACACTGAACATGATAACTGCTCTTTCATCACTCCTGTTTGGGTCTCCCTAAGTCAAGCACGAACCTATTCCCAGAGCAAATTTTAAGCTGCCCTGAAATACCCACTCTGTGATAAACCGAGGATTCCAGTCTCTGGGGCTGCCAAGCTGCCAGCTTTCATGGAAACTACTTTCTGTTTTCCTGTTTAACACAGAACATGTCACAGCCACAAATCCCTACCCTGTATGTCAAAAGGTTAAAGAATGACCTGAATTTCATAACAAAACCAGAAGCATTTGACATTCTCCCACACATGCAACATATCTCGGGGATTAACTCTGAATTACACTGGACCTTACCTGGTTTCTCTTTTTTGCCAGCCTCGGTGGTACTCACAGCTGCCAGAATGAAAACAACTGCCAGGAGGGCAGCTGCGAACATGCGACGTTGCTGTTGTTGCTGCTGCATTCTGGGGATCGAGAAGAGAGAGGAAAAAACGGTTGGTTAGGCTGTAAAAAGTGGGACCCCATCTAAAGTTTTGCTACAGCATTTTTGGGAAGCTCTGCTTCAGGGCCACAAGATACCAGCAGATCAAATGTAATTAGCCCCTGGCAGGATGGGCAATTATCTTCATTCCAGAGACAATACAAAGCTTTTTAACACTTATTTTCCAGCCTGTGTACCCAATCCCTTATCTACATCACTGATGTTATGGATGAGTTTTGCCATAGGAAGTTCAGTAATTATTGTTCATCTTCTAGAAAACTCTCAGAGAATCAAGGCTCCTGATGGGCCTGGAACTTCTCTCTTCTTTACTGACCTCTGGCTGTGATTTCTTGTGGAAAAAGTAAACATAACATATACTTTGTGTTTCAGCTTACCCGTTCATATGAAGCAGGGAATGCTACACTGTCCACCTTGCAAGGTTCAAGTTCTTATTAGGCTTACTTGACATCTGAAAAGAGCTTCTTTCATGAAAACTTATATAGGTAATACATAATGTATTATCTTAATTGTCATTGGCATGTTACTACCTACCTTTTCCTTCCCCTGCAATTAGTGTCTCCTCCTAATATCAATTAAGCTAATTGCCTGAAATGCAAAATAGGCACAGAGATAGGACTTGCAGACACAGCTAGAAGCTATACATAGCATGCTAACGAACCCAAAATCTGGATTTGGGAAGCAAATATTCAAATATGCAAAGGTATTAAAAACATTTGCTTGGTGGTGAACCATCAGGTATTACCCAATCACCAAAAGTCATATTTCCCTTTCACTTTGCTATAATTTGCATTGTCTCATTTTGGCATTGTTGATCTGAAATAAGGGCCGTAACAAATACATGTGTTAAAAGCAAGCAACCTCCCCATTTCCCAGACATATGTCTCTAGTAGACAGCTGGGTACCAAGATGGTGAACTGGAGATCGCTCAGATGGAAGGTCTCCCCAGCTTGCTTTCTTTTTTTCCAACTAGGGATCATGACATTCATGCTACACCAGTCCTCCGAGGAGGTGTCAACAGTGCTAGCCACTAAGCTGGCCTTAAAAACCCAAATAAACTGATGTTACAGAGAGTTTAGAGGCAACCTGAGCTCACTTTGCTGAGCACAGCAACCTTAGGGAAGAAATAATTCTCAGCATGAACAAAGAACAAAATGTATCTGAAATTTAATTTGGCACTCCTCAGCATTCCCTGCTGGCAACCTCTTGTTCAAAAGCAACAGAATTGTAATTGACATGGAAAACAGGAGAGGAATCCCAAACACACAGACTTTTAAGTATCCATCTTTAATATCATGCTAGAAGCCAGATGAGAAAATTTAACAGTTTTGTTTAAATAAAGTTTATGTGAAGATTGCAAGAGACTTGGCATTCAAATGTCTGAAAGAGCTGTCATTAGCACCAGTTTGGTTTACTTCAAAAGAAAGTACCATTTCCCGTAATGAAGAAAGGACCATCAGCATTTCCAGTGAACTCAAGCAGCCTGGAGCTAGAGCGTATGAGTCCTGCACAACCTTAGGTTTGTTTCTCTTTCTTCTGCTACATGTTTCCACTTAGAGCCTCTCATGTTTTACGGAAAATGAAATAAATAAATAAATAAGCAATTAAAAAAAAAAAATACGCAACCTGCCTTTTTATTCACCTTACCTCAAACGGTTCTCCATAACCACAATTGCCACACTGTTAAGACACCAAACTTCTCCCCTCAGCCCCATTCCCTTCGAGAAACTTCACCACCAGTAGCTCTGCACCTCACCTGACATCCCATTTTCACAAAATTTATCTTCTCACCTCCTCGATTCTAAACAACTCACCAGACTCCCTTGTTGAAGGAACGTTAAGTGCTCATGTGGAAACATACAGAAAGAGGCAAATACTCCCACAATGTCAAAAAAACGTCCCAGCGCGCTGTCTGGGGATGTCACCAGCTGAAGCAAGGCAGCACCAGTGGGTTTGTTGCACAGGATGTTGCCACACACAAGAGACGCTCACTCTGGGCTTGGGGCTCCCTCCTGCATCCCTGCTGCCCACCCCAGGGACCTGGGATGCGGTCACATGCACCCCCACAGGCTGAGTGCAGTGACGGGAAGCTGTGGATAACTGTCTCTAGGGAAGCTGCCTTACATTAAGTTGACAGAGACTCAAATTCAAATCTGATCAACATTATTTTCAGCAAAACAGGTAGGGAAAATAGTTGGGTTTTGGAGTCTGAAATGTTCCAGAAGCCCTATAAACAAAACCACATGGAACCTTAATATAGCATGTTTCCCTAAGACTCCAAGTCTCTCTACAGCCAAAATACTTGCCAAGTTGTCTAAGGCAAACACTAAACCTATATCCCTCTGGCAGAGAGAGCCAGGCTGCTTCCTGAAGTGCCTTTGCTATTAATTATCAACAAGTGAAAAGCCATGTTGTACAGAAGGAGACCTTGCCTCTCACCACACCAGCACCTTGAATTTGATGTAACTGGTGCGATTACAGAAAATTACATAATTGTTTTGCACATGATGGATCAGGAAGGGCAGGTGTTCCCACAAAATTACAAACATCACCTACAGCCTGTATACAGTACCCATTAAATGTTAGATATTTTTTCAGAAGGCCAAAAAATCCCACCTATCAGTAATGATTTGAGTTCAATCTTCAGTTTTCCTTGCAAATATTTCAGCTGGCCATTAAGAAGATGGATGAGGAGAAAAACTTGTCAAACTGGACTTGTTTTTGAAAACAATATATTCCACTGAAAAAAAAACCTTTGTGTGTTTGGTTGGGTTTTTTTTCAAAATTTGAAGGTGACAATTTTTCCTTTTCATTAGATTCTGTGATAACACTTTCAGTTCAACCTTTGGTTTAACGAACTGCCAAAAACGTTAATAGCAATGAAAGAACAAGTGTTTTCACGACATGCAAAATGGAACCCTCCTTGACTTTTTTTTTTTTATAATGAGCCTTCTATCTACACTAATGGTAACAAGTATATCGTGTCATGAAGGGGAAGTGTTTCTAAAATCATGTACAACAGCCACTAAACAGAGCAAGGAGGCAGCAGCACTTAAACAAACGGCAGTAGCATTTACAACCAACAGGAAGAGACAAAAATAAAAGAAAAGGAAAGAAAAGAAACAGTTGAGGTGGGGGAGCTCCAGGAAACTTCAGAAGAAAGAAAAGGTAAAGAGAGAGAAAGAGTTTAGAACAGTTTAAATGGTAAGGTGGAACAAGATCAGAAAAAGAGAGTGAGTAACCATGAAAAGAGCACCAAAACAGGAATGAGAGAAGAGAGAAGTAGTTGATGATGGTTAAACACTAAAACAGAGAGTGTTAGGAAAACATGAAGTGTGTAAGGAGGTGAGAAGTGAAGCCCCGCTGAGATGCACTGTAGCAAGTGGCTTCTCCCAACAAAAATGAGGCGCAGGAATTACTTCAGTCTTACAGTTGACTTCACAGTCAATTTCTGCTTGGAAGTAAAAAAATGAAAGGAAAATTAAAAAATGGGAGGCGATCAGAAAATTAATGAGTTCATCAACCATGGGTTCAATTGCATGTTGAGCACCAGCAAGACAGTCAGGAAGAAGTCGCAGTTTAAAGGACCTTCTGAGTGGAGCTTGAGCCTCCCACTCCAAATCCCACACTACTCCTGACCTGATTTTACAATCACACTCATCTCTCCTGAACCTGATTCATTAAATCATTCATTTCCTGTGATGAGTACAGTCCACACGACTAAGTGTACCAACTCGTTTAGGAAATACCTATCCTACCAACTGCAGCACACAAATCCCAGCTTTACCAGAGACCCAAACCAGCATCCATAGCATAGCACATGCAGACACTTCCATTTGGGTCCAGAAGCACTACAGATGCTTTAATGCGATGCCAGGCTTTGTCTAACAGCCCAAGAGAAAAATTTTACTCCTTCCAACCCAAGACCGTGCAAATGCAGCTTGCTCCCTTCATAGCCAAGTCAGCAGCCCAAGGTGGCCCAGGTGTTTTCATGCTGTGCTCCGTAGACCTTTGGATCTCTTTTAGTGCAAGTCAAGCTTGCTGGAGCAACTCTGTCAGCACAATTAACTCATACACAGGTTCTCCATTTCTCACACCTGAACAAGTATTTCCTGAACACAAGCATCCAACAAACCAATTTCAGATGAAGCTCCATCAGTGAGCAAGTGTTTATTTTTCATAGCCTTACTGAAACTAGCATATGCAGAACATCCTAGGATCCCATATGCCTTTTGCAGGTGGCTTTTTTTGCTGTTAATAACTACTACTCACAAGCCCTTCCCTTCATCTGTTCTTTCCAAAGCAACTGGCAAGGTCCCAGATTATAGAAGCAAGTATTTTATTATTAGTCCATATGAGTGTAATCTCCCACTCTGAACTATCAGGTTTTCTCACATGATTTAACCCATCCATATCCTCCAGCTCTTCCAGCATAATATACCAAACATCAGATGTGTTGATAATGCTGTTACCCTGCAACCCGGCATGCATTGCAATACCATATGTATTGCCATCGCTAATGACAGGCCACAGGCTTTGTAGTGAGTTTGCAAGGCCTCAGGATTGAGGCTTGTCGAGGCTTGATCTGTTTGAGCTTTCCTTGGCCTGTCCACAGCTTTGTCACGTTTGGTTTAGCTGCAACAGCAATTCTTCTAATTGACCAGCTAGCTATGGCTAATTTGATTTACTTTTCTTTGTCATTGTATGGAGCCACCCAGGTTTTACAACTCTGTTATTATAATGTATTATAGAGAAATATAGGACTTGTATCTTAGCAAAGACCTTGAAAAGTGGAGACACAGGATGCAGTGTAGAGCAGTACAGGTATGGGAGATACGAGATGGGGCACAGGCTTGACAATGGAGACCCCTGAGCTATAAACAACTCACCCATGGTCACATAAAGAAATGCGGACCTGGAGCTGGACAAAACTGGATAAAGGAGTAAGAAAAAGAACACAGAAATAGTTTCCAACACACCTAAAAGGTGCCATATATAGTAAGTTTGGACATAACAGGAGCTGCAGACCAATGAATAAAGAAAAAGGTATAAAAGCATGTTAGCAAACAATACAGAACCAAACCCAGGTTGATCCTAAAGTGAGGAAGAAACCATCAACATGAACGTCATACTCCTCCTGACAAAGGACTCAAAATGCTGACAAGTCACCATAACCATCCCTGCCACCAACACTATAACAAAACTAGCAATCTTAGGGCTGAGAGGAGCTGGAGAAGGGTCAGCATAACATTAGGAAAAGCAGTTGAATTAAGTGTATGAGTAACAGTGTTAATTGTGGTGGTGGTGTTATTGTTATTATTATTATTATTATAACATCTGCAGAGACATATTCCTTCTCTGTAATAATTACATCTACACTAATAATAATTCTTGGATTAGACTGTTAGCATTTCAATTACACTCACAATAAATTTGTTACTTTATATAAATATATATAAAAGGTATGGTTCCTCTTCGCCCATAAACAATATTTTGAGCATAACTATGACTCCCAGCTTCGTCTTTTAGTACACTATCATTTTCATTCCATGATCATGAACAAATAAAATGCATGCCAAAATCAGACTTAAATTCCTACAGCCCATTTTTTCTCTTCACCACACTGCTCATTTTGAGTCCTCATTAAACTCCTTACCCGTATTAGAACTACCTTTTGCATTAATGCCTCTTTTTTTCCTGCTTGAATGAATAATTTCTCATCAAGTCCCACAACAAATACTTTAATAAATTACAGATTGATTAGTCCCAGATTGGTCACGTCTACAAAATCAGTTTTTAAGTGCGGTAGTTTGGGAGATCTATCTCCTTTCAGTAAACACGTGCTGTGTTTAATGAAACTTAACATTTACCTCCACTTTTTGAATTATTTTCTTATTCAAAATGTGTTCTATTTTGCAGTCCATCGAGGGCACATGAACAGGTCTGCAGTTACCTGTATCTGGTTTTTCCCCCTTCTTAAATATAAATATTAGATTTGCTATGCCTCAGTTGTACAACAGCAGGAAGTATTTGATGTATGTTTTAATAGTCTAAATGAATCTGAAATGTCAAGTGCCATTTTTGCAGTACTCCGAGATGGAAACACACAGTTTTCTCTGTGAAAGAGAAGTTAAGAGCGTTCGGCTCTTAGGAATTTGACCTCTGTAACAGCTGCAGAAACTTCTGCTTTTCCAGGTCTCTTTCTCATTCACCACCTGGTGCATGCCCCTGTGTCCTACCTGATCTCCCATATTGAAAACCAAAGCAAATGCTCATACACTTTTGGAGCCAGACCTTTGTGAACTGTAATCTTCCAAATGTAAAATGTTCCTCCTCCCCTTGCACACATACACATTTCCTTTGTTGTTTTTATTTGCAGGACTAGGGAAAAAAACCAAAAATCTAGATTCGCTTTTCATTTCCCTTGCAAGATTTAAGTCTGCTGAGACTCACCAAAACCCAAGTTATCTGCCACTTCTGGACTTCCAAGACACTACTTTCTTGGATGATCAGTACCATTTTCTTAAATTCCTGTAAAAACCTGACAGCACTTAGTGGGTTGCTTCCCAGCTGGGTTTCGAAATCCTCTCTACATGCTTTTTTCCCCCTCTTTTCTTGAGGAAACAAACGTCAAGTTTTTTTTTTCTTTGATACAAAGAGATCTGAAATAATCCTTCATTTAAAATCTTGCATTGGTCCAACAAACATCACCAGTTTACTTGATTTCTTAAAAATCAACTTTTAAAATTGAAAACTTTAATTAGATTTATGTTCACAATCCCATTTAATATAAACTGAATCAGCTTGTTAACACTTGATACAAGTGGTTATTTTTAAGGATGAGTTGTAAGCGCATACTGAATTAAACTCTAAAATAGCATCAACTTTTTATAGTCCTATGGTAGGTAGTGAAGAAATCACATCCACAAATAATTAGCCCCTATTATTATTAGCACCATTTACCTTTTAATCTAAATTTGGAAAGCTAAACCCTTGTATGAGAGATCTCCTTATTATATTTTTCTCACGCATAACACTACAAGGACTTCTAACTAAATTCATATCCAACTTTGGGTTGACACAAAAACAGTAGATATTTTTGCATACTCCTCCAAAATAGTTTTGAGTTATACAAATCCTATCTTATGCATACCAGTAGTTCTTATTTGTATCATTAATTTCCATTACAGCTATAACACTTTTACTCCGGTTTCTATCTTTTCTGAACCTTTTCCAGACCTTCAAGTCCTGTCTACCAGTCATGATTGGCATTTCAGAGTGTGTGTGGGCTAACCCAATAATATCCATTTCAGGTACTACACCTCTTTCCAGCTTCTCCAGTTCATTGCCCAGGCCACGTGCACCTCATATTTCTCTCTGATCTCACCCAAATGTCTTCGAGGTACCAGCTTTTCATTAAGTGTCTTTCCACCCTGACTACTGCAGTTTTCAAGAGCAGTAATTTATTTCTTTGTCTTGGCTATCCTGCCACTGTAATGTTGCTCTTTATCTAATGCTAAATCTTTATTCACCTTATTTTTCCTTCCTGAGTACTAAAAGTAAACATGGAAATAACATACATTTCTCTGTACGCTTCCTTACAGGTAAAGAACCCCAAAGTCTCCTCATAACACAAAGCCTCGCTGATCTTCATCATTTAGTTGCACCTTCATGGACCAAAGAAATGCTGTGTTCATTTCAAACAGAACTGCTACTATAGCCTAGTGGTCTAAGCCTAAAAGTGAGCCAAGGTTCAAGGAAAGAAAGAACCTTTCATTATAACAACTGATTGCTCTACCAAACGATACTATCTCTGGCTGAAAAAACCATGCCTTCTTCTCATTTCTAACCATGATTATAGTTCAAAATTATTTTATTAAAGAAAACCTACTAAAACACCAAGTTTCCTTCTTCAGTCAGGTTCAGTAATGCAATGATATTTTACCCTCATTTGGGGGTGGTCAGTGTACCAAAGGAAAAAAAAAAAAAGTCATTAATTCAGAGACCTGCAGCTACTGCAATCCTGCCCAAAGCAAGACCTGTGCGCTCACATCCCTTACTCCTTTTACTTCCCTGGCTGGGATCGGTATTCTTCTGTGATATAGTCATGAAGTTTTGGGAGCTGCATCAGCAACACCGAGCAGTGGACACCAGTGGCCTGACTCTGTGTGCTAACAAGTTAGTTCAAAGCGGTGTAGGAAACCCCAAACCCTACTGAAAAAAGCTCCCCGCATTTCAGCCGCAGGAGGACGCTGGGCCCCGTTCCAACATGCACGACACCGTGCAGCTGGCAGGTTGCTCTGTCTGGCAAAATGATATGAGAATCAGGGAGTTTCAACTAACAGGCACTTCTCAGCTTTTCTTTTTTCTATTGCCTCATTTGCTTCCATGTGTTGGGGGGAGAGAAGGGCCACCCCACAGGGAGGCAGCTCCAGCAATGCTCTCACCTCCATGCAGGAGAGGGGAAGCTGGCAACCAGCAGCTGGTAGGGAAGAGGCAATTGCTTCCAAGGTGAGCTGGTACTGGAAGGAGTTGGGTAAGCAGCAATCTATTCAGCAGTATAGTGGCAAATTTAAAAAAGAATAAAATTGAGTATAACTACTTGTTCGTTGCTGTAGATCAGCTGGGGAGAAGTGAGAAAATTCTAGAAGGCTGAAATGATATTTGGCAAACTTTTTTTTTTTTTTTACATCAGCGTTTATGCTCAGCTACAGCACAGGGTACTCATAACAGCAAGCCAGAATCAGTTAGCTAAAAAGGAAAAAAAAAAAAAATCACAGCATGATCCTTCTGATAAGCCCAAGTCAAACACTTCACTTCAAAAATTGCAGTGTGCAGCTCAGGGAGTACATTTTTCAATATGTAATCAACTTCATGTTCTCTTTTCAACGTGGACATCGTAAGCGCTAGAAAAATGAGCATTGAGGCTAGCGAGTTATGCCAATAACTTAAAAATAAGCAGTGAACCAAGAGTTGCATGGCTGAAGAAAATTATTAAAATGTAAACAACAAAAAGTCAAAACCAATGATCGATTAACATGCCCCATCTAGCTTTGTTAAGTAAATAAGCTAAAGTAATTAGTTAAGTTGTGGATAACAGTTCCCCTAGCCTTTGATATTTGCATAGTTGATTGCATGTTTGTCTCTCACATCAGGCTAAGGCAAACACACATGCTGTGGGTATTTTATATTTCTAGCTCTCCAGACATAAATTAGTAGTTCAAGTTGATAACAGATACCCCTGGGTACATGAATCCTGCCTTTTAGTGCTGAGCATAATTTAGACTGACTCGAGACTCAAGAAAAGAGCTGGTCCAAACAAATACACACAGAACATTTCTTCCATTTTTCCAAAATGTTTTGCCAAAATTAAAACGTTTTATGAGAGAACATCAATTTCAACAAAGATGGCAAGTTTTTGAAAGCATTTTTATGAATTAAAAGAATTTTCTTTTTCTTCATTTTCACCAATATTAAACTGTATTCCCTTCCACGAAAAATGTAATTTTACACAAGCTATACAAAGGATCCTACTGTTTCTCATAGGCAGAATCTCCGGATACTCCTGCAACATAACATCAGACTTAGAAATCTGAACCTCCATTTGGACTTCTTGTTAGCCAGCTCTATCTCTCAGGGAGCACCAAGAGCTGTGCAATTCCTTCACTGCAATTTTTGCCAACCCAGGACACTATAAGCCTTTATCTGATCACAGAAGAAGGAATCAATTATAAAAGGCGTCATTTTTTTTGTGAAAGTTTAGCATTCACACAGTAGTGTTGTGAACAAAAAACCATAATAGTAACAAATAGTTTCTTCCTGAGAGGAGAAGTGCAGTTAGTAAGTGGAAACACAGAGCTCAACAAACACGACAGCCAGTACGGATGATTAAAAGGCCAGGGAACTAAAAATCTAATAGGGATGGCCAAAACCCTCCAAAGGGGATTAAAAATTTTATGCTTCTCTCCTTCCAGATCTCCAACATGAGATTTTACAAAAGTGATTTTATTTTCAGAAAGCCTACGGAACACACCTAATATTTTTAAAACATCATAATTGCAAGAAAACCTCACCCCATTCAGTATCATAAGTTGATGTTAAGAAATTAACCCTGTCAATAAAAGGGTGAAAAAAGCCACTGTTCTTTCAAGAGAAGCATTACATTTATCAAATGTAAAAGGGGCAGATGCTATTTTCTGTGTTGGTCCCCAGCCAGTGTATAGCGATCATTTTCTTAGCCCAGGCCTTCAAAATTTCTCTTAGAAACTACATTGTTGAAATGAATATCACTGTTGAAATCAGTTTTCTCTCCTTCTTCCCCAAGCTCTTACTTCACTCTCATCCACAATGCACACATTTTCTTCCTCTCTTTCGCTCGTGGTGGGTCTGAGCGAGTCAGGGCTCTCGAGCCCTAACTAATACTGACTTCTGCAACTGCCTCTTCTATTAACCTTCCCCTCCCACTACTCTAGCTGAGATGCTGAAGAAAACAAAACAAAAAACCCAAACCAAGGCTGATATTTCAGTTCATTCTGCTGTATTTCCGGATCCTAACTGAAAAAGACATTTTAAGCCACTTCTGTTACTGTGGGCTTTTTCTCTCCCTGCTCTTCCTGCAATGATCACAGCTGCTGCGTCACTGTCTATGAAGTCACACCGGGGTGCTTTACACTTTCATTTCTCCAAGACTAAAGATGAGATAAAACAGTCCTGGATTTGACCAGCCAACAACCCGCCAGGAAGACCACAGGAGACTCACCTCCATTCTCTCCAATTACTTTCCTTTCAGTGAGAGCAAGGCTAAGCTGCTGACTCAACTCTCCTGCACATCGTCTGCATCAGTGTGTCTTTCTTGGAGAATCCACGTGTTGTGGTCATGAGTTTCCCCAGCCACAACTGCTGGTTAATCCTCTCTCTCTCTATTCTCTTTTGACTTCCATCTTCACTGCTCCCCTAATGTGCATAAGATACCATTATTTGATAATGGCAGAGGGACAAAGCATGCCTATCCAGAGGAAAACAAGTTCTTATTACAGTTAATTCTTTTTGCCTCCTTTCCCACCCCAAAGTGGATAGTGTCTTTGCTCTACCTAACGTTCTTCTGGTTGCCAGAGATTATTAAGGCACAAAAGTATTTTTTCATGGTTTTGCAATGCCTCTGGCAAGTGTCCAGATTCCTACTACTTGGGTACCATAACACTACAGGACCAGAAAAGGGCAAATGAACACTGTAATACAGAGTCTTCCGGTATAAGGAGTACAGCTGACATCTGTTTGGCTAGCTAACGTGTTTTCATCTACCAGAGATGAATTTGGATAGCTTCTGAAAATGTCAGAGTAAGGAGTGGCATATTCCCATCCACTTGCTAAACAGAGGGCAAAGAATCTCTCATTGTCCCTGTCTGGCCAAGAGAAAGTTTTCTTTACTATTGTAAATTCATTTATTGAAACAGAATAAATTTATGAAGCCTCATTTTCTTGACTGCAGAAGTTGTAACACTGTCCCATGGGTACCACAGTCAGAAAAAACTGGAACAATCAATGAATACAACTATTTTTGTAACTAGGTCCACAGCCAAAGATTATTATTACTACTACGAGGAAAAAAACTGTGTGCAGATATACACTGATCTCACCACAGCCCCAGTGGTCATACTATTATTGTGAATGCATCTTGAGAGCTGTTTAAGCTGTGATGTGATTTTCATAATGAACAGCTGTACCATACAAGCCAGGCAGATGCCTCCACTGTATTCTTGTTTTCTTTTTCTTCCTCTGCCCCAAAAAGGACATTTTCAGCTCAATGGCAATAGGCAAATCACAGCATCTGTCACTGTTCTCACTTCTCCATCTATGAAATAGGGATAATAGCACTTGCCGCCTTCAAAAAAATACTGAGAACCCCATAACAAAAATTATTATGTGAAGGGGGAATAATTTTATTATCCAGGATCAGCTGCAGCTTGCTTTACATTCCTAGATCTCGTGCCTCCATGGTTCCTGGATTTGAGCAGTGTGGCCAGACTCCCCCAAGCAGAGGAGAGCAGCAGCAACACCGTGCAGCTCCCAATGGCTCAGCATGTTGCTGAGGGAAAGCTGCAAGACACAGCAGAACCCCTTTATCTTTGATAACTACCTTTCCTTGAAAGTAATCAAATTTTGTCAAATACTTAAGTTTTGATTTGCCCGAGCTGACTGTCAGGTTGGAGACTTTTCTTTTCCCCTCCAATCAGGCTCTGGGAAATACTCTATACTCCTAAATAAAATAGCCCATTTTATTTCCTTTACTCGTTATGACTTCCTGTCTCCTTTGCTGTCTTTCTGTTCAGATGGCACTCCAAAATATGCAGTGCAGTCAGAAACCTATTTACGCTGAAAGCACATGGCCTCTCATCTATGCCTTCTCTAATCTTTTCAAGGGACTGCATTTATTTTTTTTTTCCCAAAGAAATTATCTGCTTGCTTCAAGTGACAAATCTCAGGGTATTGGGACATCTATGCAAAAATGAATGAGGAAAAAATTAATTCAACCAAAACAAGTGTGACATGCAAATGAAACTTGTGTTTTGGCCACGTTGTAGCAGAGGGCTATAATGTGTTTTTAAATCATTCTCCTCCAAAAGCAGTTAGTAAGCAGAGGGCAGCACTTGTGTAGCATGTTATCTCCTCTTTGCCAGTCGAAAGCAAATGGCATCTCTGAGACACGTATGCCCTCCTGTATGATACCAGTCAGCAAAGAAAGAGAAGAGCCCAGACCTCATCTTCTGCAATTGATATTCACAGAATCATAGAATCGTTTAGGTTGGAAAAAACCTTTAAGATCATCAAGTCCAACTGTAAACCTAACACTGCTAAGTCCACCACTAAACCATGTCCCTAAGCCTCATCCATGTGTCTTTTAAAAACCTCCAGGGATGGTGACTCAACCACCTCCCTGGGCAGCCTGTTCCAGTGTCTGACAACCCTTCCAGTGAAGAAGTTTTTCTTAATATCCAATCTAAGCCTTCCCTGGTGCAACTTGAGGCCATTTCCTCTTGTCCTATCACTTGTTACTTGGGAAAAGAGACCAACACCCACTTCGCTACTACCTCCTTTCAGGTACCTCACAGCCCTTCCTACTTAGCTAGGGCTTTAAGAACTGCCTTTCTAATTCCAGCGCAATTTAACAACCACTCAAGACGGACCCTACCTTGAATTCACAAAAGGACATTCACCGAGGCATTTAATGGTAGCAAAAAATGAGTTGGGATGCAGTGTCACTCCCTTTTCAGGTACGGGAGCCTGGACAATGTTCACCACAGCCATATTAGCGCTAGTAATGAGCAACACCTTTCGATGGCTGCAGTGAAGCACTGTCAGGCACTGATGGTGAACAGCTGCATTCTGTGACAGCGTCTCAAAGTGGTGCATCCATCCACAGGAGAATGTCCTAGAAACAAGCAAGCCAGGGGAAGAAAGGAAAGTGCAATCGCCTTCGCTTGGCAGAACAGAAACTGAGGTTTAGAGACATAAATCATCTTGCTTGTAATTACCCAAAAAAGTATATGACAGAGAGAGAACTTCCTTCAGAAAATTTTAGTCCTGCACCTTAACAAGAAAAACAGAAAAATCCTACTTTCAAATATGGCCAGGAAGACAGAGTTGCCCTTGCTCCAATTACTTACCTTATCTGCAATAAGTTTCATATTTCTATCCAAGGTAAAAAATGTCAAAGAATATTCCAAAACCAGACACATATCCCATTCCATCTATATTTCTGTAACAAAGAGTAACTTCTAGCATTGGGAGAACATTAAGCAAGAACACAAGGAAAAAAAATAAACCGGAGGAGTTATTTATACTATTAAATATTTAACAGACTCATTGGATGGGAAAATCATACACACCAATAATGAGAGAACTGAAAATTCATTAAGTAACAGTAATGCAAAATTTGCAATGCAAAACTGAAACTCTTCTTAAAATGTGGGCAGGCAAACACATATTTTATGCTGTTCCCATAGTCTTCATTTTGCATCTGCCAGAGATCTTTGTATTCATTGTGCAAGTAGGAGACAGAAATTCTCAGGGAGACAACTGGACATTTCAGCAGCTAACTGAGGGAGAACTGGACCCATTGTTATCCTGGGGGTCCAAACAGGAGAACTGGACACTCAAAGAGAAAAAAAAGTATTAAACATGTTGGAATTTAACACCATCATCTTTGGTGTAGAGAGTTAATAGCCAGCTGAAAATAACAAAATAATCCAAGAACTATTTTTCAGTTTACTCAACATCCAGTTGAATGAAAATGCAACAAGTCACACATGAAAAGCTTTGCTCAGAGTTGCCTTTCCAAACCACAATGGCTAAAGAGCTTTTTTTTCTTTTATTTAAATAAAGTCCAGATTCTGCACAGACTTGTGTGACAAGAGTCATACCTATGACATACTGTATCATCACAGTATCACAGAATTAGCCAGTAGACGCCAGAAAGGTAAGATTGCCTTTAGGAAGAAAGAAGTTGGCATTTTTAACCTCCAAAGGGAGGCTACAGCCCTGGAGGAGGTTGAACTACTGCTGGAAGGCTGGTTTTATTCAAATTGAGCTCTTATTAACATATAAATAAGGTAATTTTTAAAAGCTGTATCTATGCCACATATCCAAATGTAATAATAACTAGAAGTAAAAAGAAAAAAAATGCAGGCTGAGAACAGCTCAGATTTGTTGTTGTCCTACTGGTTGATTGTTTCCAAACAATATCCTTTCCCACTGCTCTCCAAACTAGACTGTTTTTCAGCTTTGGACCTTATACCACAGCAACCAGGCTCTTGCTGAAGCTTTTTGAGAATCACCCCTTTGGGACTTTGAACCATCAGTTACTCACACAAACTTAGTGCTAATTCACCAACAGAAATTAAAAGAAAGAGAAAAATCATTTACGGTTATGTTTTTTTTGTTGAATCTTGTATAGATTTCAAAACAAAAATTTAAAGCTTGGAAGATCTGTCTTCAGATCCTGTCTGTGACTGATAGCTGAGGTTTTGATTACTGTTTCCTACTCCTCAAGAGAGCCCTAGCTACATCTCAAAGATTTCTCCGGTGGGCATCTCAATAGCCTATATAAAGAATTTGTCTCATACTATGGACATTTCTAATGGCCTCAAAGGCATTTTCCTGGAAGGTAGGATTATTATGCCCTAGTGAATATTTAAGTATTTTATACCACATAATCAACTTCCACAGGACATGTGGAGAGACTACCACTGTAAAGTGCCTTGTAGGACAGTATTTACAGCATTCAAATATCCAAGTTTTTGGCTGAAAAGAAAAACTTTTCCAATCCAACAGACAGGGGATATGAATCAGGACTCCCTCACTAAATATCCTATCCACTAGATAAGGGCAAGGCAGTACGATATAGAGTAGTCTCACTATTCTCTTCTCCATTGCACGGGCAGCAGTTACTCCATAAACTTCTTAACTTAACCTGCGGTTATGTATAGCTACATCTCATAACTGCATTTCTCAGTGAATAAAATATTTGCCAAGTGTGATTCAACAGAATTTTCTTGAGAACGTGTCTCTCAGCAGTGTCGCCAGATAGTCCTCTTTTTTCATGTGTGAAAGAAACTGCTTGTAAGTACTTCAAAGGCAGGATTTTTAGAACAAAGTTCCAAATTTTTCTGTTCCCTGCATGCTGCACTCAGGGATACTTAGAGATTCAAGTGAGAGAACTCCATAGCCAAAACCATGTTTTCAGACCATATTCCTAAAGTTGAAACCCAGGTGGTCTCTTTAGAGCCTGCTGATGAGTGGAGCTCTAGGGATCACATTATTTACACTATTTGGGATGTACATTTTTTTCCCTTCCTCCTCCCATCCTTCTGCACTGCTATTACGTGCAGAAATTCAGTACTGTATTTCCCCATATGAAGAAATTGGCAAGGAAAGACTGCGCGCTCTTGGCAGAAGTTTATCCTGGGATTATGCCAACAAACAATCATTTTCTGGTTGCCACAAGTATTCCATTATTTCAGTTTGGCCATTCAGACCACTCCAGTTCAGCTCCGTTAGTGCTTCCTTAATAAACCCTTATTATCAGGGGCTTAGGCTTCCGTCATTTGAATTCATGCTCAGCTGGGACATGGTATTCAGGGACCCAGTCCGAATGTCCTTAAAAAAAAAAATAGTTAAAACACTTACTTTGCCACAGAGCAGAGACAATGGAATTTTGTTGGCTGCAAGTTATATTTGCACTCTTAAAGAATTAAGAAAAGCTGGATTTTGAGGCTTGTTTTATAAACAACACTTGGAGGCTTTGGTTCTCGCTAGAGGAGAAATGACAACGGTCTTTTGCCTTCTTCATGATTCTTTGCATGCATATGCCTGTTTACTGCATAAATAGACTTCATTTTCTCATCCATTTTTAATCACCTACTTTTGGGGCTAGATTTTGGGGGGGAAAACCCAAAACCACCTTGAAGCTCCCACTGGGGTAGGTACCCAGCGATGATAGCACCTGAGACAGCTCCTCCTCCCGTGGCACAACTCACAGATGCTCCACTGACTTGGTCCCACTGAGGAGGCAACTCAAGCTGCTTATCTGTACAGCATGGGCTTTACAGCTTTCATCCAGGCACCTCAGTTCTTCTACAAAGCAGCAGGCAGTCTGTATCACTAAGGGCACCACACACACACACTTAATTAGCAAGGTGACCAGCTCCAGACTTTGAATTTTAAGCAGCCAAAGTTAACTTCATTGCTGCACATAGCAATTAAGAAAAACATTTTGCCCAGAGATTAGTTCTAAATACCAGACTGTTGGGTTTGCCACTGAAGAAGCTCACAGCCACCTTCCTCATGTACCCTACTGTCATAAAACACTTAGTATTTAACTTGTTCTTGATTTTCTATTCTTTACAATAAAAGCGTAAAAGCCATTAATCATAGCAATTTACTGACTGCAGGCTGGATATCTTTATGCGGTGCCTATGCAGGGCAGAAGTAGTGGCATGTATACCTCAGACACAGCAAGGAATGCATCTGTCTGCTCTTCTGCAGCAAGTTCTCCTTGTACAAGTTGGATTCTACTGTAGTTACAGTGGCAGCCTCTAGAAACCAACATTTAAATGCAAAAAGGTGTACCACCCATGGATCAAATTAATAAGGCTTTACAGTATATTTATGTTCCTTCCCTTCCAATATATTATCCATCAATATCATTCCATCTTTAACTGTTCTAGAGACAAGCACCAGTGAAACACATTCTCATCCACTCCACCCTCTCTTCTCCCTTGCTCTCTGCAAGTATAATCAAATATGCAAACCACAGAAAATGGAATCTTTGTCCTGCATCTTAATAAGGGTGGCTGGTCCCCTAGAACGAACTGGCTTGCAAGATGAGGAAGTCACTGCTGACTTGTTTTGGAAGTAGGAACAAAAGAAAACCAAAGAAGTGTGATAAAAACACATATGTATTTTGGACTTCACTTTAGAAGTCCTTCTCCATTTGCTACTGCTAGTCACTCTGCAGGTTGCTACAGAGAGTAGTCCAACCTGTAAGGAGAGGGAAAGTACAGAAGGTTTATCAAGGAGGTGCTTCTACTCCAGACACTATCCCTTGGGAACACTTTTTGTCTCTGTTCCGATAAACCCGACTGAAACCCTTTACTGTTATTGCTGGTCAAGAAATTTGGAGAACAGCATGGTAAAAACAGCTTTCCAGGGACTGCACTACTACTGTGAGCTGCCATTGTAGTAACAAAGGGGAGCTGGTGTGTGGCTGAAAGACCAGTTTCACAGCCTCCTCTCTGGGCCCAGGGGCCCCTGACAGAGAGAAGAGCTCCTGAAGGCTCTGGATTCTTCAGTTACACCAGAATTACACATAGATGAGTCCTGAGACAACAAGAGTGCCATCGACCTCAAATGAAACCAGTCATATAAACCTGTGAGATTGCAGCTGTCTAAAAATAAAACTAGAGCACCAGACTTGTAAGATCTCCACTGCTTTTTATACTCTTCATGAGGGAGCAGAGCGCTGAACATATTTGTAACTCTAAATGGTACTTCCCATTGAACCTTTGTTTCTAATTCCTTCCCAGATGTTTAACGGACAGAGAAGTATTGTGGTATGCATGGTTGTTATAATTTCTGTAAAACAGGAATTCAGTTTCAATGAGTCTCTCAAGAAGATTTTAACTACTGATTTTTGTAATTTCTCATTTTTGTGAATTTGCAAGAAACAATAATGGGGGGAAAAAAGCCTTAATAAAACTACAATAGCTGAAGTAGTTAATAGGCAAGTACTGGGGAGGGGTGGGGACGGAAAGAAGGAAAGGTGAGGGATGTTAACTCTTGACAGTTTTGGTGGAAAGTTATGACAAGTCATGATAGTTTTACTTCTGTGCAGCTCAAACATGTAACGCAATCAGTCCATTCTTGTATCGGCAACACACCTCCCACCAATAGGAGTGATTTCCCCAGAAACACTCCAGGACTTTATTGCAAAACCCCAACCACAAGGTTAGTATAATCTATTATGAATTAAATGTATGCTTTCTCATTAGGGAAGATAATTCAAAGGTCGTCGAGGTAGACTCATTTGCGATAGCTCTATAGGTGCAATACAGCATTGCCCTCTGCTGGATTTTAATCTGCCTACTCATGCAAAAGTTGCCTCTGGCTGAGCTACAAAGGATGACTTTTAAACAAGCACTATACGAATTACCATAAGGGAATATCTTGCCACCAAATAAGGAATGAAACAGTGAATTAATGCTTATTTCTAAGCCTTTCTTCTTTCAGAGGACTAGCACTGCTACAGAAAGGGCCAGTGTGGACTCATTCAGCCCTTGCCTGGTCCAGCAACAGTCACAGACTATTATGCATTCCCCAGAGTCCAAATACTGAAAAGAATCAGTGCACAATCAGATCCACAACACCTAAATAGGCAAAGGCTGAATTTTAAGTGAACTCTGGCTAAACGCATGCCATGGTTCTGGTACCTACAAAAGTGGTCCGTCTTACATGACTGTCACATCCAACTGGGTGTTTCCCAGCACACAGCATTCCTGCTAGACAAAAGCCTGCTGCCACCAATCCCCTTCTGGGTACCTCCTGATGAAGAGTCAAGTGCTATTTCCAATCTCTTCACAGGTATGAATATGGAAACCGTCTCAGTGTGGACTGATGTATGATGAGTATGACAAGAACAAGGAAGGGCAGCACTACAATGTAAGGCAAATCTTTTTGTCTGTTCTTGCTGTTCAGCATCTATTATTTGCTGACTCTTCCCTGGCTTTTTGACATTTCGTATTATTAATCAAATGCACACACATACATGTATACCTATACGTGTAAACACATATTTGAACACAGTTGCCTGTGATGGGTTAATTATAACCATATGATCTAGATAAAGACAACAAATCCCATTTCTGTACTTCTTCAGCTATTATTCTTGCTGATCATATAAAAGACACAGCAGGGCATTTTACATCCTGTAGCTTGATGCTGTGCAAAATGGGACCACATCCAGAGAATCAGGACATCTGCTAATTCAGACTAATATATGGGAAACAGAGTTAGCAAAATACTCTTTCAGAAAAAAAGCGCAAAAAGAAAGCTCTTTTCAATTTATACTAATTTCCAACCCATAGTCTACTCTTGCCCTTCTTAAATGGTCCTTTATTGGGTTTCTTTTAACTTTGCTTTTCCCACCATTCTTTCTCTCTTTCAGTCTTTACCTTATTCTCCCATTCCGGTCGCATTTTAACATTTCACTCATTTTCCCTCTTCCACCAAAAATACATGCTGTATATTCTCTTCAGAATAACTAGTCTGCAAAACCAGCCACCTATAGCCCTAGTTTTCTTAGGAAACCAACTCTGTTATGTATCTGTTCTGCCCTAGTTGCCGTGGGAGCAACTCACTCTTCTTCATGGGTGTTGTTGTTAATAATAACAACAACAACAATAATAATAAACAACTCAGTTTCTAAAGATACTTTGTTTTGTTGCTTGATGAGAATATCTGTAGTCTAAAAAGCTCTCTCTAGTCTGCCTCTCCTTGCAAGGTACTCTGCAGTTCTCTGTGGGAGGCTTCTTCCTAAAAATAAATGTCATGATTTGTTTTCTCTTATGTTACAGCTAATTAAATTTTGCCACTGTAACATTTCACCATTGCATTATGCTGCATTTCCAAACTTTGCCCTTTTCCTGCTTCTTTTTTCTCCCTGTACTGTCAAGCCAAGAGCAATGGCTGGGTTTTAATATGAAAATTATCAACCCCAGCCGCATGCAATGAAAACAAAAAACAAACCCCACATTGTCTGATCTCTTGAAAGAAGTTAGCATCAGAAGTCAAGAAGATTTGATAATCTAGCAACTTCAGCTTATAAACTGTGGAAAGTAGGAAACTTAAATGTAATAAAAGGTCTGTGTCACTACATATGAAAGCACCCAGACATGAAAATGTGAAGAATGTACTACAATGCTGACAGATAGAAAATAAGAATTATACACTTTAAAAAATGGTGATAAGGTTCATGTTATCCAGAACTCAATTCTTAAATAAGAAGTTTACCTAGTTGTCAAAATAGAGTTTTATGGAGCAGGCAGGCATTAAAGAACACAATTTACAGCATCAACCCAATTTTTCACTGCCTTGTGCTTTATTTTGTGATGCATACTTGTGCAAATGAGCAGGCAAAATGATCCATTAACTTTTTATACTCACCTTGAACCAGTGACTGAATAACATGCAAAGTCATAAAATGGATCTTGTAATGATATCAGAAACCTAACCATGCAGTAATTCCAAAACAGTACCAATTATCAATTGTTTTGGAATTATCATCAGTCACTATGGCCAGTGATGCAGATGATCTCTCCAGTTTAAGACTGAGGGAATAAATCATAAGTCAAATGGTTCAGCAAAGCAGTCAGAGATGTAAGGGAATATACAAAATTCTCAACATGTCACACTATGTGCATTCCCTACTTTACATTTTAAAGCACAACCATTCAAATGAAAAACACTGCTATTTAAAATGTAAGTTGCAAAGACAAACTTTACTTAAGACTATGTTCTTGAACTTCGGACACACTGTACATCATGACTGATTATATTATAGCACGTATTTTCTACAACGTTAGCTATTTGTGTTTTAAATTGGAAAATACTTGGTGATGATGATATATCAGAATGTGAAAAATCTCCATGTGACCACTCTCCTGTCTTGAACCTATCTGCAGGTAAACATCCACGGGGGGGGGGGGGGGGGGGGGAAATGACTTTGCAAGGCTATAGATGGTCATAAATAGAACAGTGACAATACATCCCTGATACTTCTTAATAGCAATGTCAGAAAGCCAATGGAAGAAAGCTACCAAACTGTCTTTTCTCTCCCAGGGTGTGGGTGTCCCAAAGGTCTTGGAACATTCCAAAGCGGTTTGCAGAGTCTCTGGAGGCCAGGACTGGAGTGGGAGGACTCTGGCAACATGCAGCCTCCTTTCGAGTTAAATGTTGCCAATAGGGAAGGGGGAAAAAATAGTTTGTTCCTCTTTGCAGCTATACCATATAACTGAATTTGGAAATTATTGCCAACAAGCAGGTAGAAAAAGTCTAATGTGGATTTTGAAATATCTTGCCTGAAAGAAACAGTGGTATTTAAGCTTTCCTGAGACTGTCTTTTAGTCCCTACCAGAGAAAATACCTATGAGGACTGAGTTCAAGTTTCAACTGCAATAAGGCATGAGTAAGTCAGTACAGTCCAAGCTCAAACAGAAAAACCCTTTGACTGACTTACATCCACTCAGATCTCCTGACACCATGACTCTTAAGGAAATTTGAAAAATGGAAGAGCAATGCTGATAGAAGGGCAAGGAACAACCTTCCACTGTTGAAACTTTCTGAAAATTATGCTATTTGTTATTGCTCATTACATACCAAAAGAAAGCAGAGCCGAAAGGTGCTTTGTTCACAAACAAAGCCTAAAGTACTGGCCAATTTCATGCACACATATTCCCTTCCCACCTCAACTTCTGCAAAAATAAAAATAATAACAATATTAAAAAAAAACAACAACGCCAAAGAAACCCCAAAACATTCAATGGAGCCAGTGTTGGATCTTCTCTACCATACAGAACTACAGGTTCACGTGTTCATTTCTATAAGGCGACATGCTTTAGAAAGTTAAAACCCACATTAAGTGAACTTACTGCCTTTAATGAATGAGGGTGGAAATCCCACAGACTCCACAATTTTTTCTGGTAACTTGCTGTGCTGACAGAGTTGACCAGGCAAGTGCTTAGATATTCAGTCCCAAGGGACTTAGGACCTTACTGGCATGTGAGATACCCAGATTGACAAAAGGTGGATCTTTTTTACCTCTGCTCAGTGCCCAGCTAGTGCTGATAATGTCTCAGATGGCAGTGCAGTTTAAATATAGCTAAATATAAATGTAGCTCAGCTTTATCCTGAATAGCTAGAATACTGGAAACCACTGGCTTCATAGGGTTCATTATAAGCTAACTTACCTCACTACCTTTTTGTATTACTGTAGCCACACAGTCTTCAGCACCCAAGCTACCACTCAGTCAGCAGGCCTTCATGGATTTCAGTCATATGCTCTTAATTCTCCCTGTACATCAATATTAACGATTCTTGATTCCACTCCTAAACAATTAGCTCAACAAGGCTGAATGCACCTGCGATGCGTGCCCACATGACAGACAAGGGACCAAACCCCAAATCCAGCCCAGCCATGTTAGTGTTTTCCTTCTGTATAGTTTGTGATACACAGGGTATACTGAAACCTGTTGGCTCTTTTCTGTTTTTACTAAGAAAAGAGAAGTTCAGCTTTTGGGTAAGACTGCCTCCCTCTCCGATAAAGAGTGGCTGGCACGCATGCATGCAGGAAGGCAGGGTTAAATTAAGACTTGCTTGAAGTTCCAGACCATTTCTTCTTCTCTACTTTCCAACTTCCTTCTCTACCACCCCCTCCTTAGGTCACTGCATCACATTTACTTAAAGGAAATAAATGCACTGTGTATCTGTTTGGCAGTTACTTTCACTGTTTTCTTCACCAACAGTAAAAAGTGCTGGCACAGAGCATACCTATATCTGTTCATATAACGGGTGTATGTGTATGCGATTGCTTCTGAGAATATTTCTGCCATTCTTTGTTCTAGCAATAGGAGGAAAAAAAACACACAAAGCAGAACACAGAAAGAAGAAAAGTTGAGGAAAGAGGATATTTGATCCTGAAGCATTCCCCTGTCTCCATTTCATTAATATTCGTATCTTTTTCTATGATGGAAAGAAGGAAGAACAGCTTATATTACCAAGGATCGTAACACCAGCTTTCTCATGTGTGGATTCAGGGAGGCAAGAGGGAGCATTCCTGCAGGTAATGAGCCTTGACTGCTAATCACATCAGCCAAAAGTAATGAGTAAATTAGAGCTTCAGTAGAGCAGCTAGTCTGATGCTCTTCCGAGACCCCTAGAGCAGCACTGCTGGTTACTGTGATGCTCTGATGCACAGAGACCTGCAATACATCCACACTACCGTACCAGGACTGGCCTTCACAGCAGCCTGCCCTTGGAATGGAGGGGAATAAAGACAGCATGTCTTCTATCAGCATCTTGCTCCACCCCAAGGACCATGTTTCCCTACAGGTCAGGGCAGATATTCGACTTCTGATTCACTTCTGATCTGCCCTCATGCTGCAACAGTACAAACCAAAGAAGAGCAGAAATTATTTGCTTGATCTTCTCAGAGTCAACATTTGCTTGGTTGGCAGTTTTCCAGAAAAAGAGAAAAGTCATGATCCAGTCACAATGACCACAGTGAGAAGTGGACAGGGACTTGGATTCAAATTTGTCTGTATCCCTTTTCTACTAACCCTTTCAAATTGAAAAAAAAAAAGCAAATATACTATAGTGCTTTGTTTCTACATGACCTGTCACTTGAGGTCTTATTCATTCCCGAAGATACAAGGTAAAGTCTCAGCACATACATCTCACCCACAAAAAAAGCACTTCTGTTCAAAAGTTATAAATAGGGAAAAAAGCAAGCATGTATACAGCATGGCACAGTTTACACCTACACCGTGTATACCTGGGACCTGAAAGAAGTGAGCATGCAAGCAGCCCCAGCAGCCTGTTTTTACAGACCTCTCCCAAGCGTCATACCTGAAGCATGAGACTCAGGAGTTGATTCCCACCAAAAGCCCTCCCAAAGCCAGAGCTGGATCTCACACAGGTTGGCTGTGATACTTTGGCACCTCCCTCTCACTCCTCGAGCCCGCAGACCTGGACCCATTTCCCAGTGAGCGCTGCCTTGCTGACTGACTGCACCTGGGCGCAAAGAAAGGCTCAGTTCAGCTGGGTTTCGGACCAATCCTTCTCTCCCAGGGATACAATTCCAAGATGCAGCCTACTGCCATGTCCCTTTCTTCATCTTATGCCCCATATTTGCACTATTGCAGACATTTGCAGCAGAGGAAGAGCAATAGGGCCCTTGCTTCAGTGGCATGCAGGATCTATGTTACAGCCACACCAAGGGACTGAGCCAGCCCAAACAGTGCAGAGAACACAGAACAGTGACGCTCTACTACAGCTAAGAAGTTCCCAAGAGGAAAAAAAAAAAAAAAAAATAAGGCTCTACTTTTACAAGTGTTGCATATACATGTTACATACACATGTTAGGAGAAACAGTCCCCAAAAGCTGTATGTTAGATACACTGAACAGAGAAACAAATCAGTCTCAACTCTGTCACTCAAGGAAAAGTCTCTGAAACCTTTCAGGGTAGAGGACTGTGTCACAGATGGCAAAGGCGTAAAACAGATGGGATGAAAAAGGACTTGGAAGAAAATGGCAATCAGGAACACTACGGGCCAGGAGACACAGCAACAAGCGGACTGTGCATTGAGGAGGAAGGCTGAGACAGAAAGCATCTGAATATGAAGCTCAGCCCAGCCAACTGTGCTGAAGACACAGGGGCTGAGGCAGTTGCTCAAATACCCTGAGAGCAGGCAACTAGTTTCTGTGTCCTGACATTTTTAGAACCTCAGCGAAGGAAATGGAGAAAAATAAATCCTTCCAAAGATTCTCTTCTCAATCCAAGATGACAACAGCTTAATTATGCTGGAACTTATTAAGGGCTAGACTTTAAAGAAAAGCACCCTGTAAGATTTCAAAGGATGGAACCACAGAATTTAATAGATATTACTACTAAACCCTGTGGAATTTAACTGAAAACAGTTACAGGTAGATGTCAGATTTCCAACCACTAGAAGATCAGAGTAATTTGATTCCCCCTCGTATAAACATTTACGTAAGTCAGAGGCTGCCTTGGGATTTAAAGATGGGAGTTCTATGTCAGAAGAGTGGGATTTCCAGCACCTATTTCCAGATCTGTGATGCTTGCTACCCCACCCCATTTCCTCCCCCCTCTCTCTCCCTGCCACAGGACAGGCTTGTTGTAAGCAGCTTTCTGCCAGAAGAAAGTTGGATGATTAAGCTAACTACCTCAAAAGGCTTACAGATTTTATCTTCCTCTTTACTGACCCAGAAATAACCTTAGAAAGAAAAAGCAGAGCTCTTAATGACAAAGGCTGGAGACTGGGGGCAGGAAGGAGTAAATCCATCCGAGGAGTTCAAGCCATTCCAGTGCCCAGTTCCCAGGACACTCCCTCCTACCAGTTTTTCTAGCAGCAATTCATCCCCATGGGTTTCAGGAAAGCCATATTTAAACACTTCATGCAATCACGACCTCTGCACACCACCCAGATTGCACAAAACACCCGAACATGCCTCTGCACGTATTGGAGGTTTGGCCTTTCCTCCAAAGTAAACACAATTCTGATTTACACAGCTTCTCACCAAAGCTAGCTCCCGGCTACTTTGGCTTTCCTGCCCCGGGGCCTAAGACGACAAGCAGGATGCCTAGAAAGCATTCTAGTCTTAAGTGCTACATCGGCATAAACCACAACACTGGACTAATTTCCCTGCAGCTCTGGGCTGTCTTACACTGCAATAAAGTCTCTCCGAAGGAGTAAGAACTTTGTCCCTTCAGACACGACTCTTTATCAGGATGTCAGTCTGTGCAAGTGGCTGGAACGTTAGCTGAAACGGCAGTGTTTCTACTAGTAATTCCTCCAAGTAAAAAGCTAGTTTAGTATCATTTGTCCCCTTCTCTTTTAACACAACATACAGTGCATGCCCTCTTCCTCACCTCTACTAGCATAGACTGCTATTCCATAGCCTAAAAATTGACCATCAGAAGGACAGAGATGGGGTACAAGTCTGAACAAGACAACTGCTCAAGAGTCACAGAATTAGCCAATATAGGAATCACAGAACAGTTGAGGTTGGAAGGGACCTCTGGCAGTCACCTTGCCCAACCCCCCTGCTCAAGCAGGGCCACCTACAGCCAGTTGCCCAGGACCATGTCCAGATGGCTTTAGAATATATCTAAGGAGGGAGACTCAATAACATCTCCAGGCAACGTGCTAGTGCTCAGTCAGGAAGAGACCCACAGTCTCACTTATGCCTGACACCACAAGCAGGCCTTGTTTTGTACAGGCTGGACACTCACAGACCTGACTGAATTCACTTAGTGTGGTGTAGGGTTTTGCTTCTCCCAACCCAGGAGCATCCACATCCCTGCATGGCATCCACACTAACGTGTGCAAGATTTACAGTCAAGACCCTACCAGCTAGGGAGGCAGAAGTCCTGTGATTTAATGTTTTGTCATGTCTGTTCTTCAGCAAGATATGCCTTTAAACGGAAGGCATAATTGTTACAGCTTACACAGTGCTGTATTTCTTCATTTTAATTCTCAAAATGGCTTGACAGAAGAAGGGGAACTGCTTGTGCTTTACCCAATCAATCCTGTTACAGCCTCTGCAAGGCAGAGTACTCCCACTCCTCAGATAACACACAGATTAACAAGGTCGGCTTTGTGATTACTCCCAGTACCGCCTTTTTTAAGCAGCATTAACAGGTGGGTTTGCTACAGAGAGGGGAAGAATGTATTACAAGCAGGTATGAAAATACAAAGAAATGTCAGAAGAGTAAGCAAGGCAACACCCCTGAGGGTGAAACTACGGGACTGTCTCATGAAGTAAAGTCTTTGTGGAAAAGTAGGATCAAGCATAGCAGGACAGGTAAATCAAGTCTCTGCATTAAATCCAGTCTCTATGCTTCCTCCCAATTGTCTTGATTTCTTGTTTATTCCGTTTCAGGTGAAAGGAATAGAGGACTAACAGAATTGAAAGTCCAGCTGGAGCAGATTTATTTCAAACAAGCATCTCACCAGCAAAAACAGATTAAAGAAAGAGCCAAATCTCTTAAGGGGGGAAAAGAAAATGGCCCTAGTTCACCAGCGAGTACACTTGGTACAAGTGCTGCTCTTGGGGCAGTTCACAGCGCCCTTGCATTGAGAATATGCTGCAATGAATGTCACCATCCTGCAGATACAGAGAGATTGCTGATCAAATGCCATAATTACATATATGACAGCAGCTCCCCTCCTATTAGGGTGCCAGCAGACTGACAGTCTGAGTCTACTGAAGTAGGCCAATATCTTCCTTATTAACAAAGAAACTCTCCACCCTCAGTCCCTGAACTGCTTCCTTCTACCTCTCATATAAAAAGACCTACAATGCTTTTATTCTCCATTCACTTTGTCTCTGCCCTATTTCTGAGGTCCCTTTGGCCTGAGTTTGCATACCTCTGAACCAGTGGTTGCTGTTACAGTTTTGATCCTTTCCCTGGTTTAGTTGTCTATATTAGCTGCAGCACATCTCCAAAGTTAGAGCTGTTTCTCTCAGCAGTCTCGCCTTTAGCATGGGATAATACATATTACAGCAGATTCTGTCCCTAATTAGAGGACTTTTAACATCTCTAGGGTTACATATGACTGACAGAGCTCTCATTCATTCAGTAATGTAAGCATCTACTCCTCCTTTACTTCTCAGTTTAGGGTATTTCTGGCACCTCAAACTATTCCTTCCCTATCTTCTCTACCCCCAAACCCAAAAATAAACAAACAAAAAAACATGCACATGAATGTCAAACTTTCCTAATAACTTTCCTAACTCCTCATTTTTATCTCCTGTGGTCACTATGTACAGCCCCAGTTCTTATTTTTACTGCATCACAAAGTTGGAGGATTTGTGCAAATTGATCCAAAAAATCCAGTGTTCCTTTTGCTTTGAGTACCTCCTTGTTGCTTTTTAAACAAGTGAAGAAATGCCAAAAAGAAAAAAATAATATACTGTATTACTAGACCAATTACCGGCTACTACTGTCATATATACCACACATGGGCAGAAAAACACCATGAAAATATGGACTTGGAAAATAGAAAAGAACCTTTAAGATTGTTACTTTACAATATTCTGGAAATATTTTTTTGTATGAAGGAATAAATAACAATAAAAACCACAACAGCAAAACACAGTCAAGAGTCTGTCACAGTTTACTTTCGGCAAAGAATCCTGACAGCCTCCAGCAATAAAAGCCGCAGTTTTCTAGCCGAAGAAAAAACCCAGAATTCTCCTCCACCTCAAACATGTTAAGTCATTTGTTACAGTGCCACAAGGAAGCTCAGGGATGCTAGTGAATGGTAAAATACGCAGAGGGACCAAAATGATGAGAATGACCTTGCTAAGAAGTGTCAAGCACCCTGAGAGAGGAGGAACGGAGTGTTTCCAAACATCCCAACTTGACCTGGATGCTGAAGGCTTCCTATCAAGTGTGTTACAGAGTACAGAGAGACTTTTATAAATCTTGGTTGCTGAGTGCACAGCACAGTTTTTGATAGCAGCATACACAGGACTGGCAGGAACAGTATTGTCCAGTTTGGGATCTAGACAAATTTAGCAAGCTGAGAAATGTAACACTGGGGGGAGGTTTCAAAGTGAGTTCCACAAGGAGTTTAGCACCAAACTTTTGCATTTTCATTTAATACAGAAAACATACAAGACAAAGGACAACAAAGTTTATATACTATAAAATTAGCAGGCTTTCCTGCTAGTACACATCAGGATCAGGTCATCATAAAAGAACTGGATAACCTTGGGAACGGAGGGATAACAAGTTCTGAAACTCAACGCTACCAGAAGCAAGATCACGCAGACAATTCTGCTTTGAACCACTGGCTCATCAGGTGGCACAAGTGAGAAAGGAGAGTTTTAACACAGACCCTGAGTACCACCATGAAGAGGCCATTCAAAGAGGAGATGTGAATTCAGAATATATCATGCACACAGGGCATGAGGTCCTAATGCCTCCTTCCGATTCCTCCCCCCCTGTAATTAACCTTCAGAGAAGAAACATCTGCAAATGACAAAATTCAGCAGGTTTTCTTTTGGTTTTGTTCTTTTCAATATAGGGATTGGCAAGTTTCCAAATTTAATGTTTTTAAAACACCTAAATTTTGGATGTTTGGAAACAGCTTGATACACTTTGCTCTACTTCGCATGCTGTCTTCTGGGACACAGACTTTCTCTCAGTGACTATTTGTACGATGCCAAGAAAACATCCCTCATCTTTGTTAGCTGAGTCCTCCTGGCACCTCTGTGAAAGAAATGAAAAAATAACCTAATGAAATCCCAAAGTAGCCGGGATACTTATCTATACTCAATTCTCCCCTCCCATTTCTCAGAGGGGAAGGGTTGTTTACTTAATCAGAAGATTACATTTGTTGATCAAAGGATAAGGGGAATCCTCTGTACCCCTCACACCCCATCCGCCAACAGATTTCAGAGCACGGCCTCATGGAAGCACAGTGTATGGCAACACAAATGAACTACCCCTATATTAAGTCACCAGATGTAATCCTGACAGCAGCTCCAAGCCCTTGGGTTCTTCCTCCTCTGATCTCTCTCTTTCTCCTGCCTCCCTCTCCCTTTGCTTTGATGACTTTGACAGCCAAGTTCTTGGAGAGTTACTCCAGGTTACAACGTGTCACCTTTAATGGAATTCAAAGCTTTAATTCAGAAAGTGGCCACTCTTGACCTCTGGCCCCACTGCCACCCACTCTGCCACCCCCCTCCTTTCTCCATTGCCATGGAAATGAATAACCCAGCAAAAAAATGGGAGCAGGCAAAGCCTAAAGCTTTTCACAGAGCCCCCAAAAGAAAGATGAATGAAACTCATTCATCACCGAGCAAGGGACTCGGAGAGCAACGCTGACTGAAAAGCAAGCCAGAGGGAGAGCAAGCAAGGGAGAGAGACAGACCAAGATAGAAAAGGTTACCTCATGCAGGAAGTTATGTGATTTGAAAAAGAAAAGCACAGGAGGTGCGAGGGAACATAGTTCACTTGCAAAACCTGCAGATTCCGCCAAGAAAGATGCTGGGTTTTGGGGAGGAGGGGTTATTTCCTCAGCCCCTTCCTCAGATAGAATTTCTTGTCAGATTACCAGGAAAGGATGGAAATTTGAGGGGAGAAGGGAAAAATGCCTGAAAAGAAATTGCCCCTAAAGGATGGGCAACTCATTGCAAGGAAAAATTATAATTAGAAACAAAGCTGTGTTTGTAGTGTTCAAATTCCTTTCATCAAATCTCCTACTTTAGAGGTATTTTGCCCCCAATGCATACACCTGCCTTTCCTCCCCATCACCCCTGCATTTCAAAGCTTGACTTGTGATATCGATCAAATATTGAGGCAATTTTTAGCACTAGGGAGCATATGCACTTAAGAAGCAATAGCTAATTCACTCTGACATAGCACCGGTTTTCTGGTGTGTTCCTCTAATTTCCCTTTTGCATTGGCAAAGAGCTCCTTCTTTCAGGGCATCTGAAACAGATGCACAGTAAAAGAAAAAAAAAAAGTTAAATGACACCATGTATCCCAACATCAGACGAAGGAAATTGTGCTACTGCATGCTGTCCTACAGTGCTAAGGAAGCTTGCTGACGCCAGTGACAGAAAGAGAGGGAGAGAAAAGAAAGTCTGAGAAGCAGCAGCTCCAAAGAGCTTATTTACCTGCATCACATGAAAAAGAGATAAGCAGGACAGAAGGAAAGCAAGAAGCAGTGGCAAGTGATTTCCTAGACCCAGAACCTTTTGTGAAGGTATTAGATAGGCGTGTCATAGATAATACCAGGATACTTACATCATTAATGACTTCCCTAAATAACCAGTCAAAATTCATCTCAAGCATACCAAAAATTAGGCAGAAGCCAGCAGGGCACTTTGGGATGGTTATGGGAGAAAAGCTGTAAAGGGCAGATCTCAGTAAGAGGCAAATTCTTACCTAAGACTGCCTTCCTGTCTTATCCTGACAGAAGAATGATAATGCAGTTCTCCTTTTCACTGAAGGCCAGTCCAAAGCTTACCCATTAAGTAGGGCTCAGGAGAGAGCCTACCTAGAGATTAAGTGATAACTCCATGAGATAGTTGCCCCTTGCAGAGCGATTACCATTCTGAACCACGAGATTCTTTTTCCTCCTTCCGAAAGCTAATCAGGTATGATTCTCTTTCATTCCTCCAATCCCTTTGCCAGAATTTAATTCCTTTTTTAGTGTTCTAGCGAAAAGATATCACTCGAGAGGCAGGAATCATTAAACTTTATTCAGTGTTAATTCAGTGAACAAGATGCCAAGCCAAGATTCCTGGGAGTGGCATTAGCACCTCCGCTGGCCAGTGAGCTCAGACCCAGAGCTCATACTTAAGCTTCAGCTTTTTGATAATCTGTATTACCCTCCATGGTGGCTCGTACTGTAGCTGTAGCCTGAGCCACCCTGGGCAGTGACCAGGGAGGGGAGTTCAGGCATACAAGGAGAAGGGCTCACTTCAGCTGTGCCTCCACCGACAGTACAGGCATGACCTCCTGGAGCCACTTGGCTCAATGGACAGATCACTGCTACTGAAGGTAGTATATACAGCCTGTGAGTCACAGTGAGAGGGACACAGTATATTCACAAAGCCTTTTGAAAAAAGAAAAATAGAAGTGACAATTTGTATACAAACGAACTGAAACTAAAGCTGGCATTCTCCATTGCTCCCAAGTCTCTCTTCCACAGCTATCAGAACATGTCTATCAAAAATGGAAGCAAGGACAGATGATGCTCCTTTTCACCTGCTGAATGCTTACTACTGAGGTGGGGGTTTTACCTTGTTGCTCATTTCCTGCTATTGGGGAATCATGCCCTCCAAATACCCAAAGGATCGCTAAGACCACAGGTATCACTTGTTAAAGCTAGAGAGGCATATTTCACCACAGAAGGATGCCAGCACTGAAGGCACGACACAGAATCACTGCTACCTCTCTACACCTCATTGCTCATGAAAAGCAGCTCTGCAGATGTAGAAGAGCCACAAGTAACGCTACAGGCTCATAGACTGAGGACAGAAGGGAGAGCACTGCAATGAGGCAGAGGGGCAGAAGAAAGAGCCTAAGCAACCTTACAGTGCTGCTCCTCCAACTTTGCCTCATCCTCCCCACTCCCCTGGTCTGCAGACCTCTTCCTCTCTCCCCACCCCCAAGGACCTGTAGCTTTGCCTCTTCAAAAGCCAGCTTGCAAAGAGAAAGGAGGAGATCACTTAGGAAAGGTTTTGCTAGTTATCAAAAATTACTATTTATTCAGGGCATGGCAATAGTTAATAGGATGATGCTATTCCACACAGGCAGAGCAACCATACAGCTGTGGTCTAAAACAACTTCTTTAGTGCTAAGAACAGATAACAGTAATATCTTAGCAAGGAATTACCCTCTAAATGGTTCTTCTCTCTGTTGGCCTCAGGCTAAGGCTTTGAACTGTCTTGAATGAAGATGTATCTGGTTGATCCCTGTTTAATTCCCACTGTAGGGAAGTTCAGGTCAGGTCTCCCCTGCACATCTGTTTATGTTAAATGGATAGATTCTGGTCGCAATAAATTGTGCCACAAATGGCTCCACAGAGGTGGGAAGCTTCATTTGGTCTTCAAAGTAACCAACTTTAAATTTACTGAAGGAAAACTTCAGTGCTCCAAACCATGAAGGACACCTGCATGTCATTAAGTACTTAATGCTGAGCATACAGCTTTCTGGGTCACCATCTGTTCAGCATAAGCACCAGGTCCTGGCTGCTGTTCCCCAATTCAGTGTGCTCCCGGGTTTCAACTCTCAGTTTTGGCAGCTCACAATTACTCAAAAGGTAGCATGGATGGATCTTCTGTGTCAGCAATAAAAAAAAAAAAGAAAATCAAAAAACAGTGTCCCAAGAGAGAACAATTCAACCAGGCAGGGTTCAGTAAAGTCTGCTTAAGGATTAGGAGCTAATCAGAATAGCTCATAAGGTATATGCCTCTGTTTGTTGTATCTACTGCTGCCCTTCTAATCTCATCAAGATGCCTGCTTACCTGCAATTATCTGGCTCTGGTAATACTTATTGTCTGTGTTGTTTAAACAAAGTTCTCTCTTGTGCTAGAAGGTTTGCTATCTATGCAACTACTCACAGAAGAACGTTCAAAATTAACATTCCCTCACCTAAACAACAAAATGTGTTGAAAACACTTTTTGTAGCAATAGGAGGAGCTAGCTGCATAAAGCTAGAGAATAAATATCTCACCAGCTCTAGAAATCCAGAATGACTTTCCCTCTGCTCCACAGGAGCCAGGCTGGCCCAATGCCGGCAGTTCTATCCAAAGTTTTCAGCCTAGAGCTTCGGCCTTTTGAAGTTGAATCACCAGATGGTTGCACTAAGTCAACATCATCATTACATTAGGCAACATTAATCACAGAGATAAAACAAAAGGTAATGGGTCCTAACGGTCACTGGGAAAGCATGACCTTTGCATAAAACAAAGCAGGAGAAAGAGAGAACAGAGGCTGGTCTAAGGTCTGGGGAACTGATGTAGGCTATAACCACTTTCCACATCACAGGCTCACAACTTCTGCCTTTCGCCCCCTGTCCTCCCCAACCAAGCTGTATTACACATGAAAAACCCAATTTAAGGAAATGTACTTTGTGGAATAGTTCCATATTCTCAGAGAGAGGAACAAACAATTTCTTCCCATTTGGGAAAATCCTATTTGAGGTTTGATCTTTCAGAATCTTGTTAAATAAAGCCAGCAATTTCTTATAACCATAGCCACTGCTCAAACTGAAGTAGAGTTTAAAGCTGCTAAGTTCCCTCATTCTTCTCAATGAGCGAAAAATCAGCATTTCTCTTGATTCTAGAAACAGAACTAACTTATCCACGTGACTAGAAAAACATAAATAAAGGTCCCTCGATCCCATGAGCAAAGGAAGCCAATAAAGCTGGCACCCTTCTCTCCTCTAACGCCTCTGTTTCCTCAGTCTGGCAAAATGCAGACCTTCTTATCCCCGCATAACTTGCACATTCCCTAACTAAAAGTGGTCAACAAATAGCACACAAGGGTGTGGATACTGTTCTTTGACCTGGCAACACCTTAGTTTGATCTAGTTTTATTCACTCTGAAGAGAATTGTTTACATTTAAAAATTGACACAACCTACCTATCTCACAAATGCATGGTTTTGTTCATTCAGATTCACTTTTCCAAGAGACTTTATACAGGCAAGACCTAAAGACAGTAAGACAATGCTTGGGTGGCGACCTTTTGTGCTAAAGGACCAAGGTTTCAGGAATAAGGGCTGTAGTCTGCCTGTCTGCTATGAAAAAAACAAAAAAAAAAATCACTCTTGACTGGAAAAGCACACACTTTTCTACCATTCCACTAATGCAAGGTAAGCAGGGCGGGGGGGGGGGGGTGGGGTGGGGGGGGGGGTGGGGGGGGGTGGAATCAAACAAAACCAGAAAAACCCCACACTTAGAAAGGAAGGAGTAAGCAACTCTGTACTTTGATGGTAAATGCCCACCCAGCATGGCCCTTTTTGTTTCTATAATGCATGTTTCCCTGTTCACTCTGTTTTTCACGTGATGTTTGACTCTATTCTACTAGGTTTACAGCAGCTGAGTTATAATTTGATATGATAACGGGCAACACAAGAAGTGTGACTTGCAACATGTTACAGCCTTTGTAGAAAGCAAATTGGCACCTAAATTACAGTATTTGTGTATTACAGTTAAAAAGAGAACTCCACTACTTGTTAAAGCAGAACACATTTGCTATCTTTTAAAGCACAGACTTCTGCTTTGCTGACCTGCCCACATTTCACCTCTATGCAGCTGAGAAAAACTTTTCTGTCAAACAAAATGGATGTTCTTATGCAAAAGCCCCAGGTTAGTTCCTTGTACCAATCTTCTGGAATCCACAATTCCGTATTTGCCATTTATGTTTCATAAGATGAGGGATCCATTGCCTTCTATGAAGGCTTCTCTGAAATTATCATCCTGCCTCCCACCATCGACACTGTAAAATAGTAAATTAGTTTGTAATTGAATTTTTCTTATCAAGGCTTTCCCCAGTAAGTTGTAGAGGCCTTCAGTACTTGTTATGCTTCTTCCCTAAAAGGTATTTATAATGTGGTTATCTCTTCTTCTTGAGTCTGTCAGGCAGACTAAGCTCTTCAAGCTGCAGAGCAAACTTTCTCCAGCCAGTTTGTTGGAGAGTTTTTCCTTTCCTTTCTTTTTTCTTTTTTGCACCTTTTGAAAATTTTGACACCAACACAGAATGCCTTATCCTGGTATCTCTCTCATCAGTACAATCACCCTAGTCTAGCCCTCTCATGTATATGCCTAAGAATTAGTTTTAGACATTTCTCCACAGCACTACACTCAGAGCTCATGTGCTAATACCCACCTCCTATGACCCCTAAAATCATTTTTAGTCACTGCTTTCCAGATATTTCCCACTACATAAGTTTCACTCATACATATGGAGCTAGAAAGGACTAAACCATGCTGTGCTAAGACACCTGCACCTTTATTTTCAGCCCTGAAAACACGGCAGGGAAAATGCCACCCATCCCTGAGATGCAGACATAGACGTGGGAAGGAACAGGTGGAAAGAGGCTCCCTGCCTTTTCCTGGCACCTTTCCCCATTTCCAGAAAGGTAGAAAGAGGTCCTCAGCAGCCTCAGGCTGTTAATAATGACGACAATGCTCAGTTAGTAATGAGTTTTGCAGTATTTAGTATTTTCCTTAAAGCCTAAAGTCTAATTCTTCATTAATTTTTAAAAGAAAAAATAAAAATGTATTTTCAGCCTTCAGCTTTAAAAGGAAATACTTGAAAGTGTGACCAACGGGTTACATTAAAACCATAAAAACCTATGTAGAAGGCCAGAACAAAGAATGCCATCGTTGTTTTGGATTTTCTTCATCTAGTGATTTTTAGGCCAATATCCTGACAGGAAAGGGGGAGGAGTGGGGCTGTCAGTACTGTATTCAATGAGTATAATCACACTGAATTAGCGCTAAGGGGTTTAGAGAGAGGGAAAAAAATACTATTCCACAGAGTTAATATAAAGTGAGCTTTCATGTACATACAAACCCACAAGGAGCAAGCTACTGCCTGCTGAGACTTATTTGAGAGCCAAGGGATTGATCGGACTCGGCCAGCCGTTGCTTAAGAAAAAAGCTGCGGTTGTGAATTATTGTAAAGCAGTATTCACATGATTGATGGGTTTACCCCCACCACCACATTTGTTTCAAAGATCCATTTTGTCTTCTGTGGCAATGGTGTGAACTAACCCCTCTCACAACGGCTGGCTTGATTTTCCAAGGCTGGTCCAAGGTCTAGGAGCCCAATGAAGCTTTCATCTCACGCAGCCATGTGACTGGGAAAATGGGAAAGAGATGCCATTTAACACCCAGGCTTCTGAGGAGCACCATAACACCAACCTCCTCAAATAGTCTGCAAACTTTCTGCCGTCAGACCAGCCAGCTCCTCGCAGGCCTGGAGAATCATCTTTGAAGGAGCTCTGCCTCTCACCTCCCTTGCAGTCTGATACTCCACCCACTTTTCCTTACATCCAAGGGAGCATAAGGTATATTTATTTCATCTCTTGCCTTTTAACCCAATTTGCTGTCAGCAGTAGACACTTTTTTTTTTTCCTCCATCTTTTTCCCCCATGGAGAGCAAGAGAAAGCCTGAACTCTGTATGCAGAAAAGAATCCAGAGACTCCAGGTAGATTTGTGATAGGATTTCTCCTCAAGCCTCAGGCGCTGTAAATTAAAAGAAGGAGTTACAATAGCCAAGGGAATGGGGGAGAACAACCAGAAATGAGCCCAGATCATGACCAGCTTTTACAAAGCTCCCGAAATCTTCTGAATTGACAGTATGACGCAGAAAGCCAGACTTCCACGGAAGCCCAATCATACGCCTGCTTAGGAACAGGCTCACAGCATCGCAGGAATAGCTTATTCAGCCAGGAATAAATCTGTTTGTGTCAACTGCAAACTGCCCTGTGCTCTTCCTAGTTCCCAGGAAGGTACTACATACATGAATAAGATTTCTTTTCCCTTTATGAGTTAAATACATTGCTTAAAAGGGGGGAAAAATCCAAACAAACAAACAACAGAGCATTAAATACTATTAGCTACACCGAGCTGGCTGCAGGCAAGTGAAATATAGCCTTCCCACTCACAACTCTGCAAATGCATTTCACACTGTGTCCACACCATTTCAGTTCTCTTGCCCTGGACTTCCCTAAAACCATGTGTCTTATCCTACAGAATCTCCTCTGTATTGAGAGTCCTGTTCTAGCCACAAGGAGAAAAAACGATGCATTGCCACCCCAGTCATCTGGGTCACTGTACTCCCTACCACCACACTGCCAGCATTTCTTCATCGCTACCTGCCCCCGCAATGTGAAAGCCCTTAAATCCCAGCCGCTCCACCTGCCATCCCAGACCCGGCCCTGGGAAAGGCACGTAAGAGCACAGCAGCTTAGCTGGTTTTACAGTGAACGTTAGGCGGGGGAACTTATTGGAGTGTCCCGCCTTGGTTTGTCATGGCACGTCGTAAAAGTTCTCCATCCTCAGGTTTAGAGCACTTTGTAATCTTTGCAGTCCTTTTTTGGTCACCGCCTTCATCTGTCTTGATAGTTACAGCAGATGTTGCAAGAATCACAAATGCCAATCCCAAACGCTGTGAGAGATGTCCACCTAAAAAACCCAGCCTCCAAAGAGGCAGATGCTGAAGTAGCATCAAACGTGGTCAAACATATTCCAGCCACTACACTCGATTCTCGCTTGGAGATACAAATTCTCAGGCCAAAATGTGTCATGACTGAAAGCATCCAGTAGGTTAGTCCCTGTGCATCCAAGTTATTAGCGACCCATACAAACCACGACTACAGCTCAGCTGTTGTGGAGTGACTGGGTTAGCAGATGAACATTCAGCATCCTCTGCAGCGTACAGAAACTGCTGCCAGACCTTCTCCTGCTATCCTACAGTCATGTTTCCAGATTTTATGTGTGCATTTTATTAACCCCAAAGGACAGCATGTTTCATTTCTCTGAAAAACTCTCTCAATTGCAGAGAAACCATCCAATTTGTCAGGATCATTTTGACTGTTACTGTGCTTGTGACCTCTATTGTTGTGATTTGCAAGCTCTACACGCGTGATTTCTGCTGTACCATGCAACCAGGGAAGGAGGAGAATGGGATCAATGGCAGGTTATGCTGGGACCTCAGAGAGCTGCCTGCAGGCTGCAAACCACATGTACAGAAAAGCACACCATAAGACAACGCCATAAATCCTGTGTGAGTTGGGGGGGGAACACAAGAGCAGCAGAGTATACTAGCATTATCGGTGGGCTAATATGACACTGCTGTGTTAACAAAGCCGTCAAATCCCATAGATCCACCATCCAAAGCCAAAGGCTCACTCCAGCCCCAGGAGGCCGGGAGTCTTTGTTTCTACCTGTTGTATGACAAAAATGTTTCCATTGAGCTCTGATCAGTACACTAACTGTGTGGTTCAGTCCAGCAGCAATAGCATAGCAGCTGGATGTGAAACACAGGTGTGCTATTAAGAAAGGTCAAGTTACTTCATTTCTAAAGCCTATGTGCAGTGGAGTACCATTAAAAACAGACACATTTTTCTTCTTGTTCCACCTAAACAATGACTTACTTTAAACAAAAGCTACTTGTTGTCACCCCTTAATTTGTCACGCTCAGAGACATCGTAGGCAAGTGATCAAAAAGCACCATCATTAGAAACAGGAGGTTAACTGCAACTTCGGTTGGCTTCTGTTACTGCTGATGCTGCGTGTGTCATGGCAAAGGCTGTAACACATTTAGCGACTCACATGATGACAAGAAGCACTAAGCCCTTGTGCCCATTCACAGAACCCTGCATAAAAGCCGCTTGAGCTCATCAAGAATAGGAACGAACTCTTTCTTAAGTCCAGCCCAATCCAGTTAACAGGCTTATATGGAAATGCTGAGAGACAGGGCTTGTAAGTGGCAACGCGCCTCACTTGCACGCACTCGTTTGCTAAAAATTAAGGCAGAACGAGGTTCATAACGGCCTCTTTCCTCTCTATACATTACTTTACAGATGCTTTTCTCTAAAGATATGAATTTAAGAAAGGGCTCAAGTGACCTTTGTGATTAGTAATCATTACTATAAATCTTGTTCCACTAGCACCAAGAAAAAAAAAAATCCTGTTAAATACAGAAGCCCATTTCTGTCTTCCTGATCAATTAGCCTTCCCTTCCTGCTTTTGGCATATGTTTGTGTAAGTTGATTTGCTTCTGCTAAAGAGATGCCAGCTTGCATCAAAATAGAAAGAAAAGATGCACAGAGGCTTTGAGATTGTTTGTTGTGACATCAGTTGTCCCTATCTCTCTCACTCCATCTGTGCACAGAGATGCAGCCTGGGGAAGTGGTTGCTCCTGACCTTCTGCTGAGGAGCAAGCACAAAAGTGGGTGCTCAAAACCTGTCCTTCCCACCATCACCGAGCATGCGGGATAGCTCCAAAATGAAGACTGCAACAAAAGATTCCTCCCATTCAAATGCTTTGGGATTCATTACTTGAAAGGTAATAGCCTTAAAGTATCTGTAACCTCAACTTGTCTTGATTTTCCATAATAGAAATCAGGGGGAGAGACATCAATTTTGCCCAGAATATGAATAATTCTAGGAGTTAAATGAAAGACATTTTAGAAGTATAAGTGTTACTATGAGAAGTTAGTATTAAAAACATTCTCTGTGAGATGCAGAGAGACTAAGTCAGCATCAGATTAATTGAATACAGCCAGACTTAAGGGAAAACAGGTAGTTTTCACAGGATATTCCAACTCTGACAACATTCTTGTTTTCAAATCGTTGTCTACTTACCACAGCTGGAAAGCATCAGGGCATCAAATTAGATGTACATGAGTGCAACCAGCTTGCATTTCTGGTATCACAAACAGCTTCCTGGAGTACAGTTTGCTCAAGTATTAATCAAAAAAAAAAAAGGCAGTAACAAAAAAGTGTTAATGACAAATTATACAGCCAACCTAAATCACAATGAACCTATATATTTATATATGCATTTAGTTGCTTCAGTGACTTTAGGTCAGGCATGTAGCTAAAATGCTTAGAGGGGATTCTTCTAAAAGGAGAAAACATACAACCTTGAGCTGTACTGGCACACACATTAAGTAAGTAAGAAAGAGGAAGAAGTCAGAAATACAAATATGACTTTTCAGGCCCTCTTCAATGAGCATTTCCCTGCAGGGAGGTACATTAGGGGAGTGTTTCCAACTACAAATTCTGAGGTACAGTCTTGAGGACGGTGGAACACAAGCCTCCAAGTCAGACAAAAGATGATCAATGTAAAATACTTAGTGATCAAATTATGATGACATTACAATTTTCTAGAAATGTGAAAATGATATAATTTTTATAAATGTTTTCTTGTGAGCATGATCAATCCATATGGTGGCAGCTGGTTTGAAGCTTGCAGAAAGAAAGGCTACAATTAGTTAATCCCAAACAATGGAAAATAATTGATTCAGGAATTAGACAGGGCTACATTTTCAGACTAATTCTGAAAGGGAAAATTGCCACAGTTCAGATATATTTCCATGGGCTATAAATATAGAATTAACTCACAATCCTTTGAAATCTTCACCCCAAAGTTATTACACGATTGGTGGTGGATGCTACAACTGGGAGGTTGTCACCAGTCCTAAGAGAAGTAGGCTTCAAGAAGCACAGTATTTGGGAGTCACCTATTTCTGTTCCCTGTGAGTCCTCCTTTATTAAAGCATGCAAGGAATGAGCACAGATATTCTGAAAGGACACCAAAGTGCAATCACTGATGATACTCCTGGCCACTCAGAAAAAAGAAAAAAAAAGAAAAAAAAAAAAAAAGACTGCTTAAATGTAGTTTAAGAATTTAGTCACTCACAGAATATCCTTAAGAGAAAGAAAATGGAAATCCAGCCCAAGTGAAACTAATAGAAGAGAACAACTTTGGCAGGGGAGATGCAAAAAGGAGATTAAGAGGTCCAAGAGCAAGGTTGAGAAACAGGGAGGTAAATACGTAGTGACAAGTAATAAGGCATTCCTTAAGCACATGGGAAACTGCAACTCCAGAAGAGCCGGTGGGTCCTGTAGACTATACTGCAGACTACCCTGACGCAAAGTCAATGACGGCAGAAAAAGAGATTGCACAGAAGTTAAATGGTTCCTCTGCTTCGGTTTTCAATTCAAAGTAGGGAAGAGAGAGATGCATGCCCTAGGGTGATACAAGTAAAGAACTTGAGGCAGAACTGCCAGACAGAATTAGGGGAAATAAAATAAAGTAAATAATAAAAAAAACCCAACTCAAGAAATTCGATTGCACTAAACTGCATTTCCAGACCTGAGAAAAATCAGTTAAAGGCAAGTGTAAACTAGCTAGCCTGAAACAGAAGCCCCACAAACTAGAAAGTTCTAAAAAAGCACATTTTTCACAATGATAAAGCATGCCTCGCTAATCTACAAGAAGCCTTTAAAAACCTATCCTGACTATTTTTCACTAGATGTAAATTGTTTGGATTTTCAAAGTCTTTGAAACAAGCTATTAGGAGAGCTTGGTAATCTTGGGATAAGAGGTAAGGTCTTGTCACTCTTTAAATATTAGTCCAGCAACTAAGAATCCCAGGGTAAGAACAATAACCAGTTCTTCCCTACAGAAGGAGGGGTGTAGCACACAAAGGATCAGCCTAGATCAGTGTTGTCGAGTGCATTTATGAAGTATCCAAAAGAAAGAATAAAAAACAAGGTAACAAAATGTGCTGCTCTTGTAAAATGGTATTAGTCAACAATATGGAGGTCCTTGTCCTTGCAACTACCCAAGCAACTGGACAACACAAATAGCAGATAGAAATCACCCTAGACTCATTGAAGTCTAATGGAACAAAAATCTATATATGCTTATATACCACTATATACCAATGATTACTGAATTAACTTCTAGACACCAAAAAAGTCCTGGAGACAAATTATGTCATACCTCTGTGCTTAGCAGAAGAGTCTTTTCAGACTAGACAAAGATTTATAATAGAGCTTCTAAAATTTTAAACTGTAATATGAAAAAAGTTTGACTGTGGAAATTACAATGCAAGTATAGAATGCCAGGTTAAATTTCAGCTAAATGTGCTCACTAAAATAATGTCATGAATTGTGAGCACACTTAGAAATAAACAAGCTGAAACATTTTGCTGATTGAGAACTAAGAGTGGGGCTATTAAAGGCCACTGAAAATGAGACACATGAGAGAATGTGTAATATTTATGAAGTGTGACCTACTACACTATTTAAATAGAGGAGAGGTTAAAGCAAAGAGAAGTTTGGGTTATGAAAATAAGGACATTAGAGACACAAGAATTCAAAATTAAGATTAAGGAAACCTCAGCTCTTCAGAGTTATGGAAATATATCTTCAAAACCAAAATAACCTGTGCGTGGTTTATCTGTTCGGGGAAAAATCCATTCCATACCTATGTACATTTAAAGCTAAGGAAGATGAAGGCCACTTGCAAAGAGTTTTAAGCAGTCCGCATAACCCTAGTTTTACAGAACTCGACCCATGCTCTTCCATCCACTTTCATATCTTGGACAATTGGACTGCTACTCACAGGGCGTGATCCACGTCTTAGAAAAATCCAGACCTATTTCACAGCCTGATACAGCTTCTGCTATAGAAGCAGTAGTAGCCTTCAATAGTTTAGCTTTGCAAGGTGGCAAAACTGGGACTGGACAGGAATCTGAGCAAGGAAACTAGAGAAGTAGGTGAGGCTGCGCAATGTGAGCAGCTCACCTGGGATCAGCTGCTGCATCTTGGAAATTCTGCTACTCCAAAAAGTTTTTAGGCCTAGAATACTTTTTTAAACCTGGAGGAATAGAAGGCAGATATAAATGAGAGTAAAAAAAATATCCCCTTAATTTCACAGAAATCACACACTGCATCAGGCAGTGAAAACTATACTTGTTGTAGGCTAAGAGTCTACTTAACACTGAACAAAGGCTAAAATGTCTTTTGCAACAGAAGCTATGATTGTATGGGGGGGAGGGAGAAGGGAAAAACCCCCAAACACCATGTACTGTGGAGCAATTGAAAAGAACATGCACAAGTCTTTGGGAAAAAACAGAATAAAAAAATCCATTTTTATTCAATTCTATAATTATAGTAGTAATAATTGTAAATAACAATTATAAATTATTACAACTATTTTTAAAGAAATAATGTTGTAATAATTTACAACTATTACAATTGTTTACAAATGTTTACAATCATTACTATTATATGTGCAATTAAAATTGTACATATGAATTATATTCTAATTTTCAAAGGTATACTTTGAAAAAAATTTAAACTGACCAGGAAACAATAAATTTGAGAAAATGCTCCTCGTTCCCCATCGCTGTATACTAGACCACTCTTTTTGTGAGACATCGTGATCATAAAAATGCCATAATGAACAGCATCAGCTGGACATTATAGGGCATCATGAAGAGCTTACTGTAGCCAATGTATCTATCTCATATGTAGGCTCAAGTTCTTGTTTCCATTCCCTCAATACCCATTAAGTGCTGCAAGTGTTCAGATGTGAAATATTTCAACCTCAATTTTTCTTGACTTAGATAATTTACACTTCACAGACTTCTCCTGCTTTGGGTTTTTTGTTGTTTCAGAATTTCCTATTTAAATAAGACAAGAAATTCCCACCTACCATTACTTGAGAAAGCTCAGTTGGTAAAATCCCAACTAGAATTAGAGCCTTATTGCACATGCTGAAGGTGTCAATACAGAAAGATGTGAACTTGTCATTTATAGTACGTGTTGCGCAACTGGGAAATCTAAAGTTAGATAACACATTTTTTGCTACACATCCCTACAGTTTGGAAAGTTTCTCCAAACAGAGACTCACTTTTGACGTATGTGTGTGTAAAGCACAATGTTGGGGTAAAGTGTCTACACATCTCTCTTCCCCCCCCCCCCCCGTAAAATGCACAGTCTCCATATTCACCCAACCTACAGTTGTGGTTAGCACAAGAAAGAGGGACTCTTATTTAAAAGGACTACTCCCTTGTTGATATAGTCATAAATAATTCAAGCTAAACTATAGTACATAGCAATTAAATGAACAAAGTACGTGCTGTAATATACCACCTTTGTTTCAAGATTGTATGGCTTTAAAAAAAAAAAACAAATGCAAGAGCAGCTCGTGCTTAAACAGATGTCCAGAAAAATACCGAGTGAAGCTGCCAAAGGCCCCCACGGTAAACGTATTGCTATAAAACTTATCACAAGAGATTTCATCCCCACCCACTCATAAGGCACCTGAACATACACTGTGTCATCAAGATATTTTTATCTCCACTAACTGTGTTAAACTTATAAATCAAAGCACTGACCAAGCAAAGGTTTCACATGCACTTTTCCATTTACATTGTCTAAGTAAATCCCACTGGTCTCAGTGAGGTAACTCATAGCCCATAAAGCTGTTCCAATGTACGAGACGTGCAAAGACTATAGCTCAAATTGCAAGCGATTGAGAGAAGAGACTGATGCCTCTTAAAACACATGCACCTATAATCCCAATGGCCACTCAATATTAATGAGTCCAAAACACAAACTAAACTCCATGTCCCATTTAAAGACAGGTTCCTGAGCTAACAAGCACAAAGGGAGTGGAGCTTGCCTTTTCTTCTTTATCACCCCATAAACACGGTTCCCACGCTATTTTGCGAGCACAGGGAAATTCCTGAAAACTAGATTCAATGTAGATACCCCTATTTAGGCAGCCCGTAATCCCTGCAGCTCTTTATAAATCCTCTGCTGGTGGATGATCTATTTACGATTAGTAATAGAAGGAAAATGAGAGTAGCCTTTAGGCTCCTCTGAACTCTGTAGGTCTTTGGTCAAATGGGCCAGAGGATCACCAAATCGTAACTGGTTCCCCCATGGCCTTCTGGGTTTTTTTTGTCCCTCTGCTGCAAAAGTTAGCCTAGAAGAGGAGGAGGCCTGCAGCACGGCGCAAGTATGCTAATGCCATAACATAGCAACTGCCATGCCAATGGCAATCACACACCCACCCACTCGCATGCTTCTGCCAAATAATCGCTTAAGCAAACATCAACCACAGAGATTAACAAAAGCATCTGACAACGCGCAAATCAGACCAGAAACACGGGCTGAAGGGACAGCTTAGGAAAGTGAGGATTTATTAAGTGAAATGACATGAAGTTCCTGAATCAAAGCTTTCAGTGTTTTTGGAAGATTGCTGAAAATCCTATCTGTTGGCCTTAGAGGGAAAGCTAGTAGATTTTTTCCATCCCTCGGTCCCCACTGCATATCAGCTGCACCAAGGCAGGTTTCTAATAAAAGCAAGTGACTCTTGCGCAAACAAAAACATCTTTGTGACCCCTGGGAAGGCAGCAATCCAAGCAAACAACCAGGCAGTCAGGTGGCACGAGCTATGAGGAAGCAATCAGAGCATCTCAGGGGCCTTTCGTCAGCACCAGAAGGAAAGCTAAGCTGCTACCATAGAAGACTGGGTTTCCAGGAGAAACCACCCTAGGCAGAACAAGTTGTTCAAACTATTTCTGTTTAATATGGTGGGGAGGCTACTTTTGAACACATAATTTTAATTGTTCAAACTAAAGGAACAAAGTGTTTTCCTACCAGAATTAAGGCAGAGTATCAAAACAATCTTGTGACTTCTCTTTAATTTACTAAAAGGTGCTTCACTCCAAAGGCACTTCCAATGAAAGTAATGAGATTCTGCTGCAAGAAGTGCAAGAAGAGTCACAACCATTTAACAGCATTATAACTCATTTGTGTCGTATTTTGAAGAATTTATCACCAAAACAAAGGGGAGGGCACCCTTTCTAAATCTTAGGCTGAATTCTATAGTCCTTATTCTGATTAAGCTCTTGCCGAAGTGTCAACTTTGCCTGAATAATGGTTGGAGGATGTGTGTCTGGTTTAGTAGTAATGTGTGCTTGACAGGAAGAATGGTTCTTAGTGAGCTGGAAAAGATCTCAGTATAGAAATGGAAGAAGTTCAGTTGTCCAAAAGCAAACTGTGACCTTGTAGTGCCGTAACAATGCAGAGATGGCACCATATTAGAGGTGCCATCTTTCTACCAAGGCTACTTTTAAGTCCCTTCCTGTATCACTTTAAAAGACAGAAGACCTTTCTTAAGAGATCCATCCATTACCATCTAACAAAGGGCCTAGAAGAACATCACAGAAATGTTAAAATGGGTATTTTGAGCCAATGTCATTCTCCCCACTCTTGTTTGCATGCTGTACACCTGTAAAAAAGACTAAACACCTGTAAAATAGTTATTTTAAAATACAAAGTTTTTGATATAAGAACTACCTACACAGAGCATTAAGCACATTTTGGATGCTCCTGTCACGGAGGGAAAGATGCTCCAGACTGTGAGCCTTCTGTTGCTGGCTACAGATGGGCGCATACATTTGCATTGCACTACTAAGGCTCTTTTGCACTTTGGAGATACATGATGTGTGAGAAGTATAGCTAAAAAAATAAATACATAAATAAATCTGTTGTACTAGTGATCCAGTCGAAACAAGTAAGCCTTAAATGAAATAGTCAGATCATCTTTAGTTGGTTATGAAACTAATGCCATTGTTCGCATGGGTCTGAGAAACAAAACCCAAGAACAAAACAGGTTTTGTGCCTGATATTCAATAGAACTGAATCTGAGAAGCCAGTTAAGTCATTTTCATTGCAATCAGACAGGGACACTCTGACTGCTTGTGTCAATACACAGGGAATTCCTCCTTTCTTATATAACTGTAGAGCACAATTATCCGGTTTTTACCTTTGTAATCCTCAGGGACAGCCTAAGGCCAAAGGCAGATGCAGGTAGCAAAGTCAGATGGTGAAGACAACAGCAGAGTGGTCTATCTTCCTTAATGAGCTCAGAAGATCAAGACCAACTTTGCACTCAAGACTGAGAAATAGACTACCTCCACCTCACTGCCAACATCACTAGTGCTGTGCCTGTCTCCACTGCCAGCTGGACCAGCCCCACTAAGACAACAGAGCATCAGCTCAGGTGCGTGGAGAGAGGCTTGCTGAAGGAAAGAAGAGCCCATTCAGCCTCCTCTTCCCTCCCAGTTGTTCTGTCTGGTTTTACTCCTGGGAGGAGAACCTGTACAGATAGTGAGTTGCTCCAAAAATACTGTTTGAGGATGGCAAAAATGCTATTTCATTTACGCTGTTAGCTAGCTATGGACCATGTCAAAGCAGCATGTGGACTGAGGTATTAGAGAATTTCTCCTCTTTCTCTTCCCTCCCCACAGGCACTTGATGATGGTATCATCTACAAGTAAATAAGGGAAGTTTACAAGGTCCAAGCTACACTCAAACTCCGTAGAAACTAATGAGGAAGGAAGATTTTTATAACACTCTCGTGAAACATTTAATGAGCTCTGAAATAGTGCTGGCAGGCCTCAGAGGAGAAAGGTCCAGTTTAAAATTTAACTTTGCAGTTTACTAAATGGCAGTGGACTGGAGCCCCAAGCACTATTTATTTTCAAAGACTATTTTTATCAGAAAATCCCCAACTCCTGTAATGCTCTTCTGCTCTAAAAGTCTTTACCCCTCAGCTGCAGCTGCCATGCAATCAATGGCACCTGCCAAGCAACATGCTCCTAGGGCCCAAATTAACATATTAATACTTTTTTTTTTTTTAATGTAATGAAACTGGATTTTGCCTCAGACATAGTCAGCTCTACCCCTCACCTCCAGAGGTTATCCACATTGAAACCAGAATCTATTTTTGGAGTGGAGGGACGGAGGGGATGGAAATCACCTGGCTGCATCAGTAATATATCTAGCTCTTTATTATAGTCACATTCCCCCTTCTCATCTCCCATGAAACTGCCTACAGATGTGTTCTCTCAACCTTCGGTCTGAAAGACATTAAAAAGCAGTCTGCAAGATGACTACAGTTTTTAAAAAGTCACTCCCACATATGTAAGCAAGGAAGGAAATGAGAAAAGTTAAAAAAAAAAACAAAACATGGTGCCGCTGCAGGAGGTAGAGCCAGATATTTTAAATGGTTCAGTGATTCTATTCCTTGCAATAAAATAAGGTGAGACATATTGGCCAAGAGAGTGTCTAGTTTGGTAAAGTCCCACTGACCCTTTCTACCATGATAAGGTAAGCCATTGCTAAAAACTTAACAAACCAAACTACTTTAATACCACTACATCAAACACCACCTGCAACAGGGCCTTTTAAGTCTTAAAGGTCCTTACCTTTCACTAGTGAAAAGACTGTAGGAGCCTGAAGAGGGTCTGAAAAGTATTAATGAACTTGGCATCACAAAATCAGTTCTGGCAACTCAGAACAAACAAAATTTTAAGCAGCAAATTCCATACTGACTGCCAACTCTGATTTCATGGGCTGGATCAAGTTCATGTTAAAGGTAGTGGAATTAAAGAATTTCTCCAGCTGATGACTGCCTCTGTTTGATACAAGATCAACGGTTTGCAAAGCATATTTAAATTTAAAAAAAAAAATCTACTAGTCTTTATTTAGTGTCTATTACTGTTGGCACAAATAACAGCTATCAGTCCCTTAGAAGTTAATGACGTACAGAAGATACGCCTTTTCTCATCTTGTTTAGTTGCTGCTGTGTCAATCCACACAGACACCACCATACTGTTTCTTACGCAACTACAGTGGTCTGTGGGTTATTGTAGTAAAACAAAAACATCCATATTACAGAAGACATTGGTTGCTCCTTTAATTTCATTTTTCCACAGTGCTTCTGCTGAAGAAATTGATGTGAGACAACGGACTCAAATTTCCCCCAAGTCTCCTCAAATGCACACTGAACACTTGACAATGCCCATTTTTCTATTTTCCTCTCCACGGCTCCATCGGAGAGGACCCTCTATGCATTCAGAGTAGCACAATGGAGAATGATTTCCAAAGCATTAACTTGGAGCCATTGAAACTTGGATGTTTTCAAAATTACTCTATTGTGCTCAAAGGATTCTAGACTACCCCAGCTACTCTAGAAGAGAGTCTTTTTCCCTTTCTCAAAACGTCCATCCCTTGAGCCATGCCTGGAGTGCATTGTTCGGGCTGATTCCTTAGTGCAGCGAGTTCCATCAGTCAAAGCTCAACAGATACAAATAATATCAGGATATGGATATAAATTAGTGCGACAGACCCTAAATAGTTTTGACAGGTTTAGTAAGTATATATAGCGACACAGAATGCTATTCCTGCTGTCAGACATCAATATGTAGACAGAAGATTGGGGGCACCATGGAAACTCAGCGACATAAGAGTGGTATTGATTGGATAGAAAATGAGGCTGCAATTTAAGCTTAAGGCTGCCAGAGATGCCAAGAATGGAGAATGAACTCCAGCAGTGAATTTTCAGCATAAGCTCCCTGTGAACAAGCCAGTCCAAGAAGGATAAATCAGGGACAAGCTCACCAGGGATATGGGTCGACTGAACACAGGCTACCCTAAACAGATGAGAATCACTCTGTGTGTGCGCGCGCGTTACAGTGACCTAGTTCGTTCAAAGACAGCATTTTGAATGGTTTATTATAGAGGCTTGAAACAAAGAGATTTCCTCAATTAAAGTCCTGAAATGAATCCTCTAAATGAAAATGCTTTGGATACACTGATCAGCGAGAGGTTGTAAATATCGAAGCAAAGCGTACATTGTTAAAGACCAGTTCCCACAGAAAACACCACGGTGGGAGTGTAGGTAATGAGGGGGCCTGAACAGAGTAGGAGGTTTCATGAGCAATGTCAGCTCCATCCCTAATGCCCTACTGTTACACTAAAACACTTGTTACACTATAACACTTAATAAATCATATCTTCCCTGCTGCAAAAACACACTAAATTGAGTATGAGCTAAATAAGTGCATTTTCAGAGCTCTTGTAAAGGATTATTTTTAATTGTTTTCTGAGGACTCAGGAACAACCGTTCCCAGAATGATTGAGAAGAAACATAGGACATGTCAGGGAAGTACCTTGCTGGAGCTGTGACTGATGGAAGTCAGCTAAGTAAAATACTCACATTAGCGACAGAAAGATGGCTCTACACAAAACACCCATCAGTACAGCTGTGTCAAGAATAAGATAAGCCTCCAAAGTGTCCTCAGTGTCAGTATGGGCGTAAAGGAATATAGGCATATGGTAGTGGGATAGCAGCACTATGTTTTGTAATACTATAGTAAGACCAACCTTCTGCTGGCAAGGATGTATCAGCCACAGACTGAATCTCAAATAACTGGTAATAGACATCTGGATAATTGCAAAAAGTCTGGTTTTCTTAGGCCACTTCTACACTATAAACAAAGACTTACCATTTGTAAAAGAAAGATTTGTTGCTGGCTTCCCTTTTTTTCACCCAAGAGCTTGCTCTGGCTAAAGTCAGTAAGTTTCTGTCCTTCAATTTCATCCAAAGCTTCCTAAGTAGTAAGTCACCAAAGAGTTTAGCTTAGCCTGGAGACAGGAGTATACTAAACCCTTGCTTTCCTTCTCTTTAGGAAGAGTCATTAAATTATGCAGCATCTTTTTTTGTTGCTGCTTTTTTTTTTTTTGTTCATCCTCTCCAATGAAGTGTCCTCTCCATTCACTTCCAAATTTTCATTACTGCAGCAAATTAACAAGTTTTGTCACAAATACACAGGTTCCTTTTTCCCTTCGGACCATTTCTCTTGATCAAAAGTTCAGACTTCTTTTTTCTTTTTTTTAATTCTTATTTCTTTGCAGGGAAGAAACAGAAATACACAGAAAAAAAAAAAAACCCTATAAAATTTGCTTTGTAAATCAGCTCAAGCACACTGTCCAGAAAATATAAAAAACAAGTATTTCTTTATAACAATTTTTTCCATATCCTTCCCTTCTCTCTCTTTCTCTCCATCCCGTCCCTCCTCCTCCCTAATACAAGCAGTTACACGCTCAGTCTATTTCTTGTCCAAAAAGTTGAACTTTGCTAAAAGCTCAAAAAAAATCAAGGCCCAAAGGGAAAACAAGGAAATAGCAGAGTTCAAGAGTTGATGTGCCACAGGTAAAGTGTTCTTCTACTGCAACACAAGTCATTTAGAGCAAACAGGATCTAGTTAAAACACCTTCCACTATCCATAGCTGCAGGGTTATCTCACAGAGAAAGATTTAATGCACATCACAAACATTTCCACGATGTTCCCAAGAACCAAGTAGCCTCTGGGGTTTACAGCCTAGAATCCAGCTTCAGCACATACCACAAAGCTAATGCACATCATCGCCAAGGCAAACCACTTGCAGTGTGGGGGAGAGAGGTGTGCGACATCCAGCTGGAACATGTAACAGGAGCAGATGAGCTCCTGAAGAATTAAGACTAATTTTTCCCTATGAAAAGCTCTGCTTTTAAAAAGGAGAGGATGAAAGGGTGTGAGGAGTTAGAAGCATCAATGTTGGAGACCATAACACATTTGCAGAAGAATCTGTATACTCAACAGGAGGAAACTGTGTTTTCACTGTTGTTAACAGATTTTCTCCCAACTGATCCCCCCAGAGGAAATAAAAGACGCAAACTAACGACGGCAAGTTTTAAATAGATCTATCAGCACTTGCTAGATTCAGTTGTTCCACAAGAAGTAAACTAGGGATAAGAAGGCAAAGTCCCAAGAAAAATACCAGTTAAAGTGCTCGGTCTGAGGGTACAATTTAACCTCATTATCCGGAGTCTCAGCCGGGACATTCCCGGCACACGGCGATTGGGACCTGCAGAGTTTGCCGCGTTGGGGTCACTCCGCTGCCCTTTTGTCCTCTCGAAACGGAGCAGCCCGAGGACTCCCGCCTCCCTTCTCCGCTGGGTCACGTCGCCCACCGCCGCCTCGCTCCTTCTCACCCTGCCTTGGCTTTTTAACGCTCCCACTCGCCGACCCACGGCCGCCACCCCGAGCGGCGCGGCCGTCAGGCGGACAGAGGCGGCTGCGCTCCCCACCACGGCAAAGGGCAGCGGGGACCGCGGCGCCCCCGCCACCCCGTTCCTGCTCCCGGGCAGCCCCAGACCTCGGCCCCCGCCTGCCCCTCGGACACGCGTCTCCGGGGCCGCAGGTGCCCCTTCCACCCCGCTGGGTCCGGGCTCCCACCCAACCCCACGCACCCTCTCCCCGGCACCCGCCGGGCGGCGAGAGGAGGTGAGGTGGGGCCGGGGCTGCGGAGCCCCGCTGGGGGAGTCCCCTGCAGCCGGGGCAGGGCAGGGGGAAGCGCTTCCCACCCACCCTCCCCCTGGGGGAGCGAGCACGGGGGCCACCATCCCTCGGGCGGAGCCCAGGAGCTCCCACCGGCCCCCCCGGACTTACTTCGGGCGGCGAAAGGCTCTTCTCCCGCAGCTGAGAGGGGCGAGCCGCGGGCGTCCCCGGTGAGCAGCGGCTGCTGCGGCCGCAGCGCGTCCCTTCGCTCCCCACGGACGGGCTCGCCGGCAGCCGCCTCACGCCCCGCTCCTCCCGCGCCCCGTGTCTCTCTCTCTCTCTCTCTCCCGCCGGAGATTTCTCGGCGAGATTTTTATACTGGAGGCAGGGAACCTGATCCGCGCTTTGACTCAGCAGAGCCCGGGCTGCGGCGAGAGGAGGGAGGCAGGCGGGCGCCGGGGCAGAGCGAGCGGCCGCGCTGCCCCCTCCTGTGATGCGGTGGGGGCGCGCCCGCCGGGCGGGTCACCCTCGGGGCAGCCTCGCCCCCGCCGCCGGGGGGTGGGGGGTGGGAGGGGGCGGGACGGGGGCGCTCCGCCGGCAGACGGGGCGCAGCGGCAGCTCCCCGTGCGCCCGCCGCCGAGGGAGAGCCCGGCCGGGCGGCGCGGCCCCCGCTGCGGCGGGGCTGGCTCGCCGGCCGGTAACGGGCTTTTAAGCCCAGGCAGCTTCCCCTCCTTCTTCTCACGGCACCCCCGGCCGCTGAGGGTGGGGAGCCGAGGGCGGGGGGGGCACCTCACGGTACCCTCCGGCCGGTGCGGGGGCTCGCCGGGGCTTCAGCTACCTTTACAGGCACAAACGTGCAGCTTTTGCCCGGGTAGCCCATGGCTGTCGGGCTATGGGGAGCTTCAACTTCAGCCTCGCTGACTTCCAGCTTGCCACTTAAACGCAGCAGCGTTGGACTGGAAATACTGCTGGGGAGAGGGAAAACAAAACAAAAGAAAACAACCAGCTTTTAATTTCAACTTGGGTTGAAAGTGCCATGAGAACAACTTTTGTCATGGCGTTTCAACGCTTCTGATTGCAGTGGTTGCTGGAGTCGTATCAAGACTTTCATTTAGGAGCAGGCTTTTCCAACTTTTAGGTTCATTACATCCATCGAGTAAGAGTGTTCCCCAATCCACAGGTTAATTTAAAACTACATGGACTTGTTCCAAACTCCAGGCAATTTCTATGTAATTCCCGATCCCCAGAGGAAGTTTCTGCCTTGATTTGAAAGACTGAGCCCATTGACTGCTTGGGTCTCAGCTGGGGTTGCAGCTTGCAGTTCCTGCTCCAGGTTTGCACAGAAATCCAGTTCAGATTCTTCTCCTGTTCCCAGAGGAATGAGCTAAAAAGGTAATTTGTCTGGCACTGTACACATTGCATCATCTAACACCTACCATCTGTGACAATGAAAAGCACTGTGCGGCTAGTCCCAGCGTGGGCAATTGCACCCACCTGGAGTCTTTCTTAGTAAAGTAAACTACTCCCTTCCATCCACACCTTGGCATCTTCTTTTCATCACTCAGTTATGTGTTTAGCCCTGGCATGGCTGTTCAGGATTTGCACCACCAGCAGATTTAATGACAGTGATGTAATTTAAAACAACAACTTTGATTTGCAATGTAAAGTGGTGGCTTGAGATGGAGAGAATATTCTTTCTAGCAGCTGGACGAGTGGAAATAAGCACTCAATAGTAAACTTCATCTTTGCATTTCAGACTATGCAAAGTTGAACGGATCCTTGATAGCTAGCTTGCATCTTCCTGAGGGCTTCTCAGTGAAATCCTGGCATCACAGTGCTAAGCACCACAAACATCTAGAGAAAGACACTTTCCATCGAAAAACACGTGGTAGTGGTCGACACTTTAAGCCCTCAGAGTTTCTCCATACAACCACAACAGCTCATTTCAGATGGTCAATCATGTCTGAGTAACAAAGAGAAAGTAGGAAAGAGGACAAAGGCTGATCTGTAAGTTCAGCTTGATTGAAACCAAAACAGATTGCATCAAAGTAGGTCAAGAGATCTCTTCCTTTCCTTACAGAAATCTAAGTCTTAGCTAAAACACTGAAAACATTTTCAGCTTTTCAGAAAACATGGAAACTTTCTGCAGAAAGAAACTGCTTTTCACAAAGAAAGATGTGCATGACTTTAGAGGCCTCGTTTGTCCACTAAATTTTAGAAGCAATGTCAATAGACACTCTTTGACTAAATTTGCTCACAGCTTTTCTCCATACCTGGCTTTCTGTACCTCAGAAATTAATTTCCTGAAGCTGAGTTTACATGCACAGAAACTAGTTTTATGTGATACGTCTTGGGTTTTGATTCAGAAAGTCCAATACATAACTGCAGACGAAGTTAACACAGCTGCTCAGAGGATAGATTATGGTCTGAAGCACCTATGAGTGAAAAAGAGAGTATCTCAGTTTTCGATTGACAAAAAGTAAATGTGTTTTAATGTTGATATTATTTCTGTCTCAATCTCACTTTGAGGCTTAACTGAGGTTTCCATTGCAATAAGCACTGTTCAAGTACAGAAGGATACTCTTTGCCCCAAATTGCCCACTGTGTTTGATACCTTTGATATTAATGGAGTATAACATTTGAATTTCTTGACTGAACCTTTGCTATTGGTATAGAACTTGTAAAGACATACAAGGAGGTGAGACAGTTGGTGAATACAGCAATCTTGGGAGGACCAATATAACTTCTGTTGCCAAGAAAAAGTAATGAACTATATGTTAATCACAGCCTCAAAGGTGTCTGTTGTGCTGGTTCCCAATGGGAAAGAACAGGACAGCATGAAGAAAAGGGATTGATGGAAGACAAGCTATGACCATCTACTTGCCACAGGGATATTTTCCCTATAAAAAGAACTGTGAAGGTGGAGAGGCTTATTTCAAGAACTTATCTGCTGTTTTGTCTCTCCTGACTTTGTTTTCCAGCCAATGCTTTATTTCCTACATGGTGTCTGGAACTACAGCTTAATCTGTGTTTCTTGTGACATCTAGACAAATCCATACTGAATATTACTTTTCTGGTCTGGACACACAGCTAACCTAGGAGAATTTGCTTGCAGATTGCCAGTGATACTTATCTTTGAAATCCTCAACATGTGTTTACAGCTGCTGGTTCCACTCCGATCAAAAAACAGAGGTGAGGAATGGACTGGCAGCTGTAGAAGTCCAATTTCTACTTTCATGTATCCTCTTTGCTACCCAAATAAAAACTGGCAACCTAACGAAAGAGGGATAGGGGGGTGAATTTTCTTTTAAAAAGGAAGAGTGAAGGTTAGGGCTATAGGAAGTTATAAAAGGACTTCTGATTGATGCCACATGCAAATGCTCTCATAAACAATCCAAAAGCGTTAGATCCCAATTAGAATCCTAATAATTCAATCAGTAAATGTTGAAGGCAATTTTGGGAAAAGAAGCTTCCAGTATTAGACGTGGTTTGTGCCGAAATGTAGAAAGCCGCCCATAATAAATTTCCTGAGTTTTTTCCTTTGAAAAGAACCAAATTTTCCCCTTGAAGCCTGGGGTTTTCAGTACTTTTAGGTAGTCATTTCACAAGCCACCTGAAGGAGATAGTTACTTGGATCTCATCAGCTTATAACAGGAGTTTGCACTTTTTTCCACGGATGCCCTTGAAAAAGTCTGACTGTAAAGCACTGACTACAAAGTCAGAGGACAAAGCTTTAAGCAATTTGCTCCCAAGAAGTGCTTCACTGTTTTCGGTCCCACTGCTGAGTAGAATGAAGCTGTACTTTTCAAAAAGCAAACACCACCCCTTGCGCTCCAGTTAAAAGGTCAGTTTGAGCTGAGCTTGCCTTGTTTCTTTCAGATACACTGTAAATATCAATTTCTTTCTCTCGCCCTCCCTAGCCATCAACAACAGCAGCTCCAGGAAGTTGTAATGTGATTCCAGGAAAGCAAAGAAGAGAACTCTACAATAGTTTAAAGATTTTTTCACCTTTTGCTCCATTGTTGCTCCCAAGCTATTGAACTGTCAAACGCTGGCAGCTGAGTGCCCCGCATCCCCACTCCTGCACTAAGATCAGATTTCCATTAGTGCTACTGAATTATTTAGTTGAATGCATCGAAGATTGAAATCAACTACTACTGAGCTGTGTATCTTCTCACGCTATCTTTCATTTCAAGTCTGCACAATGGCAGGCGTATTGTCACAGAGATCATCAATCCTACAATCAGAGTAGAAAAATCCATGGAGTTCAAAAATAATAATTCATACCTCACTCTCTAGTATTAAAGTAATCCAGTATATAAAAAATCAGATTTCCCAGATGTATGCAGAAGAAGGCAAACGGAGAGAATGAACCCAGAAGAATTATTCTTTCATGCACATATGCTAAAATTTTAAGATATTTGGAAACAAAGTCAGTGTCCCAGAACTTGGTCTTAGGCTTCTGTCACCAAACCGTGAATACATGTTGTAACTTTACACATTTGACTGATTCTATTTTCTACAAGGGGATTAAAGCTCTTATGCTGAAAATTATTCATGTGCATACATCTGCATGTTGCAGTTTGAAATCCACAAATATAATGCGACACAGCAGGCCTTTCCAGATCCCCAGCATTTAAAAGACTGCCGTTCGTATGTTGGCTTCTCTCACTATTTTCTTCTTTTGTGCTGGCAGTCCTGGGATAGAAGTCCTACATAGCCAGGATTTGAAGTCAATTATATATTAAAAAAAATCTTAGCTATGGTAAAAAAATTGCTTCTTTGAGTACACTATCACTTTTTTTCCTATTTAAATAAACATGTTACTTTCACTCCAGTTTCACAGTTTGGGGTAAAGTATAAACCAAAACAAAACAGCATTTTATTTTGAAGGGCTAAGTAAAAGCTACCATTTTTGTTCTATTTTCTGGGTTTTTGTCACTGTGTATTTCTGGGTAAAAATCAAAGAAAAATGCAGAAACAAAATGTTCTTCCATTGAAACAGTACCAATAAAATTGACATTTTGATTTAGATTCAAACTTTTGGCAGAAAATTACTGAACAAATAGAATGCAAATTCCCTTTTCAGTTTCTCTCAGGAAGAACTTGATTTACCAATACCTATTTTTTCTCAAAGCACTATACCCACATGCCTAACTACTCTATGAAAGGACTGGCTTTAGAAGTAGAGAAGGTAGTGTATACAGTCCCACCGAATCAGTCCTTGATACTTCGTTAAGACAGTCAGCTAGTCATAGTACTAAATAGCTTTCCCCTAGGCACTGAACTGAAATGGTCAATTTTATTCTCAGTGACAAGCCAGCGATAACAAATTTGAGGCGCTAACTACATAGCAGGCAAGTGATTGGAAAATGAAAAGCATTCGGATCATTTGCCTATGAGCTGAATCATAACACACAACTATTTTCCAGTTAAGAGTAAAACTATGGTAACCACATTTTGAAATACATAATCAGTACCTTTCATCCTAATGATGCTTGTATAATTAAACAAATATTTCTTAATATGTGCCCTTAAGAATTAATTACTACTATTGCGGGGAGCGACCATTAGGACACTTTCTCCATCCACAGTATCATGCAACCAGCACAACTCTGAGCTGAATATATGAACAAAGAAGAAATTCCACTTATTAAAATGTTCTCTTACCTTTCAAAATTATTTGTTTGCCAATTTGAAAAGGGTTCACCTGTGTAATTATAATGATGCTAAACTTCACATTTAAAGGCAAATATAAGTGGTTTTGACAAGTTTTCCTTATGTGCAATCAAATGATGAGATGTTCTCCTTCAGTGCAAGTGCAGACAGACAGCTAAATCCTTGATTATGAATTTTAGTGAAATCACAGCAATAAAAGGAACACTGAGAATATAATATTGACAAATAATTATCAAACATGTTCAGAAATACTATTACCAAGACTTCTTTATAGCTGTCTCTTCCAGGACTTCAGTGACTTAGCCTCAGTCCACAGTTGAGCTCATCAGCTCACTGTTTCAATGGTTACAGTACAAGCTTGCATATATTAGCAGAGGTTTTTTCTTCAGTTTACCTAGTAGCACTCACTGTAGTAAAGTCAAGCCTGCACCGAGACTGACTGTTGTTGAAGTAACAGCTACTCATCCTATCCGTAGGACATAATAAAATTCAGGCCCTAAAAATGGACACTCCTGAGGATGATTGATAGGGTTACAAAGCTTCTTCAGGTGATAGCTTGCTAGCTAGATGTCTTCACAAGAGAATAAAAGAAAAAATGAAATTGTATTAAAGTTAAGTAGTACCCTTTCCCTGATAGCATTTTTAGAAATAACTATGGCAAATGGGAAATTTAGGAGATAGATACATAATGTATAGGTACAGACACACACACACATAATGAGAAACCAACATAAAGATCTGTTCTTAGAAACATAGGAACTGGAAGACGAACAGCTATAACCTGCGCATGTTCAATGCCTCATTAGTTAATGTAATGACCATGATTTCCCCCCCTAAGAACAAAATTAGGTACATCTGTTCTTAACTTACTGGCAATTTCTTGCCTGAGATTTGAGCCATTTTCATGGCCCTTATAACGCACAATACATCTTTGATGGAAACTCCTGTGGGATGCTGTTGGCTTCAACGTCAGCTTGATCTAGGTTTTCATGCTCAGTAGTTTAACAAAACATGGCATCATCATTCACAGACCTAGACCTGGACTGGTTGTTATTAAAAAAAAAATGAACACATTAAAACCCTTTAACATTCACATTAAAGATTTCATACTGAGGTCAAAGTACGGGGACAACTATGGGCAATGCTAGCACTTCTTGCGAAATGATCTGAGTTTTTCCCCAAAGACCTAGTTCCCAACATTATGTGATTGCATTAGACACACAGTTTTCAATAGTAAAAAGTGAACAAGCAACCAATGGAGAGGAAGTTCTGATTCTTCCACTTCCACTTTTAAAGGAAAGGTTCAGAATATAAATGTTAAAAGGGTGTTAAAAAAATCCAAAGTTAATAAAAACATTCAGAATATGTGTTAAAATCTATAACATCAACTTATAATATATAATACACACAAATGTTAAAAATTTGGGGCCTGTCTCATGAGGTCTTTTTTTCACATTTTTAACTCTTGGAACCATCAATGTGGTGAGAAAGACTTAAGAAAATAGCCGTACTTACATTACATGTTGTTTTCTTCTGTTTTCTCCTCCAGGACATTCTTTGCCTCAGTGGTTCCTTCTGCACATCAGGAATTTGAAGCAGGTAGAACACAGGGGAAGGTATCTTCCCCTGCAGAATAAATTGTGACATCACTTGAACAATCCTAATTTAGGCTGATTTTGACAAAACCACTATAGCTATTGCTGGTAATCATTTTGTCTATACCATTCATTTTTAGTGTGAAATTATGGAGTTATTAAAAGGAGGTGGGTCTGATTGAACATATTTGGTTCTACTTGGAGGAGCACGAACAATCAGAGTAACTCTGTACAATCTACAGCTCTTTTGGTCTTTGGGCTTATTATTTCTACTGAGAAATGGATAGGAATTGGGGTCTCATCTTGAGTCTTCTGAGACCTATAAGAACTTCATGCCATTTGAAAACCCCACAATCTTTTAGTACTATATATACAATGTTTAAAACAAAGGAACACAATCTTAGCTAAGGTCTGCAGTCCCTTTTGTCCTAATTTCAGCATTAATGATAATTAGTGTACACCATTACTGATGAAATGATATTAATGGGCTTGCAGAACCTAAGAGGTTAGGTGAACATGTACTTCAGTAGCAATATTCTTGTTCTTTCAATTTGCTTTTCAACAGTACAAGAGATTGCATATACTTCTACTTAAAGCTCTTCAGAATTGTTTTTGCCTCCCCAGGCTATTCCTTTTCCATTTATTCAGGCTAAACACTAAGCTGTTGCAAAGTAGACCTTTTCAAACAGTTAGATTGAGCTCCATCTCCCTCTCTGCACCTCCACCCTCTTCAGCATTCTTCTCACCCTCTTTAAATAACCTGCATCCTTCTCTTTGTCTAAATGATGCTAATATAAGATCCTATTAGGACAGCATAAATAATGCATATCTAGCAATTGTACCATGTCAAGGAATTGAAAGCAGCAACACAAGATTTGTGTTAGGAACCACTGTTAACTGCCTAAAGGCAGTATGATATTTAATGAAATGTTCATGATATTTAACAAAATGCTCATGCTCCCAGTATAATTTGCCTATTTATGTTTCCACCATCATATTTTTCCAAGAGGTAGAAAACATGACTCTTCAACAAGGATTTTATTGTGTATGACCCTGCACCACTGTCGTTGTCTGAACTCTTTCTTTAGTGACATGTTTAGCTTTTGATTAACTTTTTTTTTTGGTGACATTTGTTTTGTTTCAGCTGTCTGGGATAGGAAATGAGGAGCACTTTCATTGTTGGATTGCCTGCCTTTACTCTAGCATCTACAGGTACCATTAATTTTTCAGCCAAAATATTGTTTTGGAATGTTGTAAAATGATACTCCCTTTATATCACAAATTATTCCTACAGTGTTGGTGAAAAAACTGAGAAACACCTAATTTTGAACCATAGTCATAGGACCAGGTCACAAGTGAAATTCAATGCTCTTTACATAGTGATTTTCCCCTAGTTGTTCTGATGATGAAAGAAGTGCTGGGAATTTATGAACTTGTTTAGCAAGTGTGTTTTTCGTGAGTTTTTTTATTCATGAAATTGAAAAGTGAAGGTGGGAGAAGTACCTGCAAAGTGATACACTACCTGATCTGACCAGGAAAAAGTCATTCTTCATGGAGTTGTGGTTTATTAACAGGGATAACATTTTTATTCAATCCTATATGAACCCTCACAGCTGGAGTTTTCCCCACAGCCTGTCTAATGTTCAGATTCATTCTGTAAGGAATGTCCAGATCAGACTGTAGGCAGACATGCATTCAAACTCTCCTCACTGTGGCGCCTCTTCTCACCTATGATTTTCCCCAGTAACACAATAAGCCAGCTGTGTGAGTGAGTCAGAAAAATTACCTGGCACTTTGCTAGAAGAATTGATCTAGGAAGGGGGCTTAAGGCAAATTTTGCTGGGTTTACTGTTACTGAAGAAAAAAAAAAAAAACCACAACAGGTAAATCCATTGGAATTTACACCTTGTCAGGCTGTAATAACAATGTGTTCAGAAAACTTTAAGATGGCAGGTACTCAGAATCATGGAACATCAAGCTATCGCTCAAGATGTCACAAAACTGTTATTGATTCATACTGCCCTATGATTACAACTTTTCAAAATTCAAATCTCACCCACTAAGATTATTGAACAGAATTTGAGAAAGGCCAACAATACCATTTTAAAATTCAGGTGCTTTGTTATTTGGGACAGTTGAGAAAAGGAAGAGCATTGAATCTGGAACCACTTCAGAATACAGACCACTGTTAAGCTCAGGCTGTCTAAAAAATGAAGACAAATTAAAGAAAATGGAAAGTGATTTCCTGTTCCCTGTGTGCAGAATTGCTTGACCAACATTGTGAAAACTCTAACATTCGTAACTGTAAAAGTCATTAGCCAAATGTCCTCCAGCTTGAAGAGGTCTTGTTTCCTATATCTCATCAATACTTAAGACATGAGACAAGACTGAACTGCTATTTTTGACCACCATTCTCATACCAAATTTTGCATTATGACCTCTGAAAAGCACTTGCTTAATTAACATATGAAGCAGATTAAATTAGTTGCTTCTGCTCAAGGTTTGTTTCTTTGTGGTGGAGAGCAGTTTTTTGTGTGGGTTTTTTTTTTTTAATTAATACTTCAGAGCGACAGCTAAGAATGGGCATATTTATTTCAAGAACTTGAGTTTGAAACGTTGAGGCAATTGAAAAAAAGAAGGCTTAGAACAGTAGCTCTACCTGAAGTATAATTAGTTTTATTCAATTGTTATTAATAACTGTAGCACATTTCATCTGAGAACCAAAAGCTTCATCAATATTATTGCGTGCTGTATACTGGTGGTAAAACTGGTGGTTAAGAAAAGTTAAATCCAGCATTTACTTTTTTTAAAAAAAAAGTAGTATGTGAAATAAATGCTGAGTCTAAGTTCAAGCCTCTGAATGCTAGTTTGCCTATGTGCGTACGTGTAGGACACGAACTGGACACTCTCTGCCTCCAGAGTTTCAGCCCATGCATTATGCCTGCTCCCATCCCATGAGAAACAACAGTAGCACAGCTTGCTCTTTTGTCTTGTGGCTGCACCAGACCTCATTAGACTCCTTTATTTCATGGTTATGCAAGAAAATGATGACAAGAAAATGACTGAAAGACAGTGGTGGTTGAGGCCTGAGTCAGATTGCTGAACCGTATCTACAGCATGACACCTGCATAGGAACCTACACCTAATACCCTTGTGTCAAGAAGATGAGGAATTAGTTACCTGCTTGTCTGGAAGTTGCATTTGCTTCTTCCAGTCAAGCACACTGCTCCTCCATGGCCACGTTTAGACAAGCATGAACACAGCTGTACCCTGGCGCAGATCATTTTTTAGCTGTTACGCTTAGTTCATACTGAGATAAAACCATTTTGTTGTTGTTGTTGGCCAGTACACTGGTATTTGAACTTGTGGGGTAAGCAACTCTGTCTTGTTCTGTGGACTAACAGAGGACATGAGCCCTAGACCAGGCTCTGAAGTGCTTTTCAACGTTATGCTCAATTTAAAGGGACAGAAGAAAAACAAAAGAAAAGAGAAAACATTTCCATATCTATTGTTTTAGTGGCTCAGAATCAGGCTTTTGCCTGGTGTCATGTGTATCAGTGGAAAGAATGTGGCAGGGCTGCAGGCTGTCCCCTCCTTCTCCCAGTTTCCACTTAAAGGCCCAACACATTTGAGAAGAACAAATCTGTTTCCTATTTTCTGCACAATAGGGATGCAACTTTTAGCTTCAGGGGACAAAGAAAACCCAACAACTCAAAGCAAAGTGCGTAAGTTCATGAAACAACCCTCAGCACAAGAGAGACTGCAGAAACTAGAAAATTCAATAGGAGACACATAGTGCAATAAAATTTGCCAGATGTGAAGTTAATGTAGTGGGAGCCAGGGGACTTGCAGGTCTGTTCTTTTTTCTAGCAGTTATTTCCTGGGTGCCTTTAAGTAAGTGAAAGAAACCTCTCTTTAGCTGGCTGTGGTGTGTTCAGTCCCTGACTCTACAAGTCACACACATTTCATGTTGCCTCGGATTACCAAAGTGGGGGCAATAACAGTCCGTTTGTCTATTCATGCTCCTAGTTCCTTACAGCAAGTACTTTTTTCTTTCTTTCTGTTTTTACATAAACCCAAAGAAGGCCTTGATAAGACCTAAATAATGGTCCTAAAAACAAGGATCTGACCCCGAGCACCCTGACCTAACTTCAGAGTTGACCCTGGTTTGAGTGTGGGGTTGCACCAGATGTCCCCACCAAGCTAAATTAGCCTATGTTTGTATTTCACAGCAATAGAAATTCAGTGTGTGTTTTAATAAGTGGATAGGTTTGTCATGAAAGTCTGCACATTGCCAAACTGCAGCTTTGGGATCCAGCTAGCTTTCTACAGTTCCTAAAGCCTTCTTGTGGGAGGTTACGCATGGTGACTCCCACATCCATCTTGGATTCAACAGGCTCATAGATCTGTGTAACCCATCTCTCACATTAAACAGGAGGTGCAGTTAAGCCTATTTCTGATGGGAGATATCTGGGAACAGCAAAGACAATTTGTGAAGGCAGTCAGTCACTCATTGAGATCTAGCCCCTTCCTTCCCTCCCCAGATAACTGCGGGCAGAGTAACTAGAGATTCTCTGACTTGGAAGGGCTTTGAGCAAGTCTCCCAGTGATGGCAGACCTGGAAACCTGGACAAAAAAACTTCCCCCCTGTAATTAAGGAGCTCTGCTGTGTTTAGCAAAAGAGGATGTTGCGTGCGTTGCCTGTGAGCAAACAGCCGCCAGAGAATTTGTAGCATCCATCTCCCCTCCCTGTGAAACAATCCCTCAAGTGTTGACTAACTGCTGTGGCTGCAGGACCTAAGTGAGCTTTCTTTCCACATGAGTAGAAAAAAACATCTCTTGCTGTGTGTCTGAAGGAAGACCGTGGTCACCTGCGTTTGTCTGCTTGTGTTGTTTCTGTGATCGAGTGAGGATACATGGCAAAGAGCCACAAAAAACCTCTCATATTGATTAGGAAAGAAGTGAAGCAGCGACAGGGAGGTTCAATGTCTCTGGGTAAGACAAAAGTACAGATCTGAGACAATTACAACTAAGCATCACAGTCTGGAAGCAGAAAGTTCATTTCTGACATCAAAAAGCTTCATCTCCCCACCAGACAGGTAGCAAGAAAGAATCTAAAGCAGAAAAAATACCTCTGGCCAATTGCAGTGATGTTTCTGAATTATCCACCATTCCCCACTCCTTGGATCCAAGGCCTACACATAGTAATTTTTACAGATGTCTTTTTTTCGGATGACTGAGTTGAGACACTGAAAAAGGCTGTAATTTAGAAGGATCTGTGAATCTATATTCTAGAAAGATTAATATCAGTGTTTGCTAATTAAAAAAAAAGGATAATCCAGATACTGCATTGCTGGCTTTTCAAAATCAAAATACAGAAAATTATAGAAGATTTTAAAAAAAATCTTAAACATGAGAAGGCTGGAGGGCATTAATATTCCAAATCAAACAGTGCCCCGTAATTCTAATTAGCCCTATTTCTCTCTCCCCCACATATGCACACAGATGCTTAAGTTCTCGCTACAGACAGATCTGACCTCCATTATTAAAGGTGGAAAAAAAATCCCAAATGATCTGCAGGGCACTGCAATACCCAACTAGGTATCCCAGGAGGAAGTCACTTTTTAGAGATGGGCACTACAAGTACAATTCAGCTTGACTGGAAATCCAGTGTAAGAATTTCAGGGTGAGTTGTGGAGTCATGCACTCATGCAGCTACATACATACTGCTCACATGGTTTTATATTAAGAGACATTTCAATCTACAAGTTTCAATCTACAAGCTGTCCATTGGTTTAACATAACATTAATTCTGGTCACATCTGTGAATATATATCGAATTTCAGGCCCCCTCTGCAACATTAGCTGTCACAAAACTGAAAATTAAAATGGAAGAGCTTGAGTGACTGAAAAGACTATGGATAACTTTTAATAGCTCTGTTGCACTGAGAAACTTTTAGTTATCCAGTGACCCCTTATTCTGCAATCATCTCGGACACAACTGATTATATCTGCCCTTCCATCTTACATTTGGTAAAAGGCAGAAGGGAGAAACAAGGGAAAAGAATGAACAGCCAGAAAAATTACCCCTTAAATTTATATGGTGCCTTGCATCCCAATATTACTTACTTCAGGGATGATACTGAGACCCCATAGCAAAATGCAGATACTCCTGGAGCTAAATACATATTCATAAATGGAGTGGGAAAGACCAGAGCTTGTTAGAATATCATCAGTTCTGTCAGCAAAGAAATTTATGTGATACATTCATGCACTAACAGAAGCAGGCAGCTAATCATACCCTATTTCTAGCAAACACAGTTCTCAGCCTGCTAGCTAATTATGTCAGCAACAAACCCCCCCAAATTCTAGACACCAAACACTAGTCCGAATTACGTAACAGCATTTTTTGACTCATGGTGGTTCAGGCTGGATGAGGCTTCAGGATCCAAAATACCATTCAAAGCTACCTTTTTAATCTTACTATTTCATTTTAAAATCTCTTCTTCATTCTTCCATCACCCTTAAATAAAACAACCAACCAACGACAACAAAAACCCCTCCAACTACTATGTGCCTTCCACCTTTTGTCCAGCATAACAGAACATCCATCTGAACTGACCTACACCCACCCTTTGGCGAGAAGCCTCCTGCCTTCCTCTAACTTCTGCAAAATGCTGCATCCCAAAGCCGAAATCTCTCGAATTACCCTGTGCGGTTTCTTGCCAAGCCATTAGGTGCTTTGGTGGCAAATGTAGAACAGACTAGGCTGCAGTCAGAAGTTCTTCTGACAGTCAGTGCTACTGATTTTTGTTAGCTCCCTGATTAGACAGCAAATTGATTACAGCTATTAACCAGGTAGCGCTTCACCTGGCTTCCTATCACACTACAGATTGTCCATCTGAGTTTAAGTCTCAGCAGGTGGCTCCTGTTTCATATCCATGGGACAAAAAATCTTTACTTTTCTGGGTCTTGGGATTCACAGCTCACCTTCCTACCTGTGGGATTGCTTGCCTTACTGAATGAGAGCAGCAGGATCCACGCGGTTGGCACACTCACTTTAACTCCACATTCACATAAAAACAGTTCCTGATAAAACACACACCCAGGCACACACACTTACACATCCCTGGTGCCACTTAAGATTATGGACAGATGGGGTGGAAGAAGAGAGGGAGCAACTCTGAAGGTTTCCTTGTCCTGCGGTATGCCTGCTGTGAACTAATATGGCTGCAAATATAACACTCATGTATCAATATCAACCCTTGAACGTGAAAATATGAGACCCAACACCTTGAAATTATGGGTCCACTTCCAATATTTACCTATTTTTAAACTTAACAATCTTGGCAACATCTCTTACAAGCATCACTACGTAGTTTAAAAGATCCCTTGTGAGAGAGAACCACATATTAACTGCAGGGAAATACTGAAGTCACTTGGCTGCAGTGAAGCTGCAGGGGGGTTGGGGGTTTTTTTCCAAAGCAAACGATTCCTGTCAGGATTCTTCTTTTTTTCTCCTGAAAATGGATTGTTTTTCATTGTAGTTACATTCCTACTATGAAAGGCTTAGCTTTTTAAAGAAACAGTTAAAAGTTATTGCATTTCATACATAAAGAAAGATTGCATGAAAAAGGGAATTCCCCACTTAACAAAGTGCATTAGCCTATGAGAAAGACATTTTTATATATGTATGTATGTGTGTTTGTGTATATATATATGAATTTCACCAGCTTTATGAAAGATTTTTTTAGGGTAAGTTGGCTAGAAATCAGCCCTGAAGCAGCTAACATAGCTGAAATGCTGAGGAACAAGGGCAAATTACAATGGATGAGCCAAGCAACAGTTGGACTCTCTTCAGAACTCCATACATGTGCAAGGCCACACACATTCAAGAATTTGGGGTGCAAAACCAGTAGGACATAAAGCTCTACTCTCATTTTTTTTAAACACACCACTGAGCAGCTCTGCCTGCAGGTGGTGGAACACCTCCAGATGTTGCTGTGAGGGCAGATCTGAGCACATCAAAAAGCATCTCTTCTCCATGCACATTCCCAGAGAGCAGCTGGCAGTCATTTGGTGCAGCTTGTTACTGCGAAGGACCCCAGGGAAGTTAGTGCTTTATACTGCAGTGCTTATGAATGTCAAAGCTGTGCTTGGTAGTGCTTTCTCACTGTGCAGAAAGGCCCAGTGTAACTTACAACTGGACTACATTCTCATCCAGCTCCAGCCAGTCCTGCACAGGCAGAACAGTTAGTATTTTTAGCACTATTATTAATAATAATAATATTCCTGGGCTGTCTGAGACAGCAGGAAAAGGGGGCTTAAGATATCCTTTAAGAGAGACAAGCACACAGCTGGCTGCTGGCAGCAGCGGTGAGCATCAAAGTGCTTGGAGTGGAGGGGGAGCCAGAAGCATGTGTGAGGGAGGTGGTTTTGTGGCAGGTGCTGTCCCAGAGAGACAGGGCAAAGAAAACATCACAAAATGATTCAGAAATATCATTTCAGGATGGGACAGCAGAGGCAAGGGAGCTGTTGGGAAATATCGACTTGCACAGGAGAGTGGCCACGAAAACTTGGTGTCAAGAAACAGCGCAGAAGCTCCTGAGTGGGGCAGGGAGGGCAGCTGCTGAAGACAAGAAAGCATCGATGGCCATGACAGAAATGTCTTCAACCACGCACAGCTGGGCAGAAACAAACAGAGCCATTATATGCTCATGAGTTAGTCTAAAACAGTGTTATACTGAGAACCTAAGCTAAATTGGAGGGTGAATCAGACAGTGCACTGGAGAAATGCTCCTGAGATGCATAGCTAAGACCCTGAGGTGACCTATATGCCTACATTACAGTCCTGCTAATCTCTGCTGTATCTCACCTGCACACACTGAATGCAATGCTGAAAATCTGAGTTTACTGAGGGACTGAGATTTCCCTGGAAATATTAAGGGTATCATTAACCTTTTTGTTACCATGAGCTTGAAGTTGGCTTATCCAAAGGCCTAACACTCGCTTCCCCTCCACTCCCTGCCCCACCACACACACACATGCAGAATTTTGACCCTTGCATCCCTTTCCTCCATTTCCACTAACTCTTCACAGCTTTTGAGTCACACCAGTCTTACCACTCTACCAGAAGCAGCAACCCAGCTCTATTGGCAAATAACACAAGGAAACTCAGCCCAGCCAAGGCATGCGCGTCTTCACTTTTATTCTGTACATTTCCACACAATTCACAATACAGAAAAAGTGTCCAAAAGGAACAGTAACCAGCTCTTTCACTGTATACAGATTTCCTCCTTCTCCCAGTTTAAAATCTCCTTGTTTAGCAACACAGTGATCAAGATAATTTGTATAAATAGGAAATGCAAGAAAATCAGGGAAGAAAATACTTTCTCACTTTGTTACAAAAAACCCCTCCCCCTTCCCTATCCCCGTTCACTGCCAATTACCTGGACCCTGATTCTCTGTTAAACCTATAGCTTCATTTCATGGGTGCTGCTGCATGCCTTGGATTCCTTTTGCCAGCTGGCAGCCTCATGATGCATGGCTCCAGGGCATTATGCACAGGGTCAGGCAGCATAAAAGAGCCCTTTGTAATGTTATTACAACTCCTGGAACAGATGTGGGTTCAGATAATAGGATATGTACAAATACTGGAACTCTGGATGCCCATGAAATGTTGGCTGAATATGCACATTTGTTATTTGACTTTACTGCTTTACTAAGGGGACTAAACACATTATGGAGCAGTCCAGATTCTGACCTCTGTCACACCTTGGTTCACTTGGAGTGAATTCAGTGCAGAAGAGATCAGGATCTGTCCTTTATCATTCCTCCATCATCTCCAGGAAACAGCAAGCGAATAACCACTATCTAGCCCGATGGAAACTCAGCCTTTCCATCATGAGCCTGTTAATCACCATCCCACGTGACGACGACTCCTTCTTAGCCTTGTTCCTCTTTGCGGAAGACACCTCCTGTTCTCTAACTCTCCGCTAGCTGTTGTCCTCGTTCTTTATCAATTTTCATTTCTCATTTGCCAAGTGGCCAGAGGACATGCAAGTGTGAAGGCCAGAGAGTCTGCTCCCTTAGGTGTTTGGCTTCACTCCCCAGAAACCTTTTGCGTCAACAAACTCAAGTGGTAATTTCTGGGCTGTTGGAAAAGATACTGTGGTACCTCAATGATAGGATGTTTCTGAGATGGGCTCTCCCAAACGAAACACACTGTGCTCAATGAACTCAATATAATGGAATACAACTGTTCTAAAATTCAGCAAAATATTATTATTCTCTGGAGGGAGGGCAACCACCTGAATGCTTTCATTGACTGGAAATATCACCTGAGTTAAAATTTTTAATACAAGATAGCTAAAACATGGAAATGAAGCATGAGAAGCGTAAACTAGCTCATTAGAAACTTGTCATCCTCCAGCACTCTTTACTATCTCAATTCAAGCCAGCTAAACTAAAAAGCATGGGACAGGGCTACTCCCACCATCCTTCAAAAAATGTTTCCAAAAGAAGCATATGGGAGCAACATTACAAGGCACGACAAAAAAATGATAAATAGTTAATATACAGCAGTTTTTGGCCTCGCAACACAAAGAACCTTACCTGTGTGTGTGTATGGGGAGGTGATATTATCCCCATTTTACAGATAAGGAAACTGAGGCACGTGAAGGTTAAATGACTTACGCAAACTGACTCAATGACAGTGGCAGGAATAAAACCTCAACCCCCTAATTTGCTGCCTTCTGCTCTATCCCTTTGACCACAGTACTTCCAGAGAGACATGCTAATAAATTCTAACATGCAACAAGTGCTTTCCCTATTCTGTGACACAGCCATGGACACACAGTTAGACTTGTAAACTATCATAAGAGAGAAGCATATCATGAAACAGAGTGATCATTTTTTTGCATAATCTTTATGTTTTGCAATAAAACAACCGGTCAATTCTTGCTCAGAATAAATCCCCGCTGAGCTAGCAGTGACAGTCTCATAAACCAGGTTCAGTCCTTACGTACATTGCATTTTCATTAGCACACACTTGCAGCTTGAGGAGTATTTGCATCCATAGGAGAATCATGTTTCCCCACAACGCATCCTGTTTTTTCCCAGTGCAAGGCTGCAAAGCCATAGCTGTTCGAAAAGCTGTGCAGAAGCAAAGTAGCAGTAACAGTGGCACAAAGGCAGGCCTGTAGTTTGTAGCAAAATGTTCTGCTTACTGAGTCAGAGAGGACCTCCATGGACTGCCAGAAGGTTTGTGTGGGAGACGCAGAACACAAGTCCTCAGCTATATCATGGGCTAAACTTTCCAAAATCTTTCAAAAGCCTCCTGCTTCCAAAAAGCCGGCTGCATCCAAAATGACTGGCACAGGGTTTACAGCACAAAATAATAGGGGCAGAAGAAAAACAACCTTCATTTCACACTGTGAAAGCACATTTCACCTTATGGAGATTTCTACAGAGAAACACTGGCAGTCATATTCCATGTTCCCCTTCCCAGTGCACTGCACCCTGACAGGCCAGTGGCCAAGGTTGGCAGCTCCCAAGTCCATTTGGAAAGGGATTTTAACCCTTGATTATTTAATTTTCCAAAGGAGTTACAGGACACAGAGCATATGCAACCCATGGTATGGGGGCAGCTATATGGCACCCATCACAAAGGGCAGTCCCACACTGGCTGCTCTGCTTTTTTTTGTAATGGTTGGACTTGATGATCTTACAGGTCTTTTCCAACTTTAGTGATTCTGTGATTCTGTGAAACAGGCAGGAATCCCCATCCTGGGGCTGCCCCCTGCCCCAGCACCAGGAAGAGAATCAAAAAGAGCTTGGAAGAGCCCTTCAGAAAGGAAGGCAACTCCTACAGGCTTACTGGTGTCTGTATGTATTTCACACTCCGCCTGGCACGGGGTGGATGTCTGGAACAGGTAGCCTCCAAAGAGACATTACTTTTGCCAGTAAGGCGACAGTTGGATCTTTCTGGATGTAAGGCATCCCCCCTTTCCCTTTCCCCACATCTGTGAGGTGCATCAGTAAACTAGAGAGAGACAAAGCTCCCAAGAGCTGCTTAGCACTTTGAAGGCTCAGCCACTTATTTTCTTTTCTCCCAAAGCTGTTGCATGACCAAAGGAGGCAGATGGAGGAGAATCACTCTGGAGTGACATGTAAATGGAACAAAAAACCTGATAAGCCTCTGCCATCTCCCTGTGATTTTTCTGAGATACATGCTGAGCAGAAAACCGTACAGTAGCAGGGCCAGACATTTTGCACAAGAGACCAGCCTACTCGCTTACCAATTGGAAGCAGCTGACACTTCTTACAAGCACATCATAGAGCAACACAATCACATTTGCCCAGGCAAAGATTATTTAACAGGAAAAGCATAAAGGGAAAGCACATGAGAGTAGACCAGGAAATTTTTTTTTTTTGCTGTTGATACTAAAATTAAATCTGACAAGGTCAAAATCAACCCTTCAGGTATGAAATACCCAAGTCCATCATGCTTCCCATCTGCTTAATCCTGAGACGTTACAGCTACCCTCAGAGGTGCCTTTAGTGCTGCAGGTTCAATTCACCCCTAGTACAGCAGAATTTCAACATTCCCTACCCATGCCTGGGCATGGTCAGAGGAGATCCAGCCGTCTATAACTGATCAAGTAGAAGTGTCCCAGAGGCAAGCACATGAGCAGGATTTTGACATTTCCAGTCAAAAATGAAGATAGCATGAGCTAAGGAAAGAAGAGGTGATCAAAGAATAAAGACTTCAGTAAAGAAGGTCTGAAAAGGACAGAGCAAAAAAAGGGAAGGAAAAGCAAATAGCATTGAAGATTACTTAAAATCAAATTTAAATACAATTATGTTCCATTTCCTTCCTGCCATTAGCTGCCAGCAAGCTCACTTTTTTCTTAACTTTGACATGAATTTACTGCCCCCACATGCCATGGAGATAAGGACACTATTACAATACTGGCAAGACCACAGGAGAAAACAACTCACAGCTGCACCCATCTCCTATTAAAACAGGCACATCAACAACAGTTTTCACATTCTGATCAAGAAAAAAACCCAGTCCTGGGAAAAGGGCTGAAGTGGGGAACAGGAGAGGACAGACAGCTATTGACTTTGTGGCCTATAGCAATCATTTCTTTTGATGTGGCGTTGTTTCCATTCGTCTGGAATGAAAACCTCCAGTATGGCTAAGGAGCAGGGAGAGCCGTCATTGCACGACATCGGGTTCTTGTCTCACCTAGTGAAACCTCACGATTTGCAAATAGAAGGGTGTGCCCTACGAGCACGTGCAGTGATCCCCACAGGAGCAGGAATGGGATGCCCCCTGCAGATAGATGACATAAATATTGGGAGCAGTGAGCTTGGAGAAGAAATGCAGCAATCTCACTTTATTAGAAGTGGATACATCTAACTATGGTATGTAATTACTCATTACAGTGATATTCAATAGCTAGCATTGCAACTCCCTACCCAGAAAACAGCAATGCTTATAGAAACCATTCTGTAGGGTCCCCATTCCCAGAGGCCAGCTTAGCTCTGCTTTTCTAATTTTGTCTTCTTTCATTTTTTGCATGAATGTCATACAGGAAAAAAAGTCCTAGGAAAGTGGGACTATGTATTAGAGCCTAATTAGCCAAGTAGAAATCACTCATGTCTGCTGCATCAAACTTGAGCTTCTTGAGATTCTTCTCCATACCTACAAACCTAACTGGTTCTTACAGTTCCTAGACAGGACCTGGATTCCTGAATACATATAGGAACAGGGACTGCCTTCTCCCTCTGCTTGGCCACAGGCTGAGGAAAAAGTGATAATTGAAGGTCATTAAGTCAGTTGGAACCAGAAGGCCATTTTTCTCATTGAAATAAAGTGCAACACTAAAAGTCATTAATTACTGCTGTGGTTCATGCATTAGTAGTTAGATAATTGCTGCAGTACTTGTCATAACGGAGCACTGGATTGCCACCACGCACACTTTGCTGAGTGGTAGGTTACACATCAAGCAGCCTCCTAGACTGGGACTAATTGAAGAGCCAGGTGTTACACTTTGCCAGCAAAAGGAGGCTGGCTCTAGATGAAGCAATTACATATGTAGTACTATATTGCTAAAAGAAGTAGTGCTTATTTCTTGCATGTCAAAATGCTGCAGCTTCTACATACTTTGTATATGAATGCTGGAGCTGTTAACATATGGGTGAACTCTGAAATAGCATTCCCAAATCAGGGTTATTTTTCTAGTGGATAAGGGCAAAATAATAAAAATTTCTGAAGAAAGTGCATCTTTTGCTTTCTCAGATATTCACCTTCTTGTATGTGTGTGTCAAGAGAATCACTGCCTTCTTAGATTAACAAAATCTTCTCTATGTAGAGAATCCAGGACATAAGCTGACTGCTTTTAAAGGGCTAAGCATAAAATTATTTCCTGAATTATAGATGTGTTTATGTTGAAACAATTGCTTTTGTTGCAAGGCATCCCCCTGCTTAGCCTCTAGAAGTCGTCACGTGCTACATCAGAATGAGTTTTTAAAATGAGCTGCCTGTCTTCCCCACTCTCTGGGTAACTAGACACATGTGTGTACTGCATAGGATAGATTGTCCTTTTTTTTTTTTTTAAAAAAAAAGCAGTCTGAGAAACAAGAAACTGCAGCTGAGACTGGAATGTGGCACCTTATAAATAAGGCAGGAGACAAGATGCACTCTGATGGCTGAATACAGTAAAGTTATTCAGCTCTAAGCCTGCCTAATCACTGAAGTCAAATGTAATGAATTTACTGGTGTGATCAAGGCCTCAGGGAGGGAATTTTCCCCTTTTGCAGGAATGGCACCATACGTGGCCAGGAAATCCCTTGGCCAAGGCAGGGGCCATTGCTCCAGTGCACATGTACAGGGGACAAGAGAATGCCACTCTCTGTGGGCACCACTATGGGCAGCAGTACTGGAAACATGTTGGGGAAGGAAAGGGAGGCCCCTGAGCTCTGGTACCTACAGAGGATCTCAGGTAGGCAGTCCAGAGAAGCGTAGTGCCATGGCACAACTTGGGAGTACGCTTAGCCACAGTCACTGCTTTAACTGCTGGGTAGTCCATCCCTGCAAGCCAGCTTTTAAACAGAACTAGAAGCGAGAAACTGCTCAAGTACTTGGCCTACTTTTGGGCAGCCCAAGCCAAGTGCCGAGCTGCTGCAGTCTGTCTGCACCAGTAACTCCTCAGCAAAGGCTGAGACATTCTGGCCCCTCTATATATTCTGTTCGCCCCCAAAGCTGGGTGCAGGGCTGGGTTATAGCTCTTCTTGAAGTATTTCCACAACGCAGCCATGATCTGCATCCTGCACTTCCGAAGGGAGTTAAAGCACTGAAGCTCGAGATACACACTCCACATAAAATTCTGGTCTTCATCAACATGCTAGCAAGTCACTTTTAGCACCTTAGTGAGTTGCCCCGTCGCAATCAACAAATTTTGGCAGGCAGCTCATGGGATTTTAAAGCTGTAGCTATCCATTACTAAGAAAAATGGTTGCCTACATTGCTGTTAAGAAAGAAAAATGAAAAGACGAGTACCACAGTGAACCCTGTAATACTGTGTCCTATAGCTTCACAGGTATCCAGAAAGGCACAGGTATATGATAAGCTGTTTCCAGGACTGCTGAAATGACTGAAGATATATTTGATGCTTAAGATTAATTCGGAAGCTAATAACTCAATGTCGCTTTGGCTCAGATTCAGTGAGAAAAATAAAGAGAGGAAATAATGTCTGATGAATGGAAAACAATAGGTATAATGGAGATAGAAATGTTACTTTCAACAAGCTTAAACACCATTCTTATAAAATACTTCCGTGGCTGTTAGTCTGGTGCAAAAGAAGCAAAAAGTGGGGGAAAGAAAATGGCAGACCTGAAATGGATCAGCACGAGGAACTGCTTCCTTCTTTGAGTACGTGGAGTGCAAGGACAGAATTGTCCTTGGAGTGTCTTCAAGGCATCCAAATTCCCAGCATGTCCATACATTTCTTGAGTACCATTAAACCCCCAGCAAGCTTATGGCTTCCAATGTACCTTGCCCATTTCATAGCTTTTGCCCAGAGTCAGATCATCTCAACATGCTTTTGATATATTGGAAGGGTGAACTCATAAGCACACCCCACAGGAGGCATCTGGGATGGCTGAAAGGAAATTAGCCACCTTCTACATGAGATTGTGTGTTAATGACTTTCACTACCATGTGTGTCACTGTCACAGCAAAGACAAAGACAAAAATGAGCAACAGAGGCCTCATACTACTCAAACAAATCTCCCACGGCCACACCACCAGAAAAACCATGTGCCCCATCTATTCATCCACACCACCACCAGCTCTGCAAATATAACTGGGAAGATCAATGGCAACAAAACATCAATTTTGTTCTATTTTCTTTATGTCTATGGTGCTTCTATATGACAGTCCTCATGTAGCAGGGGACATCTCATGTAGTCCGAATCCAGGCTACAGCACCATGAGCTAAGACTGAGCAATTCTACTGCTGCTGGGGAAAAGCAAGGGTGACAAGTGTCAGTAAAAACATCTACAGACATCTGGAAGTGCTAAAACAAAGACAAGCCGTCATGTGAAATGGGGAAAGAGCCACTGCAGTATGAGGCCCATTTTGTAATGGGCAAAATTTGCCTTGAACTCCTGTCTTACATGAGTCAGTCAGCCTCACACCTCACAATATTGAGGGATGCTATAATTAGTGAAAAATGTATGACATCGTCATGTCTTGGATAACACATAAAGATATCTCTAGCATTGAAGCATGAAATAATAAGAGTAACTGATGCTATTAATTAACAAAAGTAAGTTTATTTTATCAACATTATAAATATTTTCTTTCCCTCCATTGAACTCCAAAATGAGATAGTAAAACCAGTACAATGGAACAATTCAGGAGCTCCTCAGTTCTACTGAAAAGGGTCCCCTTTAATAACAAATTAAAATGGAAAATGACATTTTGTCCAGCAACCCCAGTAGCTGAGCATCCCTAGGTACTTTGTCATTCAAATGGCACAGTTCTAAAAGTGTGTGTGCATATGTGTGAGTCTATATATATGCATACTGATATTTATAAATATACATATATATAGTAATATACACACATAAATAGACACAGCCCCAGAACAGACACTTTTAGTAAATCAAAATGTTTTACATGTAATTTAAGTGGGTTCCCAGCTGCACACTGAAATTTGGGCCCTGCACAGTGTAGACACAATGATACTGTACTAAGCTAGACTCCAAGTGCTTAAGATATTCAATACGTACATGTCACCTTTAACTGCTGCAGAGTGCCTGCTTCTGGTGGCTGTCCAAAATCGAGAATCTCATGGCACTTGAAAAGGGGTAAGAAATAATCCTGCAGCATCCTGGCCCCAAGTTCCTTCCCTCAGTGAACCAACTTCTGATATTCTTGGCTGTGTGTGAGCCATTGCAGAAAACAATATACATGCTCTGTCATCTACAAATACAATACATCGCCAGTATCTAATGCGTTATGTGTGCAGTGCTTTGGGACACCTTGAATATTAAAGGCACTACATACAGCCAGCTCCTATCCTATCTCCAGTGCTGGGGTTTATTTTCATCCTACAGTAACTACCTCCTACTGAGCACACAGCACGGGCAGCTTTCCAGAGGCACAATAGGCTCACTCTGATCATAGCATCATTCTCCAGCTGCCGGGAAAAAAGGCAAGCCAGTCTCTCTCGAGTGCTCTAAGCTCCTTTGAGCAGTTCAAATGGCACAAAGGAGCTTGGGAAATCTGCCCATCCTGCCAAGCTGCTCCAGAGCCAGCCCCTGCTGCGGCCACCCCCCTGGGCACTAGGGATGTCTCACCAAGGGGAGGACCACTGGGGACAGAGAGGGACCAGACCCAGCTCCCTTATCGTAATTCACATGTGGCCTCCAGAAGCTACCTCTGATTAGAGGAAGCCTTTACTGCTCCACCTTCTTCACGGGACTAAAGGACCAGGAGCTGCAACGGGCTCACTGACCATCCTCTGCTCAGCCACTGGTCTGGCCTCAGCACAGGACAGAACCCAGCCCCTGGTGTCATTGAAGATTCCTCCATTTCTCACTTCAGTAAAACAAAACAAAAAGATAAAACTGATACTAATATAATTCTTATTTTTCATCAAATATATAGAAATATTACAGCAATGTCTTTCCTCACAGCTGGGACATGATGCAAGGCCTACAATGAAACCACAGCGTGAGGATCTTCCTTCTGGAAATTTCACATACACCAAAATTAGACTCTGATTTTTTTATTTTAACAGTTGCCAAATTCTGTTCTAATATATGCACATACTGACCTTCGCCATAAGCCCCTGGATGATTATCAAAGGAAGGAATTTGGCTTTCATATTTTATTTTTTAAACAAGAAAGGTAAAAGACAGAAAATAAGACAAAATACATTTCATGTCGCCATTGATCTATAGATTACAAATATATGTAGTTTCCTTCCAGAGGAAGAAATACTAAAGAAATATTTTGCTCATATCAAATGAACTTTTGAAAACAGAAAAAAAAATATATAGTTTTCAGCTCCTCCCTCTCTGCCATAACACTCTTGTTTTAAAAAAAAAAAAAAAAAGAAAAAGAAAAAGGAAAGAATCGCATTCATTTCATTTCCACAACTTCTACCAAGAAAGAAAAACTTATCTGAATAATGACCTGAGTTATTTTCATGGTTTCCAGACTCCGTGTAATCCTGATGATCACCATCTACCAGAGACCTACACCTAGCAAAGTGTGTGAAAACAAACACCCATAGATCTTTCAAAACAAACAACAAAGCAAAATTCAAAAATCTATTGCAAGAATTATGCCAAAAGTGGGCTGTAAGTGTCTTCATGGGAACTGGTCAGACAAAGTGGAAGTGGAAGCTCTGCTATTTCTGGCAGTTGCGTTGCCTGTAGTGATTGAAAACCTGAAGGTGAACATTTTGTGTATGCCTGTGTGTATGTGTGTTTGCTTTCTCTTTTGCGGTTATAATCTTTGAGGTAAGACAGAGAACAAACGAGTACAGAAGACATGGCTGGCCTGTACAGTGGCTAAGCAACTTTATGTTTCTGAGCCTATAGGGGGTAATGAGGCAAAGAGCTGCTGCTTGTCCTTCTCCAGTGGGATAGCCGCTCTGAAATTTTGTTCCCTTGGGGAATTGGATAGTTTACAGGTTCAGCCAAAGAAGGTTTTCCTGTTCCCAATGCGACTGGGGCAGTGCTCATTCATTTGTTGACGGCAGCAAGCCTAGGCTGTCCGCTGATGTTCTAAGTCTCCTTCCTACCTCTGGCCATAATGCAAAGGGGACTGGGTCCATAAGTCAGTCCATCAGAACCCCGTCAGTCTTGCACAGATCCCTCCCCAGTGTAAAACCCATCTTTTCAAAAGTAAAAAATAGCTATCAACTTTCAGGCAGGCCTGAAACCTGAGCAGAATCAGGTTGGTCATTATATGCGCAATGGTGGCGTGAGAAACCTTGCTGGTAACCTTCTGCTCTGCCATACAATGTGGTGTATCCCATATAACTCCTTTCCATACAAATGACTGTCTCATGAGGATACAGTAACCATGTACTCAGCAACAATGAGGAGGTTAGGTTTTGTTACTGCTGTAAATCTAAATGTGCCCCACAGCCTGGGAACCATGGCAATTGGCAGAGTCCTCTCCAAAAGTGAGAAAACTCCCCGGTGATTGAGCACTGAGGACGCAGCTTCCAAAAGGATAGCAAAGGAGGGAATGCAGCTGGTAAAAACGTTGGGTTTTTCCTAAGGGCATCCAGAGCTCCTCAAATTTTTTGCTACTGCCTGACCATTTGTGAAGATTTAACACAGAGATAACAGGTACTATTTAACTGATGAGAAGTGAGGGGAATGGGAGAATAAAAGGAATGCAGGAAACTGTAGGGATGGAGGAGGGCCTGGTTGGGTGTTTTAACGTCCCAGTTAGTTTGGTTCCCCCACACCCTCTTTTCTCTTTCCTTTTTTTTTTTTTTTTTTTAAATAAATTGTACAGATGAACATGGGAGAAGTTCATGCTACTTGCTGGAAGCAATAAAGGTAAATTTCCGTGGCCCATGGATTCCACAGACCTTTGAGTGTCCCGCCTCATCCATCATGGGCTAACTTATGGAACCTAACCGTTCCGTGGCAAGACTCAGTAGCCCTTAGAAACTGGTGGCATGTCCTCAGGTATTTTCCATGAGAGTGAGAGACACGTTGATTCCATCAGCTTCTTCCTCACACGATGCCTGAGTGCCTCAGGTGCAGCCTTATGATTTCCAAGGATCCTCTTCAATGTTTTCAGACATCAGACTGCTGTCTCCAGATCCTCGTGGGAAACCATTTGGTAGTTTTGTCGACTGTCCAGGTAGGAGGCCAGATCTGGGTCACCAGCTTGCTGAGCCCTGTCACGAGGGGTCTTACCCTATAATAAAGAAACATGAAGAGAAAGTCTTGTGCTAACTTATTTAGAAGAACAGATGAAAGCATGACCCAGAGAAATTACTGCAGGAAGGATTGAGGCAAATCTGGAGAATTTACTTATTTGTTGTACAAGTTGGTGTTAAGTTTTTCTATCAGAGTCATGAGATTCTGAAGATTTTCAAAGTCCTTGTGTGGTTTAAACAAATCATGTAGTTCTGCAAGGACATGCTATTTGATACATCACACAGAAGGGCTCACATGCTGGAAGAAACTGATTTTTCATTCTAGGGCTACAATTCCTGTGAGAATGAATATGACACACAGTACTGTAGCTAGCACTTGAAAAGTGCATTTCACAGACTACACACTTTGCTAAGGATGTGCAGAGAGAGATACCCAACGTTTGAGATGAGTTCAACATGTCTCATTCTATCTCAAGTACAAATCATTTTTCAGTGCATCGATTTGCTACTCTGTTATCTGATCTACCTTAAGAGTAGTGTTAAATTGGACCACAAGTCTTGATCCTAAACTATGAAAAAATATTGGAAACACGTTAATGTATCTCCACAAAAACACTCCTGCTCCTTGGATTTCTGGGCAGATGAAGAAGAACAAGTCAGAAGCCACTTGTCTCGATTTCAGCTCTTGCAGAAAATATCTTTTGCAATGTACAGTACTCTTATCTGAAAAAGAGATGATTTCTCTCCCCCTTATAGGCTAGCCCATACAGCATTACATGGTAGGAATTGTTTTGAATTGTCTTGCTGCAGTGGAGGCGCTTCTGACTCTGGAACCCAGAGATCCAACCACCTCTCACCTGCTGACCACAGGGTGCTTATGTTCAGAAACGCCAGAGGCACAGCTTCTGGACCATGTTCCCAAGTGATCAGATTGTTGTATTGACAGAATATTCCTAGGGTTTAATTTTGCCCAGACTTCTTTCTCAGCCAAGTGTACACCGAGAGAGGGTCGTGGTTAGTGTCACATCAGTGAGCATAGGAGAAAGCGAGGGCAAAAGAAAATGGTTAGCCATCCTCACAAAGCAAGTCAGCCACAATAATCAAGCCTCGCAGACGCTATGCAATCACAAACCAAGACTTCCCCACGTGGTCCTTGCACACAGGCCTCTCTTTTGACCACACAGGAGGAGGATGCTGCTGTGCCACGGAGATGGCAACACCCAACACACCGAATAGTTTGAGGCCAGGCTCTCACTATAGTGAAGATGACCCATGGTGGGGAGTAAACTGAAGTCTCTTGTACTTGTTTAAATCAATACAGTTTTCTAAATAAAAATAGCTTGTTTAAAAAGAGCTGCTCTTGGCACACATGAGGAAGCCTCAATCATGCACACAGCAGGGAAGGATCCTGATCAGTCTCGCTTGGCTGCAGTATTTTATAACTGGTTGACAGGGCTGGGTTACCTTGGAGTCCGTCTTTCTCAGAGAGGCTCCCGCATCTACCAGGAGCTGGCAGACGGCACGATGGCGCTGGCAGGCTGCCTTATGTAATGCTGTCTCACCCCTAGACCAAAGTACAGAAACCAGCAGTGAGACACATCATACCAATGTACATTTATGAAGTATGAGGTGCAGAGGACAGACAGAGAAGGATGCTGTATTTCTGCAAGGTTCCCTCTTGCTGGCATAGGTAGACTTGTGCACTCTCTCCCTTAGCACCTACATCTTTTGACTCAGTAGGAAAGCCTGCAATGCACAAATAGCAGACAAAGAACTTCTGAGGGCTGGGAAAGAAACATGCACAGGTTTTTTTGCATTCAAAGGACTGAATGTCACATTTCCATCCAACCACCAGTTCTGCTAACTGCTGCAAAGGCAAACTAGCCACCTTCGTATTTCACAGCAGGCAAAACAGCAACGGTGTTTCTTTCTCCCTGCAATTTCTTTCCTCAGAGTCATTCTTGGACACATCCGAGAAAAATCCTGCCCATCAAAGCCATGACTGGTGCACTTGCTGCCCTGGTTCTGATACCCTGCTCTCTTGGATACATGAGAGCAAGAGCTGTGGTTTTGTTTTCCACCACTGGACTGGTGAGCTACTGGGAGAGCTTGAACACATGCTTTTCAGAAGAGAAGGCTGTGTAGTGGGAGCAGATTTATTGCAAAGCTCCTCACTCAGACTGGGGCTATGTGTAACAGGATTCTGAGACTGACTGTAGTACTGAGGTTAAAGAAACCTATCTAGATTTGCCTAGGAAGAGGAGGAAAGTATGCTTTGAGTGGGTTGAAAAGGTGTCCTTAATATTAGTCTCCAACAAGTAGCGCCATTACATAACCTTCAAAATAACAAAAGACAAGAAATACATGTAGTAGGACAAATCTTGCACCTACCTACCCAGAAAGTGAGATTGCATAAAGGAATTTCAGCCTCAGTCCATGACAGGGCAAATTGAAATATTAATAGGCAACCTTGTAATGAATCTGCCTCTGCTGCATAAGAACTAGATTCAGAATGGGATACTATCTGATTTCCCCCTGAGGATCAAAAGACAAATTCATGCTGCCAGTTATGGCTTGAACCTCCCATTTTCAAGAGTTAGCGGTAGAGGGACCTTTGTAAGGGGAAGCTCTCATACCCATGTTCATTTGCACTTTACTTCAGTGGCTGTGCTATGCTACTGCATGAAGAGAAACTGGCAGTCCATCCATACTCCATCACTCCTGGACTGCACACATGCACCTTGTGCAGAACCTTCCTGGCATTCTCAGTTAGCAGAGGAGGGCACTGTGGGATGAGGAATGGTAGGTTTAACCCCTATGAGAAAGGTTACTTTTGCTTCCCATATATTCCATATACTTCCCAGGATTATTCATGCTTCTCTTATATACTATTTGTGACACCTGGATTATACAACAAGATGTAGAGCAGTCGGGAATTGGAAAGTAAAGGCTTTTTTCCAGAACAACAGAGGTCATCGAGGTTCTAGCTACTCAAGATATATCTTCGACTGCACAGGTTGTGGCCACTTGGGACAGCTAAGGCTTGATTCACTCTGGATGAATCAAGAAGGGACTGAAGAAAAGATGTAAAGCAAGGAAAGTTATTTCCTGATTTCTGGAATTTACCCTTCAGGTTGCTTCCTCAGTAACTGGATTCTGGAAGTATCAAAGCACAATGCAGGACTTGTATTCCTCTAGAAAGATTAAGGAGTCATAGGAAGCAATAGAGAGGAGGCCCTATTTGGAGTTCAAGAAACATTTGTTTTAGGCCAGAAAACCACATGAGGTGGTTGTTTGAGTTTGGGGGAAACTTTTGTTTGCTTGGTGTGCCATTTTGCAAGCTTTTTTTATTGAAAGTTTGCACTTGAAAAACAAGAAGTCTGCTAGGTTAATGCACATAATGTGAAGGACAGGGTAGGTTGTACTTACGTTTCACTGTCTGTCATGTCCAGTAATTCAGATGGACCTGCAAAAGACAGTCAGGTATGTCATATAGCATTTGTCTGCATGACTAGAAGAGTATGACCACCAGAAGAAGATTCCCGGTGCAAATATGTAAAAGAAACCAACTGAAAGCTCAATTTGCACAAATATGCCAACCTTCAAGGTAATATTTGCTTGTGCAAGCCCTTGCACTAGCAAAATTCTGAATGCAGAGTCACTGCTGGAGTGTCAGCACCAGGGAGTAGCAGCCTCTAAATTATACTGGGAATGAATATTCATGGAGTTTATTTTCTCACTCTTCACCTTGCTCAATTAAGTGGTTCACATAAGTACAGTGCATTGAAAATGCTGATACACTGGAAACCCTGATATATTGCAAGTTAAAACTATTGTTAGTACTAGAGGGAAAATGTCATTAGGAAGTTGAAATTAGCCAAATTCCATCCTGAATGACATCTCTGTGCTACTCCATTTAATAGCGTTATACAGAATGTAGATCAGGGTGGAATATTCCCAGCGGTCTTTATATTGATATGCAAATCCTGTACTCTACTGGTTAGCAATGATCAGGAAAGTAAGATTAACAGAAAAGATTTTTGTTAAGTGGGACAAAATAATGCAGTTATGCTAATGTTCTTTTGTCCTTGATATTGACTACTGGCAGATGTTTATACCAGCAAATTCCATCACTGAATTACAGTGATATAGAAAGGCTAGGATCTGGATAGCATTTGAAATGATAAAATCTTTTCTCTTTGCAGTTTGGCTTATTATTCTCTCCACTGCTCTAGAGTGTAGTGCCAGATGGTATGGGGCAGTTAGTAAGGGGAATAGTGAAACTTTATAGGAATTTTCCTTTCTGTGCATGAATATTTCTCTTCAGCACACTTTGACTTTGAAATTCAAGAGTCCTCAAGAGCTTACAGCAAATCTCACCTGAAACTGAGGAATTTCACACTACTTGCTCACAAAGGCCTACACACAACCTCTCTATACTCCTTTCGCTCTGAGTGTGTGTCAAAATGGATCAGAGCAGCCCTTCTCTCCCTCACTGCTTTTACAACATATGCATGCAGTATCATCGGGGCAGCCGGCTGCCTCGGCTCCTGGAGCAGCAGGCAGCTCCTTCACTTCATCTTCTGTCATCATGAGAAAGGGGTGGTCAAAAAAGCAGCATGCTTAGTCCTCAGTGCACAGGGCATTGCATACCTATCATGGCAGTTCTCCAAACTCATTAGCCACTGTCAATTTTTAGTATAAGGCACCCTGACTCTACCGCCACACATCCTCATCTCCTCACTTGGCAGTTATGTGTTCAATCCTCCCAAACAAAAAGAAGAATCACTCATGACTCCTGAGCTCCCGTTAGCATGAAGAAAGATACAGGGGGCTAAGCAGGGCCACTTGTTGAGAGGAAAGAAAGATAACTCCTGAGAAACGAAAAAGAAAAAAAATACAGATGAAGAAAAAGACTCATTTACATCTCCCAGGAGAAAATCATGTGCTCTTAAAAACAGAGGCAATTCCCCATGGCTTGCTGCAATGTCACATCCCAGCAATAAGTAACCAGGAATGGGCTGCAGTGTGTTAGAAAAGACACTGCCAAGTAAACTGTGATTTCTGTTCATGGATGGGACAAGGAAAGTTGTGATGCAAAGGTGGAACAGGGTGACTGGGCTGGCTGTATAGGACATAAAGGTACTTGCCCTGGTAAGCGGAAAAAGGCGTGAAAACTTTAGGAGGAAGGATGGAGAGAAGTTAGAAGAATACGACCTGAGAGGGAGGAGAAGCTGGGGCAGAGTGGGTCTGGAGAGATGGGAAGCCAAGGGTGAAGCAAAACTGGTCTGGGGCGGGAAAAAACAGCAAGGCTAGGACAGAGGAACTGAATGCTGAGGACTGAGCGGGCAGCGTGCGAGTACAGACCTGAGGAGGTGCCAGGTACATCCCGTCTGTGTGCGAAGGGTGCTCTCCTGGGTACTGTCCCCAATAAAGCATTTCATGGGAGTGCCCCAACTCCATCCCAGTCATATATAAGGGCCAGATATTGGGGTTAATCGATAAGCAGGACAATGTGCTACCAGGACTCATTTGTTTCATTTTTTCTGGCCTATCTCTGAAGCTGGAATGGCCCAACTCACACACAGCCTGAGATGTGCCCTTTACTTCTTTATTTTATTTTCACTTGTGCTTCTCTTAAACCATCTCACGCCCTCCTCCTAATTCCCTTTCCCCTCTTTTTTGGACCTCATTTTTACATCAGTCTCCCTGGCGCTGCCAACCGACCATTCCAAATCCCCCTCTGCCCAGGGACAAAAGCTGCACAGATGTGGGAAGGGCTGGCACTGGGAAAGCTAACGGCACTGTCATCCTGACCCAGCAGGGAGGCGGCTGTTTTACTCTGGGACAAGAGGCAGAGAAAGAAAAGGGGACCAAGGCGCAGAGAGAGAGAGGACAAAATAACCCAATAGAAATCCGGAAGGGAAATGCATGAGTGAGATTTCTATCAAGGAAAACAGCAGGGGGGGAAATAAAAACAAAAGATAGAAATGTGTGGAGAGGTGGAGGGAGGAAAAAAAGGAAAGAGAAAGAGAGAGAGTGACTCAGGGGCTAAAGAATGGCAGGATGGGGACGGGGATGGGGAGAGGGGGAGAAGTTCGCATGAAAGGAGCTGAAAAGCATGACACACTGAGGGGAAGCCCAGCTGAGATCACTTTCTTTCCTTAACATCTCCGATGATAGACTGTCTGTGTAGAATGATTAACTTTTTTCCTTCTCTCCTTCTGCCCCCTTTCACTCCACCAAAGCCCCTCTCCAGTTTCTCAGGAGGCAAAGCAGCCTGAGCTGGGGATGGGAGGAGGGAAGGGAAGGAGGTGCTCAAAAGCAGCTGCCATTTAGCTGAGCTCACTACAACATAAAAGAGAGACTAAATGACCATATTCCAGAGGCATTTCCAAAATATACAGCACCATGCAGTCCAAAAGGCCTCCAGGCCCTCAGCACACCCTGCCCTCTCCAGTGGATGTAGTTACAGCTACCCACAGGAGACCCACAGCTATTAACCCCTGCCAATCCCTTGTCCTGTCAGTCCTTCATAGAACTGGGGAGGAAGGGTATTTGCTTTAAGCGGTAATGTCAGACGTTATCGACATTTCTGGCTGTTTATCTGTCAAAACCCTCTTTGTTTAATGACTTGAATGAGGTTATTATCTGGGGGACAAAACTGGATTTGGTTCTTTACCTTCAAAGAGGGAATATTTTTAAAATAATAGTAATCTGCAAAGTCAGAACTCTTTCGAGCCTTCCCCCAACTCCATACTCCTTATTTTTACCTGATGTGAAGATTAAGAGTGTCTGGTTTTTACTGCTAGTGTCCTTTAGCTCAGAATTTCCACTGTAACATAGAGGGTAGCCAGGCTATGGGAGCATGCCTTCCATTGTAACTGTCTCTCAGCCACGTTGACCTAAAATTTGGTAAACTTACACATGAGACTATTTTATACATTGTGCCATCTAGGAAAACTAAGCTGTTTTCTGCTTAGGCCCCTCACAAATGTCCATTACCGTAAAACATACTGCAAATCTAGACATACGAGCAAATGTCAGGAAAACTCATTCTCCTTGAGTGTTGTTTTCTGATGACTATTCAAACTTTGTCCCTGACATACATCTCTGTCACGGCAAAATTTGCTTTCCAAAAGCCTTCTTTGGAACTCCTGAATCTGGTCAGGATGCAAATCCAAACTCACTGATGGCGCTTCACTATTGACTTGGCAGTGCCAAGAGTAACGAAAGCACCCTCCTTCTTACCAGAGGACGCTATGTAATGGAGCAAGGACATTGAGGTCTGAGGTCACAGAAATGTTCAGGATGGGATGCTTTACTGACTGACCATTCCACCAGAAGTTTCCACCACAAACTCCTAAGGCAAGTCTAAACATCTTTGCTCTCTTCTGTTTAAAATTAAAATACCCTAGATGAACTACAAAATTCTTGTTTGTCTTTTGAGCCTCTAGAGAAGAGGAGAAGACAAGGAGAAGGCAAACCTTGGAATGTCTTGTATACTTGGTTATAAATTATAAATAGTTCAGAACTCCCACATAAAGACTCCAAGCCAACTTTGATTCCAAATACAGATGATGATTTAGGAGGTCCTTTTTCTAATGGAGCTTCTTAAGCCTTCCCAAATTCTGTTTGTGTTAAGCAAGTAAACAGTTAACTCTTCTCTAATGTGTATGCATTAGGACATAAGACAGTTGCTGACTGCAGCAATAAACAGATGTGGTTCTGATACCTACTAAGTTTGGCCCTCGGTTTCAAGCTAAGTGTTCCTTAGCCCAGCTACAGACAGATCTTAAAAGGTGACCCTCCTACTACAAGCAAAAGACCCCTGATTTAGGAAGGCAGTCTTGAACAACACATAGGTCTGTGTATCTGCCCTTCCTGCACAGGGGATAGAGAGAAACTGTTTTGCAGGAATAGCAGCCAACACAACTGTTCCTGCAGCAGTAAGCAGCTGTCGTCCTGACACCTACTACATTGGTGCTTCAGCTGCTATTCCAGGCTTGTGCTAGACCACTGCTAAGTTTCCGGCAATACTGCACAGCAGTCTCCTTGTGTGACTCATCTTTGCTTTTTCTAATTTGAGAAGGGTTATTTTCCTCCCCTTAACACATGAAACCATTCTGATCAAGATCACAGAATAACCTCTCGTATTATTGTACCCTGCCTGTTTGCAGAAAACATAAAGCCATCTCCACAAAGGACAGCTTCAGCATCACTACACCATTTTCCCTCCTTCATAATCCCAGTGGTATGGGCCCCACTCCTGTATTGCATTTGATTCACCCCACTATTTTCACACTAGGCAGTTAAAATTCCTGGTACGGTTGTTTTTGACTTGTCTTGTTTTGGTTTTGTTTTTTAAAGATATTTTCCCTGTGTGATTAATAACAGGTTTTCTGTGCTGTATGCTGGAGGGTATTTTACAGTGGAACTCCTATTAATATTAACTATCTCCAGTCATGTATGGGAAGTAGACAAACTACAGAGGAAGTGTGGCTGGGCAGAGGTAATTGCCAGAACAGGGGTAAGACTCATTTTTATCACGGGTTGATATCAGCAGAAATGAGAAGCTAGATACAGGGAAAGCCTTAGATTTTAGTAGTGTTGGATTGGGTCTTATACACTAATTAATGTTGAGAAGATGCCAGATGCCAGAGAATGCAACAGAAAAACAAGGACATTATGATGATGATGATTCAGCAAGAGAGCTCATTTGTAACTGAGAAATGCCCAGGGTAGAAATGAGTTTCATTAATTGCTTGGTGGGAGAAGAGAGGAGGCCCCTATTAGAGCATTGTCCCATGCACTCTCTGATCCCTGGAGAATGTTAAACAAACAATGCATTTGGGGAAGCCCAGAGGACATATGTCTGGAAAGCTGCAAAAGCTTCCTGCCATCCTTGGGGATAAAGGCGGGGGAGAGGAACTGAGCTGACATTTGCTCAATCTTCTGATTTGTCTTTGTCTAACAGTCTGTAATCCCTCACATTTCTCTATTCACTTCAAAAATTCCCATGGATTCCCTGCTCACACCCTTACCAGTTTAAATGATCTCATTTTAAATCTTCACCAAAGGAACGGTGACTGGGTCAGACTGTAAGTTAAGGTGTATGTGCCTAAGAAAAATCCTGGAGAGGTAGCCATGACAGTGAATTGGCACAGGTCACGTGCATTGTGAGAACAGATCAGAGGCAGTAAGAAATTTAAGTGAAATTATGTCTGTCTGCAGAATTCAGAGGCACGTATATGCAGTGTGACTAATGAGATAATCCAGAGAACTTAAATAGGAGGTGGAGTTAGCAGTGGTGAGACTTGTTACAACTTGTGAGAAAAATAGATATAAGGATAACTAGATACTTGGATATAAGGCCAACTACCCTTAGCTACCCCTATGTAAGTATCTATACATAAAGAGTAAAGGAGCAATTTAGATCCCTCAGTCAGATATCTGGGGCACAGTTTGGTTGCCCACACACAGATATTTTGTGCCATTCGATATGCCTCTGGGCAAGTTTTGGGATGCATTTGGAATGACAGGGATGCTTGCTTGGGCTCCAGCTGCCAGTCCAGTATGGGTCTCCTACAGGCCTTGTATGTTATCTTGTAAGACCCATGCAGATGTCCTGGATATCCAAGGGCAAATGACGTTATATAGTTATGTTTAGCTAAATGAATGAAGCACACAGGTAACTATCAGCTGAATCACATGCTGGGTTCTAATAACTGTTTTGACTAGGGTCTCCCTTGAGCTAGTCATGCTAGAAGTCTGCTGCTATTAAAGATGCCCTCCTCACTTCCATCTGCCACTGAAAGAGGACAGGTGTCCTCTAGTACCTCTGTCATACATGAGCAAATGAACTGAGTCATAGATCTCTGTGGCAGTACAGGAAGTTAGACCCATAGATTACATGACGCCTATATGTAAACACCTAAACTTAGGAGTCAAGCTAGAGCTAAATCCCACCCCAATTAACAGAAATGTTAACAGATGGTTATTGCCTCTTCCTTTGCTATGAGCTGTGCTTTTGTCTTCTTTCTGCACAGTCTCTGCAGTAACCTTCTAGCATTACCTAACACTTATTCCAATTGCCAAAGGCAGTCTCTGTGTTTAGTGCTAACACTGCTGCTGAAATAATATAGCTGATTTTGACATCCAGAAGTCAAAACAGCCATTGATATTTTGAAGAGGGATCAGAGAAGAGTTACAAGAATGTTTAAAGGACTTGAAAACATTTCCTACAGTGCAGGAGGCTGGGATGACTGGGACTTTAGCTCTGCGTGCAGAGTAGTGACAATATTACTGTACCACCCTTCAGCAACCAGTGAAGGAGATTACAGTAGTTCAACAGGCAGAAACTCCTAGATGTGACTGCCTCAAACGTATGTACACACACGAATTGCTGCATAGCCTGTGTAAGCATGCAGTCCTGCTACTGACAAAGATAAAAAGAGTTGAAAGGAAAAAAAAAGGGAAATGGCATGATCACAGCCTATAAATATAAATATAAAATGGAGATCATAAATTTTTGTTATCAAGTGGTCTTGAATCTAACAGAGACATAATATTGGAAGGTTGGAAGTGAAGCTGGTGAATCCAGTCTAGAAATAAATGCACAGATTCCTAACCAGTGTGTTACTAAATACTGAAATAATACCAATGGTTGGATGGGCTCTCCATTGCTGTAAATGTTTTAATGGAGATTAGATGCTTTCTACAACATATGCTCTAATTGAAAAACAAATTAGTTCAGAGGATTCCTATGCCAGAGGTTCTAACTAGAGCATCACACTGCTTCTTCACAGTCCCCCAACTGATGCAACTGTGAAAACACCCATCTTCCTCAAAAGTCATCTTTATTTTTGTTTCCACGCTTTCTCTTTATCTGGAGCCATCACTGTCATTGTTGCCACAATCCTAGCCTCCTGCTCACACATGCTGCAGGTAGACATTTTGCTGAGTGGTTTTACCTGGCTGAAGTACAGCTTTCTGTGGATTTGCCCACTGTGACTCACCATGCTCCAGGATGTATTTCACAATCTCACCATGCCCAGTCTTGGCAGCATGGTGCAACAAGGAGCAGTGATCAGGTCCTTGGATTAACAAATTGGCTCCTTTTTTACAGCATTCTATGAACTGGAGAAAAAAAACACACAGAAGGATAAGATGGGAGGAGCAGAGAAACAAATATACAGGCAAATTATCTACTAATTTTTGTAGGAGGTCAGTACAAAAAATGGAATAAAATGAAATAAAATATTACTTTAAAGCCAGCTTTTAGGCCCCAATAAAAAAATATCTGAAACTAGTATTGACAATTCTATGGGTTAAGAAAAGCAGTTTGTATTTCCTAAACAATAAGACATTGCTAATATACTGGCGATGAATTATTGCTTGCTAGCAATGCTTGCAAAACTACTTCTGGTGAAGCTGTTGGGACATTTGAAAATATATGTATTTGACAGAAAATTCTGGCTTCTCTACTGAAAATTTCAATTTTTCCTTGGGGTAAGGACGTGGGGTAAGGACGGAGAGGAAACAGCAACCAGCCAGGTCTCAGAACTGCTGCAAACTCGGGAGGGGGTTGCACTGCAGATCACTGCAGAAAAGAGGGAGAGGATTGTGACAGCGGGGCATCATGTGTGATACAGCACATCTGAAGAAGGGCAAGAAGTTTCCCTGTCAAAGCAAACTCAGGCAAAAAGTTTTCAAGAAGCGGAAAGGGAACAATATTTCTATGACTGCTGGTTGAACGACTGCTCCCCATATGCTGCAGCCACAAGTGCAGAGGTGGAGGTATAGAAGGGGCACCTGCAGGCAAAGTCTTGGCCTAACAGTACTGTCATTTTTACAAATGGCTTCAAGCTGGCTTCTCACAGATAAAATTGCGATCATTAATCACAGTCCTCATCCAAATTCGAGGGCATGTTTTCAAATCCTGACTTGGCTACTGAAAAAGGCAGCCTGAATAAATGTCAGACATGGAACTTCAGACTTTGGGCACAAAATATTTTTGCATGGGTGCCTTTTCCTCCCAATAACTAACAATACTAAGACACTACTGTTTTGAGACATCCATCAGATGATAAAACACCAAGCTGAGGTTTGTTCTACCTGGTCTGGTGATTGCCTAGGTAGAATTTAAGAAGCCTCTAGCATCTCTAGGGGCTTGGCCACCAACCTCACTGCTGTAAAATATCCTTTACTGTGTAAGGCTGTATCAGAACCCTGCTGTTCAGTGTAGCATTTGTCAGTATAGTAATTTCCCTGTTAGTAACTGACACATTGCTCTGTGCAGTGCGCTGTGAATTCTGGGCTGAAAGGTGCTGTCTAACACCAGATCCTATTCACTCAAATTTCACACCTCACCTGACTGCTGTGTTCCCCTAATATTCAGGGTTTCCTGGAAAAGCTGTAAAATGCCGCTTGCCAGCAGTCCCTATAGCAGTCTATTTATGTTTTGAGCAGAGGTGTGATAAAATTTACAGTATATCAGACCTGCAAAAAGCTGTGAAAAAGTGGACACTCAGTGCTCTGTACTTACCTTCAGCAGATCACCAGCTATGACTGCCTGTAAAAGTGCTGCAAAAGACAGAAAACTAATGTTAGGCAGAAAGCATTATGCACATAGCCTCACAGCTGAGAACATAGCTCACAGTATGGGCAAGTTAAGACCAATGCCTCAATCCACTTGCATTCTCCTATACTATCAAAAACAATGCGAATGCTGCACTGGCAGGCAGATGGAAGACTGCCCATATTGCACAAAAGCTGCAGGGACATCAAGCCAGCGTTTCCAATGCTGCCCTGGAACTACATGCTTCTATCTGAATTTTTGCCTTAAGACACTTCAGGGACCTTTCAACAGTGTCCACAGGGTGGGCACAAGTCTCTGGCACCTGAGCCATCACTGAAGACGTCAAAGTCATAAACACAGAGAACCTGAAAGTATCCTCAGACTTCTCAGATTTTATTCATACTGACAGTGGAGTAGTCAGTCCGTCTCAAATACATTGAGAGTCCCAAGTAGCAGATGATTAGGTGGCAAAATAGAAATTTCTTAATAATTATTTGTATTACAAAAACATTTTGACATGCCAGTGGGCAGCAAGTCCCCTGGGTTTGGCAGGCAGGGTCAAACACAGAGCAGGAGCTGTCCCCACCTTTTTAGCCCTTGTAATTTAAACTGACACAGAAGGAAAGAGAGACAAAAAGAGGCAAAGTGAACAAAGGCTCACAGGAAGGCAAGACAGAGCCGTACAGAGAGCCGGGAGCTGCTCACTACCCGCTACTGTCTGCCCAATGCCCGTTAAAAAGAAGAAGGAAGACAAAAGCCCGGGACTCTGTATTGACCTATGTATAGGCTGCATTCAGCTAAAAACACCATGGTGGCAAGTGACACAAAGATGAGAACTTGTTACAAATCTACTGCTATGCAGCTATTTCCTCCTTTTTTCCTCCTTCTCCCTATCATGATATATATAGTAAAAAACAATTACAAATAATCTTTCTGAAAAAGCACTTACTTAGTTTGCATCTTAGAAAGCATTAAACATCTGCCTCAGTTCATACTTCTTCAAGAGTGTCTAAGCCCATTTCTGTCTTCGAGTCTAGGCAGCGCAATCAAGTTAAGCATTTGCTCAAGTGCCGTCCTTGATAAAGATGCCAAAAGCTCACATAGGGAGGAACAAGGGGGAAAGAAAACGATAGTATAGACTTGCCTCGGAAAAATAACACATATAGAATTCACACTGTGCAGTTTCCTGAGGAGCTTGTTACAGCTTCAGAAATGACAACACATCCAAGCTAAACACTGCAGAAAAGGAAGGGCGTGCAAAGACAACTCGACAAATGTCCCTTTCTTTGAAAACACCTGGGGTTGTGCATGGCTTTCTGGCCTCGGCAATGCCTCATGCCCTAGCCATGCAGCAGTGGGAAAAGCAAAAACCCAGTCCAGCTAAGTTCTGACTTGGGAAAGCAGTAGCGGCAATTCTTGTGGTATTGGATTTAGGGCAGTTTTACGGTGACCATGAGTTAAACTAAGTCCTGCAAATCCCCCTGGCATCTGTGGGAGCGAGGTCATACATGTGTGAGGAATGGAAAAAGACAAACACCAGCAGGTAGGAGCTAGAACTAGAAAAATACACGTACA